>NC_090023.1:31911365-32217615 GCF_037176765.1 Anolis sagrei | reverse complement strand
TAAGAAGAGTGGTGGTTCTCATGAAGGTTTACCTTGATTTGAGTCTACTGGGAGGAGGCTGATAGCCATGCAGTGGATGGCTTTCACAGTGTTCAACCTTATTTCTCTTGCAGTTAGAAATTTTGTTATGCTAAAAGGTGGCAAAGATCTCATACAGAGAAACATATGAATGAATAACAGTGGTGGTATTTGACATTTGGGTTTTATCTGCCACCAAAACAAAAAGCACACAATACCTGGGCATCTGAAATGTCCTTCATAATTATTGGTCAGTCTTATTTTTTCCACAAAAAATGACTGGCCAACATACATTTTTGGTGCCTCAAATGTCAGACATGTTTCTCAGTACATTTGACCTGCTGATTCCAAAAATGGCACCAGTCTCCCCTTCCCCGCTATCCACTCTAGGTTTTGAGATACAGAACATATGCCATATACCAGTCTTCATCTGCTCGCCCATAAAGAATGATATCCAAGTCTATGAAACCAGAGTTGATGCGGTCTATCCAATGTAATTTTCTGAATCACACCCCAAATAATCCCAGGAAGAGGCCTAAAACCAAGACACAAAGATTCTTTTCATTGGACTGTGTTGTTTACCAATTCTTCATAATACTTTTTGACAAAGAAGTGATTATTAACAGGATTTGATGTTTGACCTTGGTTTTTTTCTTTGAACAACTGGATAGGCAAGGTGTCAGTTAATCTATACATCAACCTGAGGTCACCTTGGAGGTGAAGTATATTTACTAATCCCTGACATGTTTCATTATCTTATAAGCATGGACTGTAGATGTGTGTTATGCCAAAATAAATGTTATGCTGATATGAAATGAAAAGCGCTATTATAATGATTCAATTAAATCATCTTTATCATATTCATCGTCAAACTAATTTCCTTTCATGGGAGATTTTATCTCTATGGAAAAATATTTACTTCAATTTATCTAATATGATGTATGTTTGGTTCCATAGGTGACTCTAAAGCAGTGGTTCTCAAACTTCCTAATGCCGCAACCTCTTAATACAGTTCCTCATGTTGGGCTGACCCCCAACCATAACATTATTTTCGTTGCTACTTTATAACTGTAATTTTGCTAACGTTATGAATTGTCATGTAAATATCCGATATGCAGGATGTATTTTCATTCAATGGAGCAAATTTGGCACAAATACTTGATATGCCCAAATTTGAATACTGGTGGGGTTGGGGGTATTGATTTTGTCATTTCAGAGTTGTAGTTGCTGGGGTTTACTGTTTGCCTACAATCAAAGAGCATTCAGAATTCCATGAACAATAGAATCAAACTCAACCAATGATCAATTCGATCATTGGTTGGGTTCAGAATGCTCTTTGATTGTAGGTGAACTATAAATCTCAGCAACTACAACTCTCAAATGTCAAGATCTATTTCCCCCAAACTCCACCAGTGTTAACATTTGGGTAAGTTGAGTATCCGTGTTAAGTTTGGTCCTGATTCATCATTGTTTGAGTCCACAGTGCTCTCTGGGTGTAGGTGAACTACAACTCCAAAACTCAAGGTCAATGCCCACCAAACCCTTCCAGTATTTTCTGTTTGTCATGGAAGTTCCGTGTGCCAAGTTTAGTTCAATTCCATCACTGGAGTTAAGAATGCTCTTTGACTGTAGATGAAATATAAATCCCAGCAACGACAACTCTCAAATAACAAAATCAATTCCCCAACCCCACCAGTATTCCAATGTGGGTATATCAGGTATCACACTTCTAGCAGGCTTGGGAAACAAGGCATTGCACTGCCCATCCACATACATATACACACCATATGTTTCCTGGCAAAACTACCGGGCTTTGAACTGTGGCAGTGGATGTTTCAGTAATGCAGAAATGTTATTCAGACTTATTGTAGTGGGAGAGTGTAACTCTTGTGGCGGGGGCAATGCACCCCTTCACGCAGAATTTGCTCATTTCTGCATTACATCTTAGAAATCTTCCCTCCAAAACTTCAATATTGCTGTTTGTTTTTTGCTTTTGTGTGTTATCCTCAGTGTATTCCAACTTTCTCCCAACATTGGACCAAAGGCAGCTCACAACCTAGATTAAGACAAAATGCAAATTAAAGAATTCAAAGAGGCATTAATGGAGGGTGAAAGGGAGAAACGTGCCAAGAGGAAGGTGTACCAAGCCAATCCTGACCAGGACCGCCTTCCACTTGGAAACCAACGTCCTGCGGAAAAACATGTGGGTCAAGATTAGGGCTCTATAGTCACCTACGTATCCACCAAGACACTACACTTGGAAGGCCATCATACTTGGACAACGAGGGATCATCTACGTAAGTATGTAAGTATCCACGAATGTATCCCCTGCAGATATAGGGATCATGCTATACTTGAAGCATATCTGTAGCAGCAAATTTTGGGAGGATGGAGAAGTAATTAAGAGCTTTGGAAGTCATATGTGAGTACAGCCTGAAAACTGGGTTGAAATTTGAATGAATGAATGCGATGAACTAATTGCCAAAGGAAGCAGTTCACATGGCCTCCACATCCAGGGATGCAGGGATGTCCCTTTTATTATAAAGAATAACCCTTATTTGAAGTTCAGAAAAATGGTCTTTTATTGGATAGGCACGTGTCCCTTATTATAAAGAACATCCACTACACTATTTGGAAGAATTTGAACAAGATGTCAAAAATCCTTGTTTGGGGCATGGGCCCTTCTTAATGATAGAAGTTTGTGCATCATGTATGAATGGGGACAGTGTATTAATTTTACAAAAAACAAAATCAATACTTTGATTTGGTATTATGGTAAAACAAGAAGTTATTAATAGTTGCTTCATAATTGTCAATCCTGCATATGGTGACTATATCGTTATTTTAAAAAATTGGCAACAATTATCTGAATCTATCTCAATTACAGTTGGACTTTGAAAATGTTTCATTAATTTTTTTTACTATAATTCTCAGATTCCTCTAGCCAGGATTGCTACTGGTCAGGCCGGCTGGGTATTTTGGGAATATCAGTCCAAAAGGTAAATTTTCTAAGCTTTCTCTGTGGTAGACTCTGCTCTAAATCCAGGAAGCATCCATCTAAACTGTAATCTGGAACAAGGTAGACCTCCAAATTTGCTGAAATGCAGCTTTTATTAGCCCTAGCCAACATAACAAATGGTGAGGAATGCTAGAAGATGCAATCTAGCAACATTTGGTTGTTGTTTATTTGTTCAATCCAACTCTTTGTGACCTCATGGACCAGACCACGCCAGAGTTCCCTGTCGGCCATCGCCACCCTCAGCTCCTTCAAGATCAAGCCAGTCACTTAAAGGATACCACCCATCTATCTTGCCCTTGGTCGGCCCCTCTCCCTTTTTCCATCCATTTTCCCCAGCATCATTGTCTTCTCTAAGCTTTCTTGTCTTCTCATGGTGTGGCCAGAGTACTTCATCTTTGCTTCTAATATCCTTTCCTCCAGTGACCAGTCAGGCATTATTTCCTGAAGTAAGGACTGGTTGGATCTCGGAATTTTCCTCTAACACCACAGTTCAAAAGCATCTATCTTTCTTCACTCAGCTTCCTAATGGTCCAGCTCCATATGTTACTACATGGAATACCATTGCTTAAACTATGCGGATCTTTGTTGCCACTGTGATGTCACTACTCTTAATTATTTTATTGAGATTGGTCATTGCTCTCTTCCTAAGAAGTAAATGTCTTCTGATTTCCTGACTGCAGTCTGTGCCTGCAGTAATCTTCACTCCTAGAAATACAAAGTCTGTCACTGCCACCATGTTTTTCCCCTCTATTTGCCAGTTATCTATCAGTCTGATTGCCATAATCTTGTTTTTTTTTTAATGTTTAGCTGTAACCAGCTTCTGCACTTTCTCCTTTCACCCTGGTTATAAGGCTTCTCAGCTCCTCCTCACTTTCAGCCATCAAAGTGGTATCATTTGCATATCTAAGGTTGTTTATTTATTTGTTTACTTCATTTATATCCCTGGGGGGACTCAAAGTGTTTCCAAAATATAATAATATTGTTAATGTTTCTTCCAGTAATTTTAACTCCAGTCTTGGATTTGTCAAGTCACGCACTTTGCATGATGTGTTCAGCATACAAGCTGAATAGGTAGGGTGAGTATACAGACCTGCTGTACTCCTTTCCCAAGCTTGAACCAGTTTGTTGTTTCGTGGTCTGTTCTTACTGTTGCTACTTGGTCGTTATACAGATTCTTCAGGAGACAGACAAGGTGGCTTGGTATTCCATACCACCAAGAACTTGTCACAACTTGGAGAGCAGTATAATTTCTACTGATGAAATATGCTCTTAAGTTGGGAGTAAACCTCATTACAAAATCTCATCAGATGCGTTTAGGGTTCTGTTTCCATGCGCTTCAGAAATACAGCCCCATGGGAGTCACAAGGTGGCCATCACATTATGTAAGGGCACATCCAGTGGGACCCAATGGGGCTCAGTTTCCACATACACTTGTCTTCAGGAGTCAGGTGTCATGTGACTCCAACGGCAGAAAAGCAGGAGGCCGTGGGGAAAGATGGGCATCATATGGTAAGGACATGGGATGGCTGGCCATCCCACAAGACAAGACAGGAGGGAACCAGGTAATACAGTCCCCTACTCTTTTCCCCACTTTCCCACCACTCATAAGATCAGGTCCTAGGTCTAACTTTTGAGTAAAGCCCTTTAGTGTAGCACTGTAACTGCTCCTCTACACTTACTCTAAGCTCTTTGGATTTATTACTCTAACTATTGTATAAGCATTTGAAGTGGTTTATGGTAAATATCCCAGTCAAACCCATAATATGCTGAATATTAGACCAGTGGTTCTCAACCTGTGGGTCCCCAGAAATCCCAGCCAGTTTACCAGCTGTTAGGATTTCTGGGAGTTGAAGGCCAAAACATCTGGGGACCTACAGGTTGAGAACCACTGTATTAGACTATAGAAATGATGTGCTGCCCCCTCAGAGAGTCCACAGCTAAAAATTGGGCTCCTTGGTCCAAAGTCATGATTTGGTACCCTGATTCCTTTCTGTCTCTTTTGCTTGGACAAAATCTGGGAGGGTGCCAAGGTGATGCTTAGTCATTGCAGCATGTTGCCAATTTACTTGGCAACATGCTGCAATGGTGTGCTAGTGGAAGACATAACCTTCCTTAATTTCCCCCTTTTCAATAAGTATTTTATCTGAATTTTCTGGAAGGCAATAATTCAGTTTATTGTAAATGAGAGTCAAAAGTATTTGTTACCTGTCTTTCCCATAAAACATCTTAAGAATACCAGTTCACTCAATGGCAGGCAGGCAGGCAGGCAGGCGCCATCCCCTCCTTTCTCAAGTCCTTTTTAGATTAAAGTTTACAAGCCCAACTTATCACCCAAGAGCACAGAGTTTGATGAGTGCTATATTGAGTCATACATTTTCCTTAACATGGACAGCAACATGCCTCAGAGCTATACTTAAACTAATAACATCAATAAGAAGAAGCTGTAATTTGTTTTCCAGTAGATTATAAGGATCATTCTGCTCTAATAAAATCTACCATAAAGACAGGAGTTCCCACCAAAGGTTATCTGCTATTAAACCAGTTCAAAGCTGGTGCACATTTTCCTCTTGGGTCCATCAATGAAGTCGCTGTTCATCAATGAACTTGCTGAAATTCAGTGCAAAGAATGACAAACAATGGGTCAGAAATAACATGAAATCTTACTTCTAGATGCAAACCTACAGTTACCAAGTACTAATGTAAGCATTGTATTGGCACCTGTAAGACATTTCAATTCAACATATAAAGATTTGGTTCCACCCCCAATTCCTAAGATTTAAAAAACCCAATGTAATTTGAGAGACATTTATGAAAGACTAGAAATATAACACAAACAAAAGGAAACTGAGCAGAAAAGGCAGGATTCCCCACAAAAGCAAAAGAAAACCTTACATTTATTGCTGCTTGCTAAAGCACTGGAAAATCTGCATTCCACAGGTAACATCTATCCAACAAACCAAGTGAGCTCACTGTCTGATACAATAGCAGATCCAACCAAAGCAGAACAGCTACATTT
This sequence comes from Anolis sagrei, assembly GCF_037176765.1. Classification (NCBI taxonomy): domain Eukaryota; kingdom Metazoa; phylum Chordata; class Lepidosauria; order Squamata; family Anolidae; genus Anolis; species Anolis sagrei. Next base: position 32,211,562 of record NC_090023.1, on the reverse strand, counting down.
TAGACTGCAGAATGCTACTGATACAACGGATTGCAGTCCAGAGGTGAATCTGATGTTTAGATCGGTTGTGGCAAATGAGGAAGTCAGCACATTATAAAGAGGATGAACATCACAGCTCCCACTACCCCCTCCCCAAATCAATTGCAGCTTGCAAGGCAACATTAGCAAGAGAAAGATTCAGAAATAGCACACTAGCTGTATACTCTTTGAATTAAGAGGGAAAGAGGGAGGAAGAGGCAAAAGTACCGTCTGGTCCAGGCACTCGAGGCAGAGATAGAGCTTGCAGCAGCATTGGCCCATTCTGGCAGGCAGGCTGGAAAAGCAGACGGATTCATTCAGACCGCCTGAGTGTTTCAATTCCTAAGCAGGAGGGATGCCTTTTAAAAACAAATAAAAGGAGAGGAAGGGATGGCCTTGCTGACAACTGGCCCAACTTGTATGTGTGTGTGATTGTCCTCTCCAGCTACCTGCTTTCCCCTGTTCTTATCAACTTCAGGAATGCAGGAGGAGGAAAAAGAGGTGGAGCGAAGCAGGGAACACAGCAGATCTAAATCCTGCCAGAGGAAAGGGGGTGGGAGAGAGAGAGAGAGAGAGAGAGAGAGAAAGAGAGAGAGAGAGAGAGAGAGAGAGAGAGAGAGAGAGAGAGAGAGAGATCTTGCTGCTGGGTGTCTCCACAGGATGAAACCTATGGATGGATAGAACCAGCAAGACATTTGATGGGTTTCATCACCCTCTGTTAGGACAATGAAATGCTCCACCCTCCAAAACGTAATGAATGTGAGAGAGCCTCCTTCGGCTGGTATCCTTGCTATCTTCATCTGTCATTCCCTGCAGAAGGAGAATGGAGCTGGCCAGCTGCACAAGTGGAAGGATATGAATAGAACAGCAGGCATGAAAGAGGGGTCTTGAAAACAATAAGCTGAACCAGGAAACAAATGCAGCGTGCAAATCAGTTAGATCCAGGGGAAAGACTGGAGTGCAGAGAGAGAGCACAAAGCATGAAAAAGTTGCCTCTTTGGACTACAACCTCCAACTGATGAGACCTGGGAGTTACCATCCATAAAAATAAACTTTCCTAAATTTCGCAGAACTGGGGCTCTTTTGTGGGATACTTACTCAGAATCATCAAATCCTAATGTTTAGGTGGAATCTTTTTTCTTGCAATTTGGATCTATTGTTCCATATCCTAGGATCTCATCCCATGAGTATGGAGGTTCAATGAGTTAAATCCTTGTGCTGGTAGGACTGGGTGACTGACAGGTTGGTGGTTCGAATCCAGGGAGCGGGGTAAGCTCCTGTCTGTCAAGCTCTAGCTTCTCATGCAGGGACACGAGAGAAGCCTCCCACAAGATGGTAAAACATCAATAATCCGGGCGTCTCCTGGGCTATGTCCTTGCAGGTGACAAATTATCTCACACCAGAAGTGACTTGCAGTTTCTCAAGTCACTTTTGACACACACACACAAAATCCCATGAGTGGTGCGAAAGCGAGGAAAAGCAGAGGGAATTCTCTTACTTCATTCCCTCCTGTCGAGGTCCGTCTTCTGGGCTGGCCCACCCATCCCATATCATTTTCTAGTTCTTTCCCCATCTTTCCCTGGGTTTTTTTTTTTTTTGGCAGCCTAGAGTCAGGTAGTACCAAATTCCTGAAAACGTATTCTGGACTCCATTTCCATGCCCCACTGGAAGTGCCCTTATGTCATGTGATGGTGTCTTTGGGACTCCATTTCCGATGTGCATGGAAATGGAGTCCAGACTTTGCGGGATGAAGTTCCTAGTTTCCCTTTGGCCCCATAAATCTAAAGGCAAAAAAAGATATTACAAAATAAACTCTACTGGTAGCAATGTCTTTTCAACATGACAGCCAGAGGGGTACTGCCTCAGGCAGCACTAAAAATGGTGACTCAGTCCGGTCATGTTCAGACTTTTCTTTTGTTGTTACATTTATATTCCTTCTCCTCCCTTTACTCCCCTAAAGACAGCTGACATGATAGCCTTTCTCTTTCACTCCATGTTATCCTTAAAACAATAATGTGAGGAAGGTTAGGCTGAGAGCCAGTCACTAGCCATAGGCATTGAGTGAGCTTCTTGGGCAAGCAGGGAACGGAACCTAGACTTTCTGAGTCTCAGTCCAATGATCTAATTTCTGTATTTTGTTGTTATCTCAAATGAACATTCAATCCCACAAGCCTCTCAGAATCTCAAAAGGATCTGTCTAAAGCACATAATTTGCACATGAATTTGCTATGGTCATATAATTCCTACCATCCATGGTAGTTCAGTTCCTGCCATCACCGCCAAGTTCTCAGAGAGATTTACTAGTAAAAATTACTGCCAGAGATTCTGTGGAGCTGATGCCTGAATAGATAGCAGTCAGCTAAAGAGACAAATGACTGGACAAAGTAGCATCATATTTTTATGGCTACATTTCCTGAACTACATAAGCACTTTAGAAAAAAATGCTTCTTCATTTTTATACTCATAAAACTTGAATTGTAAATTATTCTCAGTGCTCAATTGCATAATGACACAAAACATTCAATGTATTGTCGAAGGCTTTCATGGCCAGAGTCACTGGGTTGTTGTAGGTTTTTTGGGCTGTATGGCCATGTTCTAGAAGTATTCTCTCCTGACATTTTGCCTGCATCTGGGACAGACATCCTCAGAGGTTGTGAGGTCTGTTGGAAACTAGGAAAATTGGGTTTATATATCTGTGGAAAGTCCAAGGTGGGAGAAAGAACTCTTGTCTGTTGGAGCTAGGTGTGAGTGTTTCAATTGGCCACCTTGATTAGCATTTGATAGCCTGACAGTTTTTAGCCCTGTTACTACCTGGGGGAATTTTTTTGTTGAGAGGTGATTAGTTGTTCCTGATTGTTTCCTGTCTGGAATTCCCCAGTGTTTGAGTTTTGTTTTTTATTTATTGTTATAATTTTAGAGTTTTTAAATACTGATAGCCAGATTTTGTTCATTTTCAGGGTTTCTGCCTTTCTGTTGAAATTGTCCACATGGCTTCTCTGTGTAGCCTGACATGGTAGTTGTTAGAGTGGTCCAGCATTTCTGTGTTCTCAAATAATATGCTGTGTCCAGGTTGGTTCATCAGGTGCTCTGCTATGGCTGACTTCTCTGGTTGAAGTAGTCTGCAGTGCCTTTCATGTTCCTTAATTCATGTTTGAGCAATACGGTGTTTAGTAGTCCCTACATAAACTTGTCCACATGAGATATGGTAGACCCCTACAGAGGTGATAGGATCCCTCTTGTCCTTTGCTGAATGTAGCATTTGTTTGATTTTCTTAGTGGGTCTGTATATTGTTTGTATGTTGTGTTTCTTCATTAGCTTCCCAATTTGGTCAGTAGTTCCCTTGATATATAATGAGAACACTTTTCCTCTGCGTGGATCTTTCTCTTGACTCTCGTAGCTTGTTGTCAGTCTTGCAGCTCTTCTGATGTCTGAGGTGGAGTATCCATTGGCCTGTGAAGCCCAGTTGAGGTGGTTCAGTTCATCTTGGGGGAGGTGGGGTTCGCAGATTTCTTTTGCACGGTCTGCAAGGGCTTTGATGGTGCTTCTTTTTTGACTTGGGTGATGGTTGGAGTTTTTATGTAGGTATCAATCTGTGTTTGTAGGTTTTCTGTAAACTGAATGAACCAATTGTTCACTTCTTCAGAGGTCATCTTTGGGAGAAAATTGCAATACTTCGTATCCATGCAACAATGTTTATCCATGCTATAGCATTTCTAATTTTTATGTATGACTGTAAAAGCTGGGCAATGAAGAAAGTTGAAAGAAATAGAACCCAATTATTTGAAATGTTGGTGCTGGGAGAGAGTTTTATGGTTACCATAGAATGCCAAAAAGACAAATAAATGGGCCCAAGTGGAAACCAGGCCTGAATTCTCACTCAAAGCTGAGGCGACTAAACTGAGGCTTTTGAGATATGACGAGATGATGCTGACTCAATGGGAGAGACAATGCTTGGTGAAGTAGATGGCAATAGGAAAATCTGATTGGCTCAATCAAGAGAAATGATGGAAGGCGGGAGAAACAGCTGAGCAAATGATGCCATTCCCTCAGCTCCTACTGCATGAAGTGATCGCCACACGCTGTCTAAGAGTAGGGATGGATTTTCAATTTAGATTTCATCTAGACTCTGGCATCCAATCTTTCCCTAATACTCCATTACACATCATCTTTAGTGGCTGAAATAACTTATATTTGAATTTATTACCATATGGTAGAGATATTCCACCTGGTCATGGGACTTCTCTAACTTTAATCATTTTGATTGTTTTCATGCTTCAGTCGTAGTCACAGGGCCATTTAGGCTTGCTTTGGTTCCAAACACAGTCCATTGAGTTGGAGTCCATTCAAATATGGCTCAGTGTCTAAAAGTCTTTCATTTCCCTTTGCAATTAAACCTCTTTAATAATCATCAAAGTTTTAAATATTTTTCTATTGTCTCCCTTCTTAATATTTCACAATTTTTTTTTCTTAAAAGAAAGTCACTTATTTGCATGCTTGAAATTTTTTTGTTTAAGATACAGAAGCTTTGACTTCACGTGTTTACCATAGAGAACAGCTCTTGAAGCAAGCAGGGCTTTGACTTGTGAATTGTTTGCAGTCACCATAGAGTCTGGTAGACGTGTTTGTGTGTGTTGTTGAGAAGGAGACCAAAGCTGATTATGAATATTTCTACTGCTTAAGAAAAGATTGACCTGACCACAACTTTTCCAGAGCAAAAACGGAGAATTAACCAACAGAAACAATCAATGTTAGCAGTGGCAATTATGCAACCTTTCCGATATAGTTAAACTGAACATCTTAGCCAGAATTGCCAGTTTGTGAAGAATGAATAGAGCTGCAGTACAGCAACATTTGGAGAGCTACACAATTACCACCCCAATCTAATTTGACAAGAGTCAAGGTTTTCTTTCATTCACAAACTTATAAATCTTGCAATGTAAATACATGCCAGGTATGAATCCTTTCTCTGAGATAAGCTTCATCAAATTCAGTCAAATAAACCTGGCCTCATTAACTTAATGAGGCTTATTTATTTATTTATTTATTTATTTGCAGTATTTATATTCTGCCCTTCTCACCCTGCAGGGAACTCAGGGAGGATTATAGTGCACATATACATGGCAAACATTCAATGCCATAGACATACAACATATACAGACAAACACGGAGGCAATTCAAGCTTTATGAGGGTATGTTTGAATTCCAACCACTGGGGGACCTGTTGCTTCATGGTCCACTTGGAGTGACAGCATCTCTCAGTAGCTGGGAGTCGAGCACCCTATACCTCTGTTTATGTATTGTCTGTCCTTGTCAACCATATAACGGCACTGAATGTTTACCGTATGTGTGTTCTGTAATCTGCTCTGAGCTCTCTCAAGAAGATAGAGTGGAATATAAATAAAGTTCATTTATTTATATCAAAATTGCTCAATTCCTGAAGAATAAATTATTTTTTAAAAATTACCACAAGCATTTCATGCAAGAGGATTAATGGCGAGAAAAGGAGCATCGAGGCACCTTTCAGGACCACCCAAAGGAACGCCAACACTTTGACATCAAGACAATGATCTAACATGGAGGAATCTGACAGTTCCCATCCCATGTGTAAAGAAGCACCTTTAGCTGTTTCTTTGTCAGAAGTTCTGAAGGTGATTGCTCCACAGCTCAAAAACTCTGTTTCTACACACTTTAAATACTTTTTAAAAAGATGGAGTCCCATGGGGAACCACCAGAAGTAGTCTTGCGTCATATAATGTGCTCCATCTTTAAAATGTTTTTAAAGTGCATAGAAATTGGGGGGATGAGATGACTTTGCATCAAATGAGTTCCTATGTAATGCTCATGTGAAAAAGGACTGGGCTGGGGCTTTACAATATTAGATTGTATTACGAGGACCAGGCCCGTAGCCAGGATTTCGTTTCGGGGGGGGGGGGCTAAAAAATTTTCAGGGGGGGTTTCGGGGGGGGCTGAGTTTCGGGGGGGGCTGAGTCTGAGTGAAAGAGGGTCTAGCCTAGCAAACCTTTTGTATCATTACCCCAATACCCCCATACATATGGGATATATTGAGAATGGTGATCAAATCATGATATTAATAAACATAACAGTTTAAATAATGCACCAGTAAGGCCTTTTCGCGAACCACCATGAGAATTTCAGGGGGGGCTGAAGCCCCCCGAGCCCCCCCCCCCGGCTACATGCCTGACGAGGACTGTTGTTTGGTTTGGTTGATGTAATGGATATTGTTAAAAGAAGACAGATTGTTTGAATTTGAAGTTCATGATTTAAGATTTGTGTGGTATCTTTTGGTATGATAAAATTATGGCACATCTTTCACTTAAACACAATTGTATTAGAAATATTGTTTTTGAGTTTGGCTTATGAGCAAATGGAGACATTTTCCTAAAATAATATTAGCTAACTCATCATGATGAACTCTTTTTCAGGAACAAATGGATCAAAAGTTGAAGTTTGTTATCATGCGATGATCTCCTGTATTTGGAGCAAGATAGCTGGAAGCTGTAAGTCAAGAGAGATGCTAATCAAGCAAGATAAAGATCTTAATTGGTTTGTCCATAGGCAGCACATAAAAAGATTTAATCAATAAAAGAGAGACACAACTAGATCTTGGAAAATTGAGGGGTTTTCTTCAGAACTGTGTAATGATGATGATCATGAGATTTTTTAAAAAATATATAAATGTGAAAATATATTTTAAAATTAGAGATGAAAGATAAAACAGTAAAAGATTAGATGACAAAATGGAAATAAATTTTGGGTACCATGTCCACATGGAGATGTGGGAAAAATGTGGATGAAAGAGATAGAATGTACTTTATGTAGTAATTAAAAAGAAAATATTTATAAGATGGTGGATAGATGGCTGCCAGTGAGTTTCCAGAACCAATTCAAAGTGCCATGTTATTACCTATTAAGCCCTATATGCTTTGGGTCCAACCTATCTTTGAGACTGCATTACCTTCTATGAACCAGTATGGGCTTTAAGATCTACTGGGGAGGCCCTCCTCTCGCTTCCACCTCTGTTTCAAGTGTGGTTGGTGGGAATGAGAGAGAGGGCCTTCTTGGTGGTGCCCCCCCCCAGCTTTGGAATGCCCTCCAGAGGAGATCAGGCAAGCCCCCACCCTTCAAACCTTCTGCACACAATTAAAGACCTTGCTTTTCCAACAAGCCTTCAACCATGTTTAGACTCTCTAATAATATATATGAGGACCTTTAGATTCTTTATTAGAACTTTATACTTCTGAGATCATTTGCTGTATTTTATTGTTTCTACTGGGGGTACTGGAATTTATGATGTTGTGTCGATTGTTTATTGTTTACCCATATGTTTTATTTTGCACTTGTTGTATATTGTGTGCCACACTTTGAATGTGTTGTGAGCCGCCTCGAGTCCCGCTGGGAGATGGTGGTGGGATATAAATATATTATTATAATTATTATGTTTATATTATTATTAGATGGTCAGTGTGGAATAGAGGACTATGTTGGACTATGACTTTGGAAATGAGGGTTCAATTCCCTGCTCACCTATCAAAAGCAATTGGGTGATTTTGGGTGAGTCAGGGCCCTTCCACACAGTCATATAACCCAGAATATCAAGGCAGAAAATCCCAAAACAACTGCTTTGAACTGGGTTATCTGAGTCCACACTGCCATATATTCCAGTTCAAAGCAGAAAATGTGGGATTTTATTCAGCTCTGTGGAAGGGGCCTCACATACTCTTAGCTTCTGAAAACCCCTCAATAGGTTTGTATAAGTCAGAAATGAACTGAAGGCACACAAAAACAGCAAAAGAGATGATATTTAACTGCAAATAAATTGTTCTAGGAATACTTCAAACCAATGTTGGGAGCAATGGAACATCCTCAAAGTGTGTTGGAGTATCTTTTTCTTGAGATTTTTAAGCAGAAGCTGGATGGCCATCTGTTAGGAGTACTTTGGTTGGGTGTTCCTGCATGGCAGAATGGGGTTGAACTGATGGCTCTTGTGTTGTCTTCAAAATTTGTGATTTTATGATTTTATGAAATCTCAGTTGGGCTCAAAATGCTTTCCCGAATCTGCATCAGCATACTCTTGCTACTGATTTTGCTTTAATTTTCTGGAAATGGATGACTAACAACCCTGTTGGAATATTGGAATATTCCTGGATGCAATGGTGTTTCTGCTCTTATAACCTCTAAGAGTAGTCTAATCCATTGTTTTTACAGCCCAGAAATTAGTAGAGCGTTACAAGATGCTACTAAAATGGCCATTTTCCTAGCCTTGAAAAATGATGTCAGATTCTCATTTATAAGAGTCATGCAGCATTTATGATAAAAGTCTTGGTAATGCCAAAAGAAATATTGAAAACAACAATGATAGGATGATTAGCTGTCCATGACTATGCATGGACAACCTTTAAGAGTCCAGTGATTAATAAAAAGAATCTTAGTGTATTTTAGATTTTGGAATTCTGGATTAGGGATGCTCAATCTATATTACGAGGGACGTTCATAAAGATTTCCCCTGACCCACTTCTATTTATCACAGTATGCTGAAACTGCACATGTGTAATGATAAGTCATAGAATCATAGAATCATAGAGTTGGAAGAGACCACGTGGGCCATCCAGTCAAACCCCCTGCCAAGAAGCAGGACAATCACATTCAAAGCACCCCAACAGATGGCCATGCAGCCTCTGTTTAAGTCTCTATAGGTTACATGCCAATTTCCAACTCAGAACAGGTAACAGTCTTGATTTTACAGGTGCTGAAGTGGTGTGAGGTTTAATAATGGATCTAGTGGAATACAGAGCAGTCATCAAGTTCCTTTCCTTGAAAGGCCACACACCAAAGGAGACATACAATGAGATGAAAGAGGTTTATGGTTATGATTTTCTATCATATGATGTAGTCAAAAACTGGCATCATTAATTCAAATGTGGTCAGACTTCGGTGCAAACAGCTCCAATTCCAGGGTGACCCCACTCTGCTATTGATGAACACACCATCCAGAAAGTGGAGGTCACCATTTTGGAAAATCACTGCATAACCATTCACCACCTAGCCCAAAATGTCAATATTAGTGTAGGATTCATGGAAAAAAATAATCCAAGACCATCTTCACATGCATAAGGTATATGCTCGCTGGGTGCCCTGGCTGCTTACACCTTTCCAGAAGCAGGAACAAGTCAAATGCTCTCAGGCTCTATTGACGATGTGCCATGGAAAACAGGAATATTTTTTCAACAGACTGATCACACAGGATGAAGGCTGGGTCCAACACTATGATCCTGAAAGCATCATGACTCATCACCTCCAAAGAAGGCATGTGTCCAACTCTCAGCAGGCAAGGTCATGCTCACAGTATTTTGGGACCAGCATGGAGTAGTATTGATGGATTTTCTAGCAAAAGGTACCATGATCATTGGGGCATACTATGCTTCATTGCTGCAGAAATTGCAGGAGGCCATCAAAACCAAGAGACGTGGCATGCTTATGAAAGGTGTCCGCTTTCTGCAAGACCATGCACCAGTTCACAACTCACTTGTTGCCCAAATGCAAGCATGCTCTTGTGGCTTTGAAATTCTACCACATCTCTCTTATTCACCCAATATTGCACCATTGGACTTCCGCCTCTTTCCAACAATGAAATTATTTTTAAAGGGTAAGCATTTTTCAGATGATGAAACTCTGATTTCTGAAGTCACAACATGGCTTTTGGAGCAACCTGTCAACTTCTACAAGTGAGGTGTTTACTGTTGCTTAACAAGAAGGGAGAAGTTTAGGTGCCACCTATGTAGAGAAGGACTAATAACTGCGCCAAGTTTCATTGCTCTCAGTCCACAGGAAATGGGTCAAGGGAAATCTTTAATGAATGCCCCACATATATTAACACCAAACATGTTGTTAGTTACGCTTGTAGCTCTCTTTTTCTTTGTCCAAATGAAACAAAGCTTTTCAAGCTTGACCATGGATTATGCACCATTGTGGCAATTGGGGAATAGCATGTAACCATTTTTTTTCTCATGATCCAGTAACATCAGATACTTCTTTTTGTCAGAAAGGCAATTCCGTCAGTCTGCATTGCTTGATCAATTATGTTTGGAGGATGGGGGTGAATGCTTATAACTGAAAATATATTTCTGGGGGAGCTTTGTTATTACTATTTTTATTATACCAATCAATTCCATTTTCATGCCATTTACTGACAGTTCTTAAAATAAAAAGCAATGAAAAGCGATGTTATTAGTATATTTCACTTTGTGTGTAGCGAAATATTGGATATAAATGTCTGATGAATTAGATTTGTTGGACTAGGCATGTGTACCTCTTGGTTATACACATTGCTTGACATGCCCCAAACTGTAATGAAGTAAAATAATATAGACCACTGTTCTGAAGTCCTTTCCTGCCCTCTGTCCATTATTCTCCTTCCCCTGGGCTGGGTTGGAATACCAAAGCACTGATATCCTTTAAATGAATGTCATTTTCTTATAATTAACGGACAAAATAACATCAGTCTTTTCACCCTGCAGCTATGGGATTTGGTCCATAGCAGAAATCATTTTTTAAAGGTCATTTATAGCTTTCTAGGGTGAGCTACACTCAAGGCAAGTCGACATACCTGTCTTCAAGGGTGCCACAAAAATAGAGGCACTGGGATGCATGTTGAAATATCTAACTAATTAAATAGGAGCCCCCAGTGACACAATGGATTAAATCCTTGTGCTGGCAGGACTGGTTGACCGACAGGTTGGCAGTTTGAATTCGGGGAGCGGGGTAAGTTCCTGTCTGTCGAGCTCTAGCTTCTCATGCGGGGACATGAGAGAAACCTCCCACAGGATGGTAAAACATCAAATATCTGGGCGTCCCCTGAGCAATGTCTTTGGATATGGTCAATTCTCTCACATCAGAAGTGACTTGTAATTTCTCAAGTCACTTCTGACACAGAAAAAACCCCTAATTGAATGGTATCAGGCTTGGTTCAGGAAAAATAGCAGCTTTACAAGGAATCACAAGGACGACAAAAGCTGCTTGATGATCTTCCATGCCATTTGTAGATGTTTAATTTCAAAACTGAAGACCATGCAACAACATCACTATAAATAGTTTTTTATTATTATTTATTATTTATTATTATTTATTAAATATCAGTAAAAGGAGTGACAGTAAGTCATCTGTTTGTGACTTGGGGGGGGGGGAGGGAGGATGAAGGGGATAACACACACACACATTTAGATTGTGCTTTGTTGCTGTATTATAATGTTGTATATGATGTGGAAATTCTGCAAAAAAAATCATCATTTTTAAAATAAAAATATACCTGAAGTCTGATATAACCAAAATATTTTTTAAATCACATTTTTACCTTACATGCAGTATATCACTATCTCTACAAGGCTAAAACTCTCTACTCATTTACTTTTGGATTTTCTAATGTGCATGAAGGAGCCCCCACCACACTCCAAGGCAGAGAGTTCCACTGCTGAACAGCTCTCCTAGTCTCCAGGGCAACAGAAAACAAGCTTGCGCCCTCCTCCCTATGACTTCCCCTCACATATTTATACATGGCCATCATGTCTCCTCTCAGCCTTCTCTTCTGCAGGCTAAACATGCTCAGCTCTTCAAGATGCTCCTCATAGGGCTTGTTCTCCAGACTCTTGGTCATTTTAGTCACCCTCCTCTGGATACGTTCCAACTTGTCAACATCTCCCTTCAATTGCAGTGCCCAGAATTGGACACAGTAATCCAGATATAGTCTGACCAACACAGAACAGAAGTGTAGCATGACTTCCCTGGATCTACACACTATGCTCCTATTTATACAGGCCAAAATCCCATTAGCTTTTTTAGCTGCCACATCACATTGTTGGCTCATGTTTAACTTGTTGTCCACGAGGACTCCAAGATCCTTTTCACACATACTTCTGGTGCTTCTTATCTCTGCAGGGCTCCATGGACTTTGTAGAAGAGAGGTAGCTCCTGGACCTTCTGAAGTTGCCCCATTCAATGAAGCAATGACTCAATAAACAGCATTTTCTCTTTAAAGATGTGTGTGGGAATGAGAAAGAAATGCTATTTTTATGCATTGACAAAGTCTTCTGGGAACCTATAAAATAAAGTGAATGCTACTTCACATGCATAAAGATAATGAAGCCATCATAGGAGAGATTGCTATCTAAAACCACAGTGCTTCTATATAGACACGCACTCTCACACACATACACATACTAGAATTTAGATATGTCAAATCACAATGACTGCCCAACTGCAAAAGGCATTTATAAAGAAAGCAATTCTGAAAGTGTCAACTATTTGAACACTGCAGGTGACCTCAATTTCCTTTCCAATAGTACATGGGGGCGCAGTGGATCAAATTATAAAGTTCGCTTAATTGCATGCCCATCATAACCACAGCCATGCAATGGAAGAAATGGGTACAAGTCAGGATGTATTCCTTATCTTCAAGTAGGGTTGTTAATCTTGGGAATGTTTTTAAGACTAATGACTAAAATTCCAAAGAGGCAAAGAAGAAAGAAGAAAGAAGAAAGCTGAGTGAGTTGTGGGAATCAGAACAGCCTGGGGGTGGCTTATCCAGATTTTCATGTACTTTCTGTAATGTTTGTAATTTGATTTGTTTGTATGCCTTTGCTTTTGAGAGTTCAAAGCCTCCAAACACAGTATTTCCCAGTAACAATGTCATCAATATAATGGAGTAGATGGAATGCTAACATTGGTCCAGGGAGATGGTTTCAAACGCTTGCTACAAAGTAAGAAACAATGTGACGAATTGGATAGATTGTTGGGATTGTTCTCTTTTTCCTTCCTCCTTTCCTCCTGGGGGATGTTTAGCTGGGAGAAGAGAAGCTAGAGAGGGAACGTGAGAACCATGTTTCAAAAGGGTGTCCCATTGAGGGTCAGGGGGAAACTGATTTTCTGCTGCTCTAGAGACCAGGGCACAAGAGAGCAATGGGTTCAAATGGCAGGGAAAGAGATTCAACTGAAAAGATTAGGAAGAACTTCCTGGAGAGTGTCATAGGTGGCCTTGGTGTGTGATGGAGTCTCCTTCTGTGGAGGCTTTTCAACAGAGGCTGTCTATCAAGAGTGTTCTGATTGCGCCTTCCTGCATAGCAGGGGGTTGGACAGAATGGCCCTTGGGGGTCTCTTCCAGCTCTAGGTTTCTAGGATTCTATATCAGGAGTAGGCAATATGAGGTCTAATGGATACACTTTTTCTCTCCCGTCCACCATCTCATCCTGACCAAAACCAACTCTTTTGGGATCCAAACATATCCCATCTTTCGTTCACTTTCTACCTCCAAAAGAGAAGAGGAAGAGGAGGAAAGGGCAGGGAGGGGACTTGGGGAAAAACCCCTCCCTCCTGGCCCACCCATCCCGCTCAGGCCCTCCATGCAGCCCCCAAGTTAGAAAGTTTGTCCATGATCTAATTGGGATACAGCTCCCACAATGGCCAAGATTCTGCGCTGGACACACCATTTCCCAATCCAACCCTGCAAACATATCTTAAATTCCAATCAATCATGTTGAGCAAGGGAATTATGTGATATTGGGGAGCAAGTTACAGAAGCATGTTCAGCCTCTTCCCATCAATGAACAGAAGTGTGGCAAAAAGAAGCAAGGACCCTATGGGATCCTGCCACAACTCTCTGTTTCACCACTGCATGTTGGCAAGAGCTGGAGACATCATTTTTCTGTGTCCTGCTTTGTTGCCTGCAATTCAAGGTAGGTTTGGGGGGGGGGGGGGATCTGCTATCACAGCAATGGTGCCACAATAAGAAAACTGGATAGTTACAAAATCATAACCTTTGTTTACAATTTGCATCTATAATTCAAAGACATAGTACTCATGGCCACTTTACTATATCTTCTTTCTGACATTGCACAACACTCCAATAACTCTTTCCACCATTCTTATAGTTTACTCATTGTGGCTTTAGGCATCATCTTTCCTCTTGTTCACAAAAACTATTATTAAAACCGAAGGTGTCACCTTATGACTGTACCCACAGGTTTTGTATTACTATGGCTATTCACACACAGAGTCAGCCTTTAAAGATGTGTTCCTATGCATTTCACTCAATACATCTGAGGAAATAGACTAGGAAAGTATATGCTTCCAACTTTGTTCTCTCAGGTAGGCTCTTTGGTACTACACGATAAGCCATTGAAATTCACAAGCATGTGGACAATTTCAACAGAAAGGAAGAAACCATGAAAATGAACAAAATCTGGCTACCAGTATTAAAAAACTCAAAAATTACAACAGCAAAACAACAGAGGGGAAACAAACAGGCACATAAAATCACTCTCAACAAAAGATTCCCCCAGGCACTTCCAAGCCATTGAATGCTAATGAAGGTGATCAGCTGAAACATTCACAGCTAGCCCCAGCAGACAAAAGTCCTTTGTCTCACCCTGGTCATTCCACAGGGTGAGACAAAGACCCATTTTTCCTACTTCCAATAGACCTCACTACCTCTGAGGATGCTTGCCATAGATGCAGGCGAAACGTCAGGAGAAAAATTGCCTCCAGAACATGGCCATATAGCCCGGAAAAACCTACAAAAACCCAGTGATTCCGGCCATGAAAGCCTTCGACAATACACTACACAATTTCTTTGGATACTGTAATTGCTCAATAGGATGCCAACCTGTGTTTTAAAATACCTTTCTATCACTGAGATGCTATGTGTATGCTAGAGAGCTACAGTCATCAGAGTTTCTATCAATGTATGTATAAACCATAATTCCCATATAAAGTCTTCAATAGTCTTCATTAGGCAGCTTGCGGTATCTAACTGATATAAATTATAGTAGCTTCTTTATCGATGCAGCAACTGATTTGCTCTAGGATTCAACCAAAATTTCAATTGAGCCATCCAAGATGCTGAATGTCCTCCCCATACATTCAGCACTTTAAGGAGCTCCTTTCAAGTTTCCCTGTTCCTTAGGCCCCTTCCACACAGTTGCATAAAATCCATATTGAATTGAATTATATGGCAATGTGGACTCAGACAATCCAGTTCAAAGCCGATATTGTGGTTTATCTGACTTGATATTCTGGGATATATGATTGTATAGAAGGGCCCTTAGTTTCATAAAAGCCATTGTGTATAGTGGCACTTTTGCAAGAATAGCATATTATTGTATTTTAATGCATCATTTCTGAAGGTGGCTTCCTTGCTGCTTGTGTTGATGAAAACTTGGTTTATGTTATTTTGCATTGCTATACAGCATCGAATGTTTGCCTTTCTCTTTGTTGGAGGCTGTTCTGAGTCCCCTCTGGTGAAATAGAGCAGGATAGAAATAAATATTCATTCATTCATTCAGTCATTCATTCATTCATTCATCTTGACTGAGCACTTAAGACACACTAGTTTTTACAAAAGACCAAGTCCTAGTGGAAATAAACATTAAAAAGATATAGATCAACAGAACTGATTGCATGTCTGGACTCCTTTAGTGCATTCAACTCTATCCGCCCCCCAAAATTGAAATTTCTCATGAAAACATTCCCAAACTCTCATTTGTTTTCCAGAGATGCGGTGGCACAATGGATTAAACCCTTGTGCCAGCTAAACTGCTGACCTGAGGGTCAGAGGTTAAATTCACGAGACAGGGTGAGCTCTTGTCTGTCAGCTCCAGCTTTTCATGTGGGGTCATAAGAGAAGCCTCCCACAGGATGGTAAGACATCCGGGTGTCCTCTGGGCAATGTCCTTGCCAGTTCTCTCACACCAGAAGCGACTTGCAGTTTCTCAAGTTGCTTCGGACACAAAAAAAACCTTGATCCCCAAACTATTTCAGACAAGTTGTAATGACTGAATGCTTCACCCCACATTTAGACTAGCCAAGTGCTTTTTGCATCATGGTCCAAAAGAAGATTCCCTTTTGACTGTTGATCCACAAGAACTTTTATAGGAGTTGAGGGAGACTGAACTTGAGAAATGTTATATGCAAAGCCTGTGCCCTGCCATTCAGCTCTGATCCCTCTTGTTCAAGTTTAGATCCATCCCACCCAACATATTCAATCAGCAGTTTATCTATTAACAAGCAAAGTTCTTCAGCACTGGTGCTTTGTCATGCCTAACATGACTAAATATCTAATTCGAAATCATAATCAAATTGCAAACCAGGCGACCTCCAATTCCCACATCTCCTTATAATTACATTAAACACGCTAGCATTATTTTATCAAACTGCAGTGGGAAATAGAATGGTAAGTAATGATGTTTCCAATAACATTAAATGGGTTTAGAAAGAAACTAATCTAACTGTTTCTATAGAAATTGATGTTCACTAGCTACGCAGTGTAAGATTACACCATTGTAGCTGTACTGAGGTTACAGTCAATCACACAGTTCCAAGTTTGGGCTGGATATTGCTGCAGAATGCTTTTCTGTGCTAGCATTAACCTCCTCACCCTGCCCATGTTCTAAATGTTATCATGACTTCTGCAAAAATTAAATCAGTGTAACACTGCTTTGACCACTCTTATTAAGAAGCTGCTCTTGAACAACACTCTAAAAAGCAAACTGCTTGCACAATGATACTTACAACGTAAGTACAAGGTACCAACATCTTTCTGGCCATTGTCTTTCTTTTCTCCGGAGATTACCAGAAGACCTTTTGGGAATTATGGCTGATATTGGGTCCCAAGTCATGATTTCCAAACATGTGATAATATATGGGTATGCCCAGGTATACATAGGGGACAGGTACCGTACATACTCGGGTATAAGCCGACCCAAATATAAGCTGAGGCACCTAATTCTATCACAAAAAACTGGGAAAATGTATTGAATTGAGTATAAGCTGAGGGTGGGAAATGCAGCAGCCAGGCCCGTAGCCAGGATTTTGTTTCCGGGGGGGGGGGGGGGAGGGGAGGGGGAGGGGGCTGAGCCTTAGTGAAAGAGGGCCTACTCTAGCAAACCTTTTGTATCATTACCCCAATACCCCCATGCATATGGGATATATTAAGCATGGTGATCAGATCATGATATGAATAAACCTAACAGTTTAAATAATGTACCAGTAAGGCCTTTTCGCGGACCACCATGAGAATTTTGGAGGGGGGGGGGAAGCCCCCCAAGCCCCCCCCCCCCCCCCCCCCCGGCTACATGCCTGGCAGCAGCTACTGGTAAATTTCAAAATAAAAATAGATACAAATAAAATTACATGAATTGAGGCATCAGTAGCTTAAATGTTTCTGTATATTTACATAAAACTGTAATTTAAGATAATACTGTCCAACTCTGATTAAACCATTATTCTAACCTTCTTCAATGTAAATGTGCTTACATATCCTTTAAATGATAATAGAGTAAAATAAATGTAATAATAATAATAATAGAGTATAATAACAAAAATGTAATAATAACAGTAATAATAGAATAAAATAATAGATGTAAAGATAATAATAGTAAAATAATGTAAATGTAATAATATAATAATAATAATAATAATAATAATAATAATAAATAGAGTAAAATAATAAATGCAATATGTGCTGGCAGAGCAGTGCCAGGAGATTTGAATTTCTTTTTCTTGCACTGCTAGTTTGTATGAATTTATTTAAGCCACGCATTTTGCAATCCGGTAGCTTCCCCAGGTTGCAGCCATAGGGCCAGCAACCTGGCAATCATCGTTAGAGTTTTTAGACCTACCCCTTTTCCCAGGGTTTTGGAGGCAAAGGAGGACCTTTGTTCAGTCTCACTGTTGGAAGCCTAACAGAAGGACGTGTGAGATTCTCTTTCCCACCTGCACAAAAGCTTCTCTTCTCACAGCTCTGCTGGGGGAGTAAAGGAATAGTTCCACAGCTTTTGCTGGGGGAATACAGCTAGCCTTTGCTGGGGCAACAGGACAGTTCCTACAGCCTTTGTAGAGTAGATCTAAAGGACACCTTTTGGCTTGGCAGATCTACAGCAACCTTGTCTGGTAAGGGACCACTTGGTCTATCCATAAAGCAGCTTGGAGCCGGGAGTAGGGGCCTCACGCCAGCAAGGTAAAGAGAGATTGCCCAGGGAGGAGTCAAAGGATTTCCCTAAGGAAGAAAGGAACAGTTTACCACTAGATGCCTGCCTCTTGATAGCAAACTGAGGAGGCTACTGGTTTTCCAAGGTTATAAAGTTTTTAATTCATTTGTTTGAAGATTTAAGCCCAAATAAAGAACTTTGTTGAACGTATCTCGAGCCTCAATAGAACTTTGTGTTGGGAAAGCTAAAGGGCCCTTCAGCTGAGGCACCCCGGCATCCTGTTGGGCATACAGAGAGCACGTCCTGTAAACAGATATTATTTCAGGCCCAGCGTGCAGCAGCACACAATATAATAATACTAATAACAGAGTAAAATAATAAATAACCTTGAGTCAAGTATAAGCCGAGGGGAGCTTTTTCAGCCTAAAATGGGGCTGAAAAACTAGGGTTATACTCGAGTATATACAGTATATACAATAAGACCTCCGCAATGACAGAACCCATATGTGTGGTTTTACTTACCCTTGCTTTGGTTCCCTTTTACTATGTTGTTTTATGGTATGTTTCCCCTGGAAGTTACCATAGAACAGTGGTTCTCAACCTGTGGGTCCCCAGATATTTTGGCCTACAACTCCCAGAAATCCCAGGCAGTTTAGGATTTCTGGGAGTTGAAGGCCAATACATCTGGGGACCAGAGGATAAGAACCATTGCCATAGAGTCCAGCAAATGCCAAGAGAGGATACTTCTCGAAGAATCTCTTGGTCTTCCAGCACAACTCTATAGTATGCTGGGACTGGAACTCATTAATTTTAATGGTGGTCTGAATTACCCACTGTTTCTGTAATTGTGGCCCATCTAGGAAAGTATTCCTCATGGATGTGGGAGCCTTATTGTATACCTGCTGGAGTCTTCCCTTCGGTTTCTCTTTCACCCTGTCTCTTCACACATACACACAACTGTGTATGTTGTGTGTATATACTCTAACAACTACCATGTCAGACGACACAGAGAAGCCATTGAAATCCACAGGCATGTGGATAATTTCAACAGAAAGGAGGAAACAATGAAAATGAAAAAAAATCTGGCTACCAGTTTTTAAAAAACTCTAAAATCAGGATAGTAAATGAAGAGCAACACACAAAAAGCAGGGGAATCCCAGACAAGAATCAATCAGGACCAGCTAACATCTTCCAAAAAAAAAAAAAAGAATTCCCCCAGGTAGCAATCAGCCAGGCTTTGAAGCTGCAAGGCCATTAAATGCTAATCAAGGTGGTCAACTGCAACATTCATACTTACCTCAAGCAGACAAGAGTTCTTTCTCTCATCCAGAACATTCTACAGATATATAAACCTCATTTGCCTGGTTTGCAACAGACCCCCTCAACCTCTGAGGATGCCTGCCTTAGATGTAGATAAAACATCAGGAGAGAATGCTTCTGGAACATGGCCATACAGCCCAGGAAACTCACAGCAACCCAGTGATTCTGGCTATGAAAGTCTTCGACAACACACAGCTTTTGGTTTCTATATTAGTGGAAAGGTAAATCCACTCCTAATTTTAGTCCCAACCTGAAAGTAGGGTTGCATATGGGCCTCAGAAAGCTGTTTTGTAATTGATGAACTTCCAATATCCCTAATTTAGCATTTCAATGGTCTACCTCCCTCCAAAATCTGCAAAATCAGTTCTGTTTGGGATGATTCTTGGAACTGGAAAGATTGTGAATTAGGGTTGCATAGGGGATAATTGTGCTGTTGAGGGGTGAACAGCATTGCAGGAGAAATGGGTCCCATGCTCTCTACAGATGCCCATCCCTGCTTTAAAGAAATTCCCCAAGTGGCTTTAGCCCTTTAGATAGTCTCTGTATACTATTTTTAATGGCAACTCTCAAGCAACCAGAAACTACGATTCTCATGGGTAACTATATCCTTCCTACCCTGGGCACCAGACTGGCCACTGCATAAAGTGAATGTTACTTAGCTATGCCCTCGGTATCATCTGCTGGAGCTCTTCTGAAGTTCTTTGTTGCTGCCAAACCAATTTTACATCAAGACACAGCAACCATGCCTGTGCTTGTTTCCTACCGATATGCTCATTTAGGCTAAAAAAGGTATGTGTTCTTTCAAAATGTAAATAGGGTATTCACATACATTTCAATGAGATTATAGTATTTAATATTCTAACTGCATTTCCTGAAAAACTGAAAAGCGACCTATTACAACTTAGAAAGCAAGGCAGGCAGGCAATCTGTATTGCAACAATAGCATATAACAAATACACTCCTTCGTTTTTATTCATCACTAGCTTTTGGGTACCCGGTGATGCCCAGGTTAATTGAAAAAGGCATTGTTTGTTTTGGGGTATTACGTAATATCATTTAGTTAATTAGTAACACTATGTATTAGAAAAAAAGCCAGTTTTTGATTTGTGGGTTGTTTTTTTTAGAAATGCTCCCATTAGAAAACGAATAATAATAATAATAATAATAATAATAATAAAGTAGATTCTAGGGAATTTTCTTCTAATGTGCTAGTGATTGGAATCATATTTGTGTTCACTAATATAAGTGTTTCTTTCTGTTCAAGATGTTCTCTTGGGGCCACTAGCTGATGATTCAGTTCTTGGAGCTTTCCCACTAATCCCATTACTACCAGATCAAGTGAAGATTCTTGATATAAAATGATCCAAGGGTCTGGAGAACAAGCCCTATGAGGAGCGGCTTAAAGAGCTGGGCATGTTTAGCCTGAAGATGAGAAGGCTGAGAGGAGACATGATGGCTATGTATAAATATGTGAGAGGAAGCCATAGGGAGGAGGGAGCAAGCTTGTTTTCTGCTGCCCTGGAGACTAGTACACAGAACAGTGACTTAAACTAGAGTAAAGGAGATTACACCTGAACATTAGGAAGAACTTCCTGACTGTGAGAGCTGTTCGGCTGTGGAACTCTCTGGCCCAAAGTGTGGTGGAGGCTCCTTCTTTGGAGCCTTTTAAGCAGACGCTAGATGGCCATCTGTCAGGGGTGCTTTGAATGTGGTTTTCCTGCTTCTTGGCAGAGTTGGACTGGATGTCCCACAAGGTCTCTTCCAACTCTATGATTTTAAGATTTCAACCACTACTCCGCCACTAAATGCATGGACTTCCTCCTGTCCCACCACTGTGGCCTCCAATTGAAGGGAGCTGCTAGATGCCCTCGTGGCTACGATGTGAGACTTTATTCACTTAACCTCTACAATGGATAGCAGCATCATTGAATAACTGCTGCTACCACAGACACCATGTGCCTGAACACAAGCATTACAGTGTTCTTTACGTAGCATTTTCAGACATACTAGAGTATAATACAAAATGATTTATTCAACATATATTGAACAATGATTTAATAAATCTAAATCCCGACTGACCCAAACTCCTGCTCACACTCCTAACATCACAACTCATCTCTTTCACTATTTCTATAACTCTTCCAACATTTCTAATTCTCCCTCTATGTGTGCCTGCAAGTCACCAGTTCACCCAATGATTTTCTTAGGCAAGGAATACTCAGGGGTGGTTTTTCTTGTTTCTTCCTCTGAAATGTAGCATATATCACCTGCTACTTATTAGAAGTCTCCCTTCTGAGTCCAAACCAGAGCTGGCCCTGCTTAGCTTCCAAGATAAGCTAGAATCTGGTGCCTTTGGGCTTAATTACCCTATTTACACAAGTATAAGCCAATTTTTCAGCCCCTTTTTTAGGACTGAAAAGGCCCCCTCGGCTTATACTCAAGTGAGGATCCTGGTTGGCTTATATTTGTCGGCTTATGTTCGGGTCGGCTTATACTCAAGTATATAGGTAATCAGAGTTGGACAGTCTTATCTTAAATTACAGTTTTAACATACAAACTATTAAATATTTGAAAACATTTAACCTACGGATGTTTCAATTAATGTAATTTTATTGGTATCTAGCCTGTGGTGCTGGAGGAAAGTTCTGAGAGTGCCTTGTACTGCGAGAAGATCCAACCAGTCCATACTTCAGGAAATAAAGCCTGACTACTCATTGGAGGGAAGGATAGTAGAGACAAAGATGAAGTATTTTAGCCACATTATGAGAAGAAAAGAAAGCTTAGAGAAGACAATGATGTTTGGGAAAATGGAAGGAAAAGGAAGAGGGGCCGACCAAGGGCAAGATGGATGGATGGCATCCTTGAAGTGACTGGATTGACTTTGAAGGAGCTGGGGAAGGTGACGGCTGACAGGGAGCTCTGGCGTGGGCTGGTCCATGAGGTCACAAAAAGTCGGAAACGACTGAATGAATGAACAACAACAAAAGCCTATTTTTATTTTTGAAATTTACCAGTAGCTGCTGCATTTCCCACCCTTGTCTTATACTCAAGTCAATAAGTTTTCCCAGGTTTTTGTGGTAATATTTGGGTAGGCTTATACTCAAATATATACGGTACTTTCTAATATTGACAAAATCATTTCTCCCACCGGCTGACATCCACCAAGACTTTAAGCATCCATTCAGACATTCCACCAATCAACAATCACTCCCAACAGTGCACACTTTTACTCCCTTTCTACAGATCCTTACCTTATAACATATACTATACATTGCATTCACAACCATACTGTATTTCAATTTATCTAACACATGATACAACATGCCCCCCTTTAGCAAGCAGTACCTCACACACTACTTCATTATTATCCTCAATGGGTTGTTTTGAATGCTTTTAAATGACACAACAATCCTTTTACTGGGAAAATTTATTTATTTCACTTTTAAAAAACTACAATTTGTGTTTAGCTACACTAGTTTACATCTGTGTTGTCAGGTGCCTTGGGCTCCATATTGGGAGAGATATGTGACATCAACCAAGATGCTATATGACAATAATTGCCCCATCTGTGCACCTTGCACTACCACTAAGCATTTATGTGCAACAGCAATGGGTTGTAGAGACTTGGAGGCACCCTGCATTGCAGGATAAATAAAACCAGATTGTGGGCAAATGCTTTAACCGAATGCCCCAAAGAGGGCTGAAAGGATAGAAAGAGGATAAAACTAAGAAGGGCTCTAGGTATCTCATAGTAGATGAGCTTATCAATGGTGTCCCAGTGAGATGGCAATACATTACTGCCAGCATCACAGGCAGCATTCCTTTGTATACCAGATGCTGAGGAGCCTGAGCCAAAGAGGGGTTTTTAGTCATCTCTTGCTTATGAGCTTCCTCTAAGCATTGAGTTGGCCATGGTGGGAAGAGAATGCTAGACTTTGGTGAGATCCAGCAGGGCTTTTTGTATGCTCTTAAGCATTCTGGCAGTGCAACGTTTTGTTGGCAGGGTTTCATTATGCAGGGTGGGCCAAAAGTCATGAAGGGATTTCAATATTTAATAACTACTTAATTTTTCTTAATTTACAATACTGTAGCATCATATACAGTATATATAGGAACATTACATATATCACTGCTCTGTGCCAACAGGGGAAACAAAATATTTGAAAAGCTATTAAAACAAGACATCTTTGCAACTTTTGGCCCACCTTGTACTTCCCAGCAACTGAAACTCATTGTTGATATTGTTGTCATTACATGCCTTCAAGTTATTTTTGTCATTATAGTCCATGCCTTCAAGTCAATTACAGCTTAGCACAGAGTTGGAACAAATCCTCATCTAATGGTTTTTTTTTTGGACAAGGTTTATTCAGAAAAGTTTTGTCATTGCCTTCTTGTAAGGATGAGATAATATGATTCACCCAAGGCTACCCAGTGGGTTTCCCTGACTCAGTAGAGATTCTTTAAATCCTAGGCCAAAGCTCCAGTCACTATACCACACTGGCTCTAGTGATTGGTGTAACTTATCTTAACTGTGGTGACCATACTTTCTAGGGATCCAGTGCGGCTGAGCATAAACATGCCTAGGGACCTCATCACACTAGAGAATGAATCCACTTTAAATTCAGTTGCTGCTTCTGGGGTTTTGTAGTTTAGGGAGGAGCCTTTAACAGCCTCATTAAACTACAAACCCCAGAATTTTGCAGGAGGCAGAAACCGGATTTAAAGTGAATTCATTCTCTCAAAGGTTAAGATCTGGCTCTTCGAGCATGCTTTTACTATTGGAGCATAATTAGACAAAAATGAATATAAGGAATGACCGACAATGCAATTGGACAATGATTTTAGTAAGGAGATGCTGAGGATTTTCTTTTTACAGGCTGCATTGTTTTAAATATCATATTTTAAATGTTTTAATTGTTTTTATAACTGTTTTACCTGGGTTTTTTAAAATAATTGTTATGGCATTGAATCGCTGCCGACTGTGAACCGCCTTGAGTTGCCTCCGGATGAGAAAAGCGGTATACAAGTGGCAAATAAATAAACAAATAGTGTGATGAAGTTGTAGGTCAGATTCTTTAGTGGACAGGGGTCAAAAGACCCCAACAGTCCAAAGTATAGCAGACAGTAGATGGTTTAGCACATAGAAAATCATTTTCACAGAATACAAATCAGCTGCTTAAGTTTTCCTTAGTGATTAGATTGTGCAAATCTCAATGATAAACAGACCTAATGGCCAGATGCTAGTGTCTGCCCCTTTGTTTAAATTTCGAATGTCAAAGCATTAATTGCTTTCCTCCCTCTTCTTCTCTCCATCTCCCTTTTTCTCCATCTCCCCCACTGCTTTCTGCCCTGTGCCAATGGGGGAAAGCCTCTGTGCGCCCTAATTGGACACGTTAGCAGCTCCCAGAGCTTGCAAGCAAAAAAAGGTTAAAACATAATCAGTGCTAATTGAAGGATAATTATCTTTAATTTGAAATTGACCACCAGGTGTTCAAAGGTGGAGAGGAATGGAAAGCCGAAACAGAGGAGTAATTTGGCCGAGTGTGAATTGGTTCTCTTTCATTTTCCCTCCCAGCCTTTCCAGTTTTTTAAAGCCCACTCTCATTTCTGAGTTTATACACCAATGAAAACTAGGATTTTGGGATTCCTCTGAAGTGAAGCCATGCTACTTCTGGAATGCCTGCTGTGTTGGCAGCATAAACTGTTTGTTCACAGCAGTGGGAGGCCTCAGGCCCATAGGCCAAATTGATACATGCCAGCTTTTAAAGATCCAAGGGAGAGAGGTTCGTAGCTTGACTGTGTGCGCTTGCTTCATACAAACATTCAACTGAGTTAGCAAGACTGAAATACAAACCTAGGGTGATGGTGGGAGAAATTCTATAGGTAACCCTTTTCACTCTTGTTCCAAAGTTCTCAGTGAATTATAAATGTTGTGAATACCAAGGCTGATATTGCCGTATTTCCACTGGTTCAAATCAGGGCCAGCTGAAGACATTCCCTAGTCTGAATGCTACTTGCTACTAAGAGGATATTGTATTGTTGAAGACTTTCATGGTCGGAATCCCTGGGTTGCTGTAAGATTTTTGGGCTTTATGGCCATGATCCAGAAGCATTGTCTCCTGCATTTCACTTGCATCTAAGGCAGGCATCCTTAGAGATTGTGAGATCTGTGAGGATACCTGCCATAGATGCAGGTGAAATGCCAGGAGAGAATGCTTCTGGAACATGGCCATACAGCCTGATAAACTTATAACAGGATATTGTCCTCCACCACACAGCTTCTTAAACTATGGGTCCTTTTACTAGCATAAGTAAAAGGTTTCTGAATGCCACTCATTCACCCAAATCTGTTAGCAACAATGTGCACAAAAAGGAAAACTGGCCTGTTTTGCAAGCATCACAATGACTGGTTTATTATTATTAATGTTTGATTTTTATACATATTTTATACACCTACATACCTGGGGTCATGTTAAAAAAAATCAGGTGGAAAGGGGTCACAATTGGAAAATGTCCAAGAAGCCCTGCTCTACCATACACCGCAGACTAGTTGGGGCTTATAGGAGAGGAGCATTCAAGGAACTGAGGAACAGCTGTGATGCTCCTTTCATTGGTTCTTGGTATCTGCTGTTTCATTCTGCCTAATGGTAGGGCCAGTCCTGATTCAGAATGCATATCCACTGGCTAGGAAACAAGGACTGGTGAGAAAGATTCAGTGGGGACACCTTTCCCCCACAATAGCTCTTCCAGGAGTGATTTCCCTTCCTAGGGGTAATTTTCTCTCACTTCCTGTTGTCTCACTCTTGTTCTTAACTATGAGTCGTTTGTAAGTCAAATGTTTGTAACTTTGGGAGTGCCTGTATTGATAGTCTCAGTGAAATTTTGTGAATACGTAAAATGACTATGCAAATGCTCATTTCAATAAAATAGCTTTTATTGAGTGCTCATTTTCTTAAATATATTCTGGTAAATGCTAAGAACCCTGCTGTCACTTTTCTTTTTCCCCCTTCTAATTTCTTCCTTCTTTTTCTGCTGCAAGAGAGTAATACAGCAACTTAAAAATGGATTATTTAGGAGATGACAAATTAAATCTGGATATACAGTCCAAATTTTAGGTGATAGCATTAACCAGCATGGTTGCATAATCATAAAGAGTTTTCTGGGACTATCAATGCTGCAATTCATTGTAATATAACTACAAGCCAAAATCACGCGAAAATAGTGCGTGGGGTATGCGCACACTCCTCACAGATGAGGATAGCAATGACACTGCATGATGTAAAACACTCTACAGCACTCCACATATTAGAAGTGTACTTATTATCATAATAGGACTAAGGCAGTGACACCTCCGGCCCATTCCCTGTTCGGATATCAGCCAGCACGCCAAAGACTTAAATCAAGAAATAGTTTTCTAAGATCTACAGAGACATGCACTGGAACACTTCAGCAAGTGAGAGTCCAAAACTAGCAGGCTAAAACCCAGAACCTCAATCAATGGCTGATACCAAATGAGAGACTCCCTCCTGGACACACAGAAAACTGGGTGACTTGGAAGGCGCTGAACAGACTATGCTCTGGCACCATAAGATGCAGAGCCAACCTTAAGAAATGGGACTACAAAGTGGAGCCCATGACATGCGAATATGGAGAAGAGCAAACCACAGACCACCTGTTACAATGCAGCCTGAGCCCTGCTACACACACAATGGAGGTTCTTCTTATAGTAACACCAGAGGCACTCCAACTGGCCAGCTACTAGTCAAAGGACATTTCATAGAATGCCAAGTTTGCAAACTTTGTTTTGTTCTTTGTTTTTTTAAATACAATAAAACTGTTTGGTTCGCTCGTGATACAATAAATAAATAAATAAATAAATTAGCACAATTAAAACTAATGATCTACTGGCTCTTTCACTTTTCATTTTGAAATAGAGAAGCCTTATAAGATTTGAACATCTGTTCTTCATTCTAGTTGGCTAAAATAAATGTAAAACAATTGTGTTATTCTTTTAGAGCTGATATAAGATTTAGCTTCTGTAGTGTCTATATGTGTCATGGCATGTGATGTTATTCTCCACTAGATGTCACCATTACCACTTTGAACATGCAGAAGGTTTAATTCTGTTACTTGACATCAGGCCAGAATATATTTTCCCCATTGATTAGTGAACTAATCTAACTTGCCCTGGTTGGCAGAAACCAATATTACAGATTTCCTGGTGTCCTGCTCCATGAAATGACTAATATATATTAATACCTAGACAGACAATAATTCACATCACCTACTCTGCCTTCACATTCAACATCTTCAGCACCAAGGCCAGCGCACAAACGTTTTCCTTTCTCCCTCCCAGCAAGTTTGACAATATGTGCTGCATATATATATATAGCCAAGGTTAAAACCTGACCCCAGCCAATCAGTCAGCTAATTAACGAATAATAGACAACTGTCCATGAGCATAGAAATCATTCACTTGATAAGTGATTAACTGCTTGTGCTGAAACACTGCAAGAAATGTGCAAACACAGAGTACCAAAAATTGAAGTGCATGACACATTTGTACAACAGCTATAGATAAAATGCAAAAATACTGCTGGTTATAAATGCTAATCGACTCAGTACAGCATCAAAAGTGGGTTTATATCTGTGAAAGCTCAAGCAAAAATAAAAAGCATATACTCTTAAAGGTGCTGCCACATTTCTTTTTGTTTCCTCTCCTTTTTTCCTTCTTTTTATGCTGCAAGATGGCTACTTCTTTGAAAGTCAGCTATTAATGGATGCTATAGGAAGTGACATATGAAATCTGAATATACAATCTTAATTTTGCATCTTTGTGCGATGGGAGCGCAGCAATATATTTACTGATTTTATTCTGTTTCAGTACAATACATCATTGAGTGTATTTTCATGTATATGTGATGTGGTGACTATGCCTAATCAGAACTAGAATGAATCATTTCTGGTGTTTTTAGCCGAAATATTTAAATCCCAGCTCCGGGCTAGAAAGTGGATTGTGGTGGCTTCTGCCTCCCTTCGTGACAGCCTCCCTCCAATCCCAACTGGCCATGCATTGCCTGCTAATGTGCCCCCTGTCTGCTGCCCTCATTAAGCTGAATGGGGATCCAGACTCTGCCTTTCATCTCAGCACTTTGATGTTACTTGGGTGGGACAGACGAGACACGACTTACCTGAGCTCATTGGACCTGGATAATATCCTTTGGCAGATGTCTGGCACTTTCTTACCCGCCTATAGTAAGTTAGTAAGAAGCCACTAATAACCTTTTTTTTCATACTATAAGTTCTTCAGCATCAAAGAAACATGAATCAAAGAATTACTGGAAAGGGAAATGGGGGTGTCAGCTCTACTGCTCTAGTTTCATTTAATGGGAGGGCCATTAGAGTTACAAGACATGTAGCACAATTAGACTAACCAGTCAGTCTTCCATGTTCACTGAGGTTAGGGGCAAAGAACACCCATGAAAGTAAAAAAAAAAAAAACTGGATAATTTTTAAAAATTCTTTTGGAAACTTGAGGTCCTCTCTACAACTTTATGGTCAACTCCCATTGGAAACTGGGTTAGAATCCCATTGAAGGACTAGGGCAGTGTTTCTCAACCTATGGGTCCCCAGGTATTTTGGCCTACAACTCCTAGAAATCCCAGCCAGTTTACCAGATGTTAGGATTTCTGGGAGTTGAAGGCCAAAACATCTGGGAGCCACAAGTTGAAAACCACTGGACTAGGGATTCCTAGAGAAAACATTATTAGGTTGTTCTGAGTTTTCTGGGCTGTATGGCCATGCTCCAGAAGCATTCTCTCCTGACATTTCATCCACATCTATTGCAAGCATCCTCCGGGTTTTCCAACAGACCTCACAACCTTGGAAGATGCCTGCCATATTTATTTATTTACTAGCTTGGGGACCCGGCGTTGCCCGGGTTATTAGAGAAAGTGGGTAATGGCAGTTCTGTATGCCAAGTTTGGTCTTTATTGGTCTTTGGATAACGGCTGCATTATTTTCAGGAAGTGAGTGAAGGTACTTGAAGTCCCATCATCCATGGGCCATCCTCCTACAAACAGCAGCAGGATATAGAGTGGGTCATGGGGGCTCTGTGTGCCAAGTTTGGTCTTTATCAGTCATTAGATGAGGGTGGCAGTGGTGTCCGTAAGTGAGTGAAGGTACTGCAAGTCCCATCACCCAAAGTCCATCCCCTTTCAAACTGCAGCAGGACGTAAAGTGGGTCATGGGGGCTCTGTGTGCTAAGTTTGGTCTTGATCAGTCATTGGATGAGGATCACAGCACTCTCAGAACATGAGTTAAGGTACTGCAAGTCCCATCATCCATTGTCCGTCCTCCTCCAAACAGCACCAGGATGTAGAGTCGCTCATGGGGTCTCTGTGTGCCAAGTTTGGTCTTGATTGGTCATTAGATGAGGGTTGCACCAGTCTTGGGAAGTGAGTGGAGGTACTTGAAGTCCCATCATCCATAGTCTGTTCTCTCCCAAACCTCACCAGAATGTTGAGTTGGCCATGGGGGCTCTGTGTGCCAAGTTTGGTCTTCATCAGTCATTGGATGAGGGTCTCAGTGGTTTCACTGAGTGAAGGTACTCTAAGTCCCATCGTCCATGGTGCATCATCCTCCAAACCGTACCAGGATGTAGAGTGCATCATGGAGACCCGGTGTGCCAAGTTTGGTCCTTATCGGAAATTGGATGATGTTTTGCAGTGGTCTCAGGAATTGAGCGAAGGTACTGCAAGTCCCAAAATCCATGCACGATCCACAGTCAAACCTCACCAGGGCATAAAGTGGGTCATGAGAGGTCTATGTGCCAAGTTTGGTGTTGTTCAGTCATTGTTGAGGGTCGCAACAGTCTTGGAAAGCGAGTAGAGGTACTTCAAGTCCCATCATCCATGGCATGCCCTACTCCAAACCGTATTAGGATGTAGAGTGGGTCATGGGGGCTCTGTGTGCCAAGTTTGGTTTTGTTTGGACATTAGATGAGGGTTGCAGCAGTCTTGGGAAGGGAGTGGAGGTACTTCAAGTCCCATCATCCATGGTCTGTCCTCCTCGAAAGTGCACCAGGATGTAGAGTGGGTCATGGGGACTGTGTGTGCCAAGTTTGGTCTTGATGAGTCATTGGCGAGGGTCGCAGTGATCTCAGGAAGTGAGTGAAATGATTGCAAGTCCCATCATCCATTGCCAAATTCTTCCAAACCGCACCAGGATGTAGAGTGGGTCATGCAGGCTCTCAGTGTAAATTGTGGTCCTGATCCATCATTGTTGGCAGTTGTAATGGTGTTAGGAAGGGAGTGCAGGTGTTGCAAGTCCCATCGTCCATGGTGCATCCTCCTTCAAACTGCACCTGGATATAGAGTGCGTCATGGAGACTCAGTGAGCCAAGTTTGGTCTTTATCGGTAATTGGATGAGGGTTGCAGTGGTCTGAAGAATTGAGCAATGGTACTGCAAGTCCCATAATCCACGGTCCATCCCCGGCCAAACCACACCAGGACGTACAGTGGGTCATGAGAGGTCTATGTGCGAAGTTTGGTCCTGATCAGTCATTGGCTAAGGTTAACAGCAGTCTCAGAATGTGAGTGGTGGTACTGCAAGTCCCATCATCCATGGTTCATACTCCTCCAAACTGCAGTAGGATGTAGAGTGGGTGATGGGGGCTCTGTGTGCCTATTTCGGTCTGTATTGGTAGTGTTCTGACCCAGCCCCCAGCCTTTCCTTTCCTCTCTTTGTCATCTCGGAATGTTGGATTTGAGGCTGGCCAATCAGAGACCATATGCAAATTTCCTTCTGTCATGCCCCGTTTCTGCCATGAACCCTCTTCTCCACCAGGGGCTCCTATTGAAGCTGCCCAATCAGAGACCATATGCAAATAGCACCACAGCGGCAGCCAATCAGAATGCTGGCACAAACACCTTCCGCCCTCCGCACCTCTGTCCTTCCCATACAAACAAACACTCTTCTTTATTATATACTAGCTTGGGGACCCGGCGTTGCCCGGGTTATTAGAGAAAGTGGGTAATGGCGGTTCTGTATGCCAAGTTTGGTCTTTATTGGTCTTTGGATAACGGCTGCATTGTTTTCAGGAAGTGAGTGAAGGTACTTGAAGTCCCATCATCCATGGCACATCCTACTACAAACAGCAGCAGGATATAGAGTGGGTCATGGGGGCTCTGTGTGCCACGTTTGGTCTTTATCAGTCATTAGATGAGGGTGGCAGTGGTGTCAGTAAGTGAGTGAAGGTACTGCAAGTCCCATCATCCAAAGTCCATCCCCTTTCAAACTGCAGCAGGATGTAGAGTGGATCATGGGGGCTCTGTGTGCCAAGTGTGGTCTTGATTGGTCGTTAGAAGAGGGTTGCAGCAATCTTCGGAAGGGAGTGGAGGTACTTGAAGTCCCATCATCCATGGTCTGTCCTCCTCCAAACTGCACCAGGATGTAGAGTGGGTCATTGAAGCTCCATGTGCCAAGTGTAGTCTTGATTAGTCATTGGCGAGGGTCTCAGTGGTTTCAGGAAGTGAGCAAAGGTACTGCAAGTCCCATCATCCATCTCCAAAGTTTTCCAAACAACACCAGGACGTAACGTGGGTCATGAGAGGTCTATGTGCCAAGTTTGATCTTGATCCGTCATTGGATGAGGTTTGCAGAGGTCTCAGAATGTGAGTGAAGGTACTGGAAGTTCCATCATCCATGGTCCACCCTTCTCCAAAACTGCAGCAGGATGTAGAGTGGGTCATGGGGGCTCTGTGTGCCAAGTTTGGTCTTTATCAGTCATTAGATGAGGGTGGCAGTGGTGACAGTAAGTGAGTGAAGGTACTGCAAGTCCCATCATCCAAATTCCATCCCCTTTCAAACTGCAGCAGGATGTAGAGTGGATCATGGGGGCTCTGTGTGCCAAGTTTGGTCTTGATCGGTCATTAGAAGAGGGTTGCAGCAATGTTTTGAAGGGAGTGGAGGTACTTGAAGTCCCATCATCCATGGTCTGTCCTCCTCCAAACTGTAGCAGGATGTAGAGTGGGTCATTGGAGCTCCATATGCCAAGTGTAGTCTTGATTAGTCATTGGCGAGGGTCTCAGTGGTCTCAGGAAGTGAGCAAAGGTACTGCAAGTCCCATCATCCATCTCCAAATTTTTCCAAACAACACCAGGACGTAAAGTGGGTCATGAGAGGTCAATGTTCCAAGTTTGGTCTTGATCCGTCATTGGATGAGGTTTGCAGAGGTCTCAGAATGTGAGTGAAGGTACTGGAAGTTCCATCATCCATGGTCCACCCTTCTCCAAAACTGCAGCAGGATGTAGAGTGGGTCATGGGGGCTCTGTGTGCCAACTTTGGTCTTGATTGGTCATTAGATGAGTTTTGCAGCAGTCTTGGGTAGTGGAGGTACTTGAAGTCCCATCATCCATGGTCTGTCGTCCTCCAAACTGCTCCAGGATGTAGAGTGGGTCACTGAAGCTCCATGTGCCAAGTTTGGTCTTGATGAGTCATTGGCGAGGGTCTCAGTGGTCTCAGGAAGTGAGTGAAGTGACTGGAAGTCCCATCATCCGTTGTCAAATTCTTCCAAACCGCACCAGGATGTAGAGTGAGTCATGCTGGGTGTCTGTGTAAATTGTGATCCTGATCCATCATCGTTGGCAGTTGTAATGGTCTTAGGAAGGGAGTGCAGGTATTGCAAGTCCCATCGTCCATGGTGCATCCTCCTTCAAACTGCACCTGGATGTAGAGTGCGTCATGGAGACTCAGTGTAGGAAGTTTGGTATTTATTGGTAATTGGATGAGGGTTGCAGTGGTCTGAAGAATTGAGCAATGGTTCTGCAAGTCCCGTAATCCACGGTCCATCCCTGGCCAAACCCCACCAGGACGTAAAGTGGGTCATGAGAGGTCTATGTACGAAGTTTGGTCCTGATCAGTCATTGGATAAGGTTAACAGCGGTCTCAGAATGTGAGTGGTGGTACCGCAAGTCCCATCATCCACGGTTCATACTCCTCCAAACTGCAGTAGGATGTAGAGTGGGTGATGGGGGCTCTGTGTGCCTATTTCGGTCTGTATTGGGAGTGTTCTGACCCAGCCCCCTTTGGCCTTTCCTTTCCTCTCTTTGTCATCTCGGAATGTTGGATTTGAGGCTGGCCAATCAGAGACCATATGCAAATTTCCTTGTGTCATGCACCGTTTCTGCCATGAACCCTCTTCTCCACCAGGGGCTCCTATTGAAGCTGGCCAATCAGAGACCATATGCAAATAGCACCACTGCGGCAGCCAATCAGAACGCTGGCACATACACTTCCGCCCTCCACAATTCCTCTGTCCTTCCCATACAAACAAACACTCTTCTTTATTATATACTAGCTTGGGGACCCGGCGTTGCCCGGGTTATTAGAGAAAGTGGGTAATGGTGGTTCTGTATGCCAAGTTTGGTCTTTATTGGTCTTTGGATAACGGCTGCATTATTTTCAGGAAGTGAGTGAAGGTACTTGAAGTCCCATCATCCATGGCCCATCCTCCTACAAACAGCAGCAGGATATAGAGTGGGTCATGGGGGCTCTGTGTGCCAAGTTTGGTCTTTATCAGTCATTAGATGAGGGTGGCAGTGCTGTCAGTAAGTGAGTGAAGGTACTGCAAGTCCCATCATCCAAAGTCCATCCCCTTTCAAACTGCAGCAGGATGTAGAGTGGATCATGGGGGCTCTGTGTGCCACGTTTGGTCTTGATCGGTCATTAGAAGAGGGTTGCAGCAATGTTTTGAAGGGAGTGGAGGTACTTGAAGTCCCATCATCCATGGTCTGTCCTCCTCCAAACTGTAGCAGAATGTAGAGTGGGTCATTGGAGCTCCATGTGCCAAGTTTAGTCTTGATTAGTCATTGGCAAGGGTCTCAGTGGTCTCAGGAAGTGAGCAAAGGTACTGCAAGTCCCATCATCCATCTCCAAATGTTTCCAAACAACACCAGGACGTAAAGTGGGTCATGAGAGGTCTATGTGCCAAGTTTGGTCTTGATCCGTCATTGGATGAGGTTTGCAGAGGTCTCAGAATGTGAGTGAAGGTACGGTAAGTTCCATCATCCATGGTCAACCCTCCTCCAAAACTGCAGCAGGATGTAGAGTGGGTCATGGGGGCTCTGTGTGCCAACTTTGGTCTTGATTGGTCATTAGATGAGTTTTGCAGCAGTCTTGGGGAGTGGAGGTACTTGAAGTCCCATCATCCATGGTCTGTCGTCCTCCCAACTGCTCCAGGATGTAGAGTGGGTCATTGAAGCTCCATGTGCCAAGTTTAGTCTTGATGAGTCATTGGCGAGGGTCTCAGTGGTCTCAAGAAGTGAGTGAAGTGACTGCAAGTCCCATCATCCATTGTCAAATTCTTCCAAACTGCACCAGGATGTAGAGTGGGTCATGCTGGGTGTCTGTGTAAATTGTGGTCCTGATGCATCATTGTTGGCAGTTGTAGTGGTCTTAGGAAGGGAGTGCAGGTATTGCAAGTCCCATCGTCCATGGTGCATCCTCCTTCAAACTGCACCAGGATGTAGAGTGCGTCATGGAGACTCAGTGTAGGAAGTTTGGTCTTTAGTGGTAATTGAATGAGGATTGCCGCGGTCTGAAGAATTGAGCAATGTTACTGCAAGTCCCATAATCCACGGTCCATCCCCGGCCAAACCACAGCAGGACATAAAGTGGGTCATGAGAGGTCTATGTGCGAAGTTTGGTCCTGATCAGTCATTGGATAACGTTAACAGCGGTCTCAGAATGTGAGTGGTGGTACTGCAAGTCCCATCAATCATCGTCCGTCTTCCTTGAAACAGAACCGGGATGTAGAGTGGGTTATTGGAGCTCCATGTGCCAAGTTTAGTCTTGATTAGTCATTGGCGAGGGTCTCAGTGGTCTCAGGAAGTGAGTGAAGTGACTGCAAGTCCCATAATCCATTGTCAAATTCTTCCAAACCGCACCAGGATGTAGAGTAGGTCATGCTGGGTCTCTGTGTAAATTGTGATCCTGATCCATCATTGTTGACAGTTGTAGTGGTCTTAGGAAGGGAGTGCAGGTATTGCAAGTCCCATCGTCCATGGTGCATCCTCCTTCAAACTGCACCTGGATGTAGAGTGCGTCATGGAGTCTCAGTGTGCCAAGTTTGGTATGTATTGGTAATTGGATGAGGGTTGCAGTGGTCTGAAGAATTGAGCAATGGTTCTGCAAGTCCCATAATCCACGGTCCATCCCCGGCCAAACCACACCAGGACGTAAAGTGGGTCATGAGATGTCTATGTGCGAAGTTTGATCCTGATCAGTCATTGGATAAGGTTAACAGCGGTCTCAGAATGTGAGTGGTGGTACTGCAAGTCCCATCATCCATGGTTCATCCTCCTCCAAACTGCAGTAGGATGTTGTGTGGGTGATGGGGGCTCTGTGTGCCTATTTCGGTCTATATTGGGAGTGTTCTGACCCAGCCCCCTTTGGCCTTTCCTTTCCTCTCTGTCATCTCGGAATGTTGGATTTGAGGCTGGCCAATCAGAGACCATATGCAAATTTCCTTCTGTCATGCCCCGTTTCTGCCATGAACCCTCTTCTCCACCAGGGGCTCCTCTTGAAGCTGGCCAATCAGAGACCATATGCAAATAGCACCACAGCGGCAGCCAATCAGAACGCTGCCACATACATTTCCGCCCTCCACACTTCCTCTGTCCTTCCCATACAAACAAACACTCTTCTTTATTATATATATAGATATAGATATAGATATAGATAAGATATAGATATAGATAGATAGTATCAAAACCAGTTGAAAATGTATTTTAAAAACACAACATTTTAAAACTTGCCATTATATTAAATGTCCTTTGACCAGAAGCTGGCCACTTGGAGTGCCTCTGGTGTTGTTATAATGAGGTCCTCCATTGTGCATGTGGCACAGCTTAGACTGCACTGTAATAGGTGGTATGTGGTTTGCATGTCGTGGACTCCACTTCGTGGCCCCATTTCTTAAGGTTGACTCTGCATCTCATGGTGAGTTCTGGCACCATGAGATGCCTCTCATAAATATGTGAGAAACGTCAGGAGAGAATTATTTGCGAACATGGTCCTACAGCCCAGAAAACTCACAGCAACCCAGTGATTCCAGCCATGAAAGTCTTCAATGACACATAGAACATTATTAATCCAATCTGTGAATAAACAAATCCATGAAAGTCAAAACCGCAAATGTGAAGAGACAACTGTATTCTGCTTCCATATTCTGGGATTTTGGTTTAACTTTCAAAACTAAACAAAGGTTTTCAATATCATTTTGAAGTTTGCCTTTCTTTTGAATGAGTTCATCAAACTTATCAAAATATTATCCAACCATGTCAAATATATATATATATATATATATATATATATATATATATATATATACATACACACATACATACATACACACAAACAAAGACAGAAAGGCAGGGTGAATACTG
Organism: Anolis sagrei; assembly: GCF_037176765.1. NCBI lineage: Eukaryota > Metazoa > Chordata > Lepidosauria > Squamata > Anolidae > Anolis > Anolis sagrei. The sequence continues at coordinate 32,174,782 of NC_090023.1, read as the reverse complement.
GCATTAATGGCATTAGACTTACTGCTAGCTGCATGGATCATATACATCTAAAATGTCATTGTGCATGTAGAAGAGCACACACAAATAATCAGAACAAACAGACAGTGGTATATTCTTAATGTGAAACTATGTTAGAAAATATGCAGCATTCTGAGTAACACCAAGGATATTTTGCATTTGAACACTATTCCTACTTTACCTCATTCATCTTTCTAGTATATTCATGTAGTGAGAGATTCTAATTGGTGTCTGCTTTTGGAGTCATAAATTTTATCATTCATATTGCAAAGGATACGGCTATGAAAACAATGCTATAATCTGTTGTTGAAGGCTTTAATGGGCTGGCCTAGTTTCCAACAGACCTCACAACCTCAGAGGATGCCTGCCATAGATGTGGGCAAAATGTCAGGAGAGAATGCTTATGAAACATGACCATACAGCCTGGAAAACCCACAGCAACCCAATGCTACAATCTTCTCCCATTTTCTTTGGTTTTAGAGAGAAGGTGGTGCTAAAGCCCATTTCTTTTTATACTATATCCATCCAATTTGTACAAATCTGGGTCATTTTCAGTATGGTTTGGGGATGAATTATCTATGCCATTTTATACACCCACTTAGGATTGCATCACAATATCGTTGTTAGGTGATTAGTTGCTGAATCTGATTGATCCCTACTGTTACTTCAAAAAGTGAAAATTGGTTAATGTGGCCTGTGTTTCTCATGAATGTGACATTGTTCTCTTCACTAAACCCCAACAACTACTGGGAAACGCAGGAAAATAATACTGAACAGCTTTAGAACCACTGGAAACATTTGGATGATGGACAACAACAGTGGTCTTACCTTCTGAAAGAAATGCTGTGTTGCTATAACAAAGACATCAAAGCCGCAGCTGGTTCTCTTAAGTTCCTCTTGGATGCAGCTGAGCTTCCTGGCCTGCTCATTACACTTTTCTTTCATTTGCTGGATGAACTGCCGCTCAGCCTCTCGAGTCTGCAAGTCTGGCTTTGTAGAAAATCCATTTCTTGGAACAGCTGACCTTTGTTTTGGGTGTCCTGCAAGAAGCAATAAAGAATACCCAAGGCTGTAATCAGTTGTTTTATATGTAGGGAGGACACTGCTTTTCTCAGTCATAAGGCTCTTGGGACTTGCCTCTTTTTGAAAAAGAAAACCGTGCTCATACTGAATTGCTTTGTAGAAAGAAAACACTAGTTCACAAAAAGAAAATGTACTTTTTTCCTGAAGGAGAGGGAAAGGGAGGGAATCCAGTGTGGCACAGCAGTTTGAGTTAAAGACGGCTACATCCACAGTTTTTGTATCTACAGATCCAATCATACATGGCTTGAAGATTATTCAACTTTCCCCCCATCAAATAAAAATCCAAAAAGCAACCCTTGATTGAAAGGGTTGTATTGTAGAAGGCTTTCATGGCCAGAATCACTGGGTTGTTGTGCATTTTCCAGGCTGTAATGAATTATCACCTTTCCCTTAAAACAGTGGTTCTCAATCCCATCCAATTTACCAGCCATTAGGATTTCTAGGAGCTGAAGGCCAAAACATCTGGGGGCCCACAGGTTGAGAACCACTGCCTTAAAATTAATAAAGAAATGCATCTTAAAAAGCAAGTGGCCATAGATGAAGATTGTTTCATATGTGTGGGATGCCACCTCTAGTCCACACCTAAGTCTGAGGAGGTGACACAAAATCTGCACATAGTAGTTGCTATATAAAGACGCATACTTGGGAATGGCAGCTTAACTAATTACTATGGTGAAGCCATCAGCATTGGAATACACTGCTGAACAAGATAAGACTGGCAGATACCAACACTATTTCTTTTTGAAATCAAATTAAAATGTTCCTGTTTCTCTAGGCATTTGAGAAGAAGTTTGGGGGGAAAAACGAATTAACTTCCCAATCTAAATTGGTTTTTATTACTTTCATAAATAAATTTTACACCTCTTCAATTTTTATAGTTATATTATATTGATTTAATACATTTACATATATTCACAAAGATTGCCTTTGGCAAGGAAAAAGTGATACAGATTTTTTTCTAAAATAACTACATCTATAAATATAATAGAAACACCATATATCTTACAGTCACACCTGTGAGGAGGTGACCTGTGAACTATCTGTTCAGTCCACTGTCGTGGTGTTAGTTTTTGATGAGCAGTTTCAATGCCTTTTTCCTGCTGTCCCTTTTTACATTTCTTTATTTTTAAGCTGGAGAGCCCTTCAACTAGGGTGACTTCAAGCAGAAGACTGTCCTCTCACAGCTCGTGAGATAGATTTCTCTCCTCTATATGTAGGGCACATGCCTACTGTGCTCTTAAGAAAGCTATACAGCAGCATACTCTCCATTGTCCTGATTTTGCACAGACAATTCCAAATAATCCTCTGGAGCCCCACTGTTTCTGTTACTTCTAAGATCTCCCAGTTCCTCTTTCCTCCTCCTACTTTTTTCTCTTCAGCCTCAGCTTACTTCTATTACTGCAAACTAAATTAAAAGTACAAAGTTAGTTTTTACTCACTTCAGCAGAGGGAAAAGAAAAGGAGGAAACAGAATATTCCTCTTCCCAGTGGACTCAGGCAAAAGTGACCAGTTATAACTATTATTAGCTAATCTTTTTTTTCAGTAGTATCATTTGTAAGCTTGACCTTTAATATCATTTGCAATTTTTCTGCATGACAGGGGGTTGAACTTGATCCTCCATGTGGCCTCTTTTAACTCTATGATTCTATGACCAAACTTTGATGAGCCTTGGCCAAATGTGTTCCAGTTTTCATCTGTGAAATGTTGCGGGGTGAACAGCAGAGATAATGTTTCTGCTTTTCCATTCTTTATTACCTACACCACAAGAGTCCTAAATTCCCTCATGCTGCTGTCTGAAGTTGAATATATTATTTTTTGTGAACTTGTTTGTGAGACCAAGCTGCATATTTGGGCGACACAATATAGTTTTTTCCCCTACTCAGAACATGATTAAGAGCAGCGTTTATCAACCTGGGGATTGGGACCCCGAGAGGGGGGGTGTTGTGAGGGGGTGTCAGAGGAGTCACTAAATACCACCAGAAACAGTATTTTCTGTGTGGGAAGTTTGACCCAATTCTATTTTTGCTGGGGTTCAGTATGCTCTTTGATTGTAGGTGAACTATAAATCCCAGCAACTACAACTTCCAAATGTCAAGGTCTATTTTCCACAAACTCCACCAGTGTTCACATTTGAGCATATTCAGTATTCGTGCCAAGTTTGGTCCAGATTCATCATTGTTTGTGCCCACAGTGCTCTCTGGACGTAGGTGAACTACAATTCCAAAACTGAAGATCAATGCCCACCAAACCCTTCCAGTATTTTCTGTTGGTCATGGGAGTTCTGTATGCCAAGTTAGGGTTAAATTTCATTGTTGGTGGACTTCAGAATGCTCTTTGATTGTAGGTGAACTATAAATCCCAGCAACTACAACTTCCAAATTGCAAAATCAATTCTGTCCCCAACCACACCAGTATTCTATTTTTGGTGTTTTGGGTATGTGCAAAATTTGGTCCAGTGTATAAAAATACACCCTGAACACCAGATATTCACATTCTGAATAATAACAAAAGTACAGTTATGAAGTAGCAATGAAAATAATTTTGTGGTTGGGGGTCACCCCAACATGAGGAACTGTACTAAGGGGTTGCGGCATTAGGAAGGTTGAGAACCACTGATTAAGAGAGAGGTGGAAGTGATGTCAACTCTTGAGGCTTATTACTATAAAGATGAGGAAACAATATGGGACATATGCCAGCAAACCCTGTCTTTTTTTCTGTTGTCCCATAGTAACATATAGTCACTTGTACATGATCCCAATTCACATGTAGAGTGGGTCCTTGGTATCCACTGTGGTTTGGTTCAAGGAAGCCCCTGGGTACCAAAATTCATGGATGCTCAAACCCCAATATATATAATGGCATAATGAAAATGTTATATCCCTTATATAAAATGGTAAACAACTCAAATGAGTGCCAGAGAGACGTGAGGATCTGTGAAATGGAGGATGGCAACAGCAAAGTATGCCTACACAGCAGTGGATATTTTCCTCCCCACTCCCCCAAATATTTTAGAGCCAAAGACATTGCAGGCCAATTACATCTTCATTACGAATTCCTCTTACTCAGCCATGTTAAGGAACATACACTGATATTGTACATTGGATACTTATAATGTCACCTGGCCTGGTCTCCTGCAGCCTAACTTAAGAATCGGCAGCTAGCTCAATTGCTTTTGATTGAGATGTGGACAGGATGATATCTCCAGTGCCTTCCTGCGAGTGAGTGATGCAGAAACAAGGATTGTAACTAGGGTCCTGCTTCTGATTGTTGTAATACTTGCTCAATGGTGGGAGGGTGTGTGTGGATACATCTTCCTCCTTGGGCCCCAAACAGAAGTTGAATGGATCTCGCAGTTGAACTGTTGCCTTTTAAGTTGGAGTGGGGTGGTTCTTCCTACATAGACTTAGGACATCATCACATGAATATTTTACCCATGTTCTCTCCATTTTGTATGCTGGCAAAATGGAGTCCCACTTGAGGTCATCCCATGATGTACCATAGAGGCCATCCTGGCTGTGGTACTTTTGCTACAAAGGAGAGAAGCTGGAGAAATGTCATTGGATGGCAGGGCATCCCTGAAGATGGACCCCGCCATGAGACAACGGCATAAGATGTTTTTCTCACTCTTCCGAATGCTTTTCCACGCTTCCCTCCTGCCCATCTGATGACATCTTTACTGAATACAGAGAAGTTATAGATCTGTAACTCTAGGTTATGAATATGTAACAGCAATGCCAGCAATAATGCATAAAGCTAACTAAATAATGTTGACACATAAAGCAAAAATTCCCAAAGTGTCTCTTCTTCTTCTTGAAAATACATTTCAAGAACAAATTAAATAATTAAGAGCTTATTGCCCTTCTAAGACTCCCCAAATCTCCTGCCCGTGGCTGTCTCATTCTGTCTAATGTGAGGACCAGCCTTTTCAGCCTACATATTAATAATGTTGCCCAATGAGAATGTTTTTGCTAAGTTCCTCTTGGAGCTTAGTTGGCACATCTCAAGATGCCAGAAGAACAAAGGCTCATCCAGGCTGTCTTGCAGTGCCAAGGATATTTTTCCAAAGGTAGCATTTGGAAAGAATCGCTTCAGAAATCCAACTTTGGGATTCCTAAAGGACGTTTATTAAGAAATATTCTTTCTTCAAGTTTTATTCCCTAGGAGAACTGTAGATATTGGTGCCTTTATATTTTAAAATCAGCTAAGCTATAGACAAATTCAACTCCCTGGCAATTCTTCGGTAGAAAAATGACACCTTGCTCATCCCAAGACTTCTCACTTCCTTGATGCTGCTATAAAAATGTAACGCCAAAATTGTATGGTGACAGACCCTCTTTTCTGAAGGGAAGTACTTATTATCTACATAGTACTGGCAGCTCCTAATGCTGTCGCTAAAAAACGGTGAGGTGGGGATGTGGGGGAAAAAGATATTGAATGGTCGCAGCACTTCAGAGCAAAATTAACACCCAGCAGCATGCTGATGGATAGTCATTATTACACACTTACCTGCTTCTGCATGAATCTGAAGGAATTTTCACTATTTTCTGTAAGGCAGGCAGGTGTATAGCTCTGTTGCCAATTAAACAGTGGATCTGGATTTTCACCCATATTGTAATAAGAAATTCAATGTGCAAATTTGATAAATGTTAATTTAATATGATGTGTGGGAATGAGTGGAAGAATAGAAGGATGTATGGATGCAATTAATAATTTTGGTGACGCTAATATAATATTAAGGCTTGCAGTGACTAAACCTGCTTGCTGGACTGTAATTAAAAGTTGCTAATAAGAGCTGAAAAGTAAACTCTGATAAGAATTGGGACAGTGATAACATAAATGTTTACAATGTTAAGAAGGAACTAACATAAGTTCAACACCAAGTTTTGGCATTTGAAGTTATGGAAGTTTTGGAACTATGCATTGACAAGCTGCAGGAAAGCGGGGTCTGGCCTAACAGGTCTTCTCCAAGGAGGGAGAAAATGATATGGTAATAGTTAAAAGCCTGAGGATGAATGCATGTACATGTGGTATGAATGTTGAGTGAAAATGGAATTCCTCTTTGTTTGTTAGCCATGTAATTGTAAATCCAATGTAGTTACATAAAATCTGTATGCCTGTATGTCTAAATGTTTTTCTGTAATCTGATATACCCTGTCACACTGGAAATTGCAATAAAAAGAACCTATGCTTTAAGGTTATTGAAAAGTCATTCATGACAATATCTTTAAAAAGGTAACCACCAAGTGTTGACCTCTACTATCCAAGCCCTTCATCTTAAGTTCAGGCCAAAAGACAGAATGGGTTCAATGCCTACTGAAATTGGAGCCACCCTTCTTTCCTGCAGTAAGAGAAGTGACTTTAGAAGGGCTCTTGTCTGAGTTCGGGAAAGGTTTTGAAGCCCCATTTCCAGAATCTCTAGGATTCCAACATTAAAGCTTCAGGATCCTGCAGTTTGGCAGCACTATATACCACAAGCAGGATTCTGCCAGTATCCCAGGCCCAATTGCAAGCTTCACTGTACAAGCAATAGCCAACAAGGCTAAAGTTGCCACTGAGATTCCACCTAAGGAAATCTCAAGGCAAATGCAGCTTTCCATGTGTTTGGGGGCCCCTTTCCTCTCCTGAAATATTCAAGATATATGAGGTGTGAAGAGAGAATGTTCGCAAACTACTATTTCCCCCTTTCATAAAGGAAGATACATGGGTGTAGTATCTCATAAAATTATAGAAAACAGAGTTGAAGAGACCACATGAACCATCTAGTCCAGCCCCCTGTCATACAGGAAAAGCACCATCAAAGTATCCCTGACAGATGACCTATCCACACAGCAACCTGAATTTAATTCCCAGATTCTTTCAAATGGAAAGATTTTGGAAATTGGTTGGCACCCAAAAAGGACTCTTCCCAAGCTCAAACCCCGTGAAATTTGAAAGCCAAGAAAAATTGCTCCTAGGTTATTCTATTTGTGTATGAATTTTCTGCTATTAGCCGGCCTGAGTTCCTCTTTGGAGGTCGAGAAGACCGGGTTATAAAAGCTCGAAATAAATAAACAAACAATAAATAAATATTAATAAACACATTGGCAGGGATTTGTACTTGGGTTTCTTTGTCCAGTATCCTAAGGCAGCACACCTTCAGACTGTTGCCATGTTTATTTTATGTGAACTCCAAAGCAAATTTCTTCCCAGGTCAAAAAACGAAGGGATTTTAGAACAGGGATTTTAAATATTGAGATAAGACTAGTGGTCCCCCTGCCCTGTGTTCAATATTCAAGTGCACAACATGGACGTGTTAAAAACACATCCATGTTGTACACTTGAATATTGTGATAACTTCTAGCCTGCATAAGCTCTACAGAGCAGAAATGAGTTCTCAGTAAATTTGTGTTCCCTGATATAATGCACAGCAGAGGCTGAAAGTACTAGATGTAAATAACAGAAGCTACTAGGTTGTGTTTGCATTGAAATATAAAATTCTGTGCTGTTGCCAGAGTAAGCCAATATACTGAAGAAACAGGTAATAAAACCACATGCCTTGGTCCAGCACTGCTGCTGGAGGATGATATAAGCCAACACAACAGATGCCACCAATATCATTATCTTTGTGTTGGCTTTGTGCAGCACAGATGTGTTACACAAGATGCTTTTTCAAGGCAGAAAGGAGAGACAGGACAACAGCCGAAAAGGCATTCCTTTGCATACTGGCTGACATGCCATTGCTGCTAACTGGCATATCTTTCCAACCAGCCATTGGTTGGAATGGGTTTTTTTTCTGATCCTCTGAAGAAGCCAGCCACAGATGCAGGTTTTTTATTTATCGTATCAGAAGCAGACTAAGGGTAATGTTGTAATGTATTTTTAAAAACACAAAGTTTAAAAATGTTGCATTATATTAAATGTCCTTGTAGCTGGCCACTTGGAGTGCCTCTGGTGTTGCTATAAAAAGGGCCTCCATTGTGCATGTGGCAGGGTTCAGACTGAATTGTAATAGATGGTCTGTGGTTTGCTCTTCTACACACTTGCATGTCATGGGCTCCACTTTGTGGCCCAATTTCTTAAAGTTAGCTTTGCATCTCATGGATTGAGGTTCGGTGTTTTAGCCTGCCACTTTTGGACTCTCGTTTGCCGAGGTGTTCCTGCAAATTTCTCTGTAGATGTTAGAAAACTATTTCTTGATTTAGGGCATTGGTGTGCTGGCTGATATTCAAACAGGGGATGGGCTGGAGATGCAGGTGAAACATCAGGAGAAAATGCTCCTAGAACATGGTCATACAGCTCAAAAACCACATATTAGGAGCAGCTCTGATAATTTGGCTGCCATTTGATCTGTTTCAGCCTTCTGAGGGAGTGGAAAAGGGATAATCATAGGACTAAGTCGACCATTTCTACTGCAATCATGGCTTTCAAACAATAAGAACAACAGCAAGAATGTGCCATTTAGAGAATGATAATGTTATATTTATTCTGAAAACAAACACAGAAAAGTTATACAATAGTATGGCCACTGAGACAGCCTAGGAGTGACTTCCTTGAGGATTCCACAGCTAAACTGGCTGAGATTTAATTAAGGGAAATCCCCCCAAAACATTGTACAACACATCTGCCATTTCCCTGCAGCCTCACAGCATTTGAAGTGTGACTGTTTAAACTGTACTTCCGAGTATTCTAAAATCTTATTGTAATTTAAACTGTGTTTTATGCCTTTAGGAATAAATCTGGACTGCTCCACTCATCTGGGGATAAAAGAATGGTGCAGTATGCATATTGTGATCCCATTGTGTGGCTTTCATTCATGGGAGGATTGAAAAGCAAGGCATTAAAGATATTGTAATGACTCCGAATGCCTTTGCTTTTCTGAAATTCTGGGGAAATATGTGAAAAAGTGTAGTGGTTTGAGCATTGGACTTTGATTCTGGAGACCAGGGTTTGAATCCCCAGTTAGCTGCGAAAACCCACTAGATTATGCTGGGCAAGTCTCTCAGCTTCAGAAGAAGGCAACACAATAAGCCTCCTCTGAACAAAATTTACCAAGGAAATCTTGTGATAGGTTCATCTTAGGTTTACCATAATTGGAAACAACTGGAAAGCATACAATATAGACTGATGAGTCTATTTCTGATTTCAGTTAGAATCACATGCAGTTCAGCACTTGAAAAACATTGTGTGTGTGTATATGAGCGTAGTGTTTGAGAATGAATAAGATGAGGGCGGGGGATGCTCTTACAATCCTTAGCCTGGACGACACTGGCTTGGAGATTCTGGTCTTGTAGTACCGTCCCTCCCAACAAGTTTTTGGTTATGTTTAGATGTATGTATATATGTGTGTGTACACACACACACACCAGGGGCATTCATTAAAGACTTCCCCTGACCCACTTCAATTTATCACAGGATGCTGAAATTGCAAATGTGAGATGATATAAGTCTCTATAAGCCACATGCCAATTTACAACTCAGATCTGATAACTGTCTTGATTTTACAGGTGCTGAAGTGGTTTGAGGTTTGATAATAGATCTAGTGGACTACAGAGCAGTCATCAAGTTCCTTTCCTTGAAAAGCCACACATAAAAGGAGACGTTCCATGAGATGAAAGAGGCTTATCATAATGATTCCCCATCATATGATGTAGTCAAGAACTGCCATCATCAATTCGGACTTCGGTGCAAACAGCTCCAATTCCAGGGTGACCCCACTCTGCTATTGATGAACACACCATCCAGCAAGTCGAGGTCACCATTTTGGAAAATTGCTGCATAATTATTCACCACCTAGCCCAAAATGTCAAGATTAGTATGGGATCCATGGAAAAAAAATTCCAAAACCATCTTCACATGCATAAGGTATTCGCTCGCTGGGTCCCCCGCCTGCTCACACCTTTCCAGAAGCAGGAACGAGTCAAATGCTCTCAGGCTCTATTGATGATGTGCCATGAAAACCAGGAGGACTTTTTCAACAGACCGATCACACAAGATGAAAGCTGGGTCCATCACTATGATCCTGAGACAAAAGTCCAGTCGATGTAATGGAAGCATCATGACTCACTGCCTTCAAAGAAGGCACGTGCCCAACTCTCAGCAGGCAAAGTCATGCTCATAGTATTTTGGGACCAGTATGGAGTAATATTGATGTATTTCCTAGCAAAGGGTACCATGATCACTGGGACATACTATGCTTCACTGCTGTGGAAATTGCATGAAGCCATCAAAACCAAGAGATGCGGCATGCTCACCAAAGGTGTCCACTTTCTGCGAGACAATGCATCAGTTCATAACTCACCTGTTGCCCAAATGGAAGCATGCTCGTATGGCTTTGAAATTCTACTGCATCTCACTTATTCAACAGACTTTGCACCATTGAACTTCCACCTATTTCCAACAATGAAGTTATTTTTGAAGGGCAACATTTTTCAGATGATGAGACTCTGATTTCCGAAGTAGCAATGTGGCTTTTGGAGCTACCTGTCAATTTCTACAAGCAAGGTGTTTACAGTTGCTTAACAAGATGGGAGAAGTGTGTGTCCCTAGGTGGTACCTATGTAGAGAAGGACTAATAACTGTGCCAAATTTCATTGCTCTCAGTCCACAGGAAGTGGGTCAGGGGAAATCTTTAATGAATGCCCCTCGCGCATGTGCATGGATACACACACACACACGAAATGTACAAATATATGCATTTCCTACACATTAGTTGAGATGACAACTGCTTCACAAAACATCATATGCCGTCAGGATAAGGGTGATCCATTCCATGTATTAGCCTAAGAAATGCAAATCAAGTTGGTTCATTTAATAGTGAAGACTAAATGAAATTGCTCACACCCCTAGAAATAATATAGTGTTTTTTTCTTTCAGGACTCAGTGTTGTAGTTTATTCTCTCCTTGTCAAGTAGCTTTTTTAATTATGGAGGGATTTAGAAAACAATTCTGCAATTCAATGTTGAATCTGTTGACGTGGAACTAAAGCAAAACCTCTGGGCATAACTATGTGCCAATAGGTCAGGATTATTTTTTCTCCTTCCCTAATATCTGTAGAAATATATTTTGTAAAGTATAAGATGTGTCTCTGTGTGCGCGTGTGTATGTGAGGTTGTTGCTGTTAAAATTTATGGCAATCTAGCCATTATCATTTTCAGGATGAATAAAATATTTTTCAAACAGCTTGCCTTACTTTCAACTTTTAATAAGAGTGGCTTCATTCAGAATTGTTTTACTCTGTCTAAAGATTATATTTTACAATTTGCTTTCTCTCTATTGGTATAATGAAGCCACCCTGCTGAGTGTGAAGGCAGTTTGAAATGTATTATTTATCATTTATAGAATTTGTGTATCTACAGCAGACAAACTACTAGACAACCATCATCCCCTCCTTGCTAATTTGCCTTATTCCTTAAAGCATGTCAGAGAAACAGGTTTGTATATTGAGAAGCCATCACTTAGGAAAATCACAGCCAAAGTGTAGCAGCTGTTGCTATGAGGTGGAGTAAAAAAGAAGGATGTGGTAAACTCAAATGGAGTTTACTGATCCCAAGCACTGCATCATTTGGAAACTTTTAGAGCGGTATGTGTTTTAGTGATAGCCCTTCTCCCCTGGTCCAGATGACCACTCAGATTTCCGCTCAAACCCTGCATTTCCTGGACATCAAAGGAACAGCCAAGGAACTATGGAGAGCAGAACACAGTGTGAAGAGGAAGGGTGGGTGTTGGGTCAGTTCAGAGATGACCACAAAAATAACTATAGATACAGGTAAGAAACCTTCCATGTTTTTCATGCTGTTTCTGTGATTCACACAAATGTGAGACTAACAAGCTATTCACCATAGCTAGTGGAATGTCTAGTGACACAGGAAAACGGCACAGCTCTCCCAAAAGCAGCATCAATCATAGACCCTACATTTAGTTTATAATGAGTGATGAAGGACAAAGGCTGTGGCTACATCGTCGCTATACAAATGTTCTCTAGTGACACATCTTTCAGAAAGATAATATGAATGAATGGTTTATTGTACCAGTCATAGGGCATGGAATCAATTAATATACAGCCTTTAAAAGTACAATACACACCTTCCAACACAGACATTAAAACTTCTTCCATATACTGGTTCTTTAAAAGTATAGTAGCAATGACATGATTAACAATAACAAAAGTCTGATTTGTATCATCCCAAACTATCTCCATCAGAGCGACACACAATAAGGTGAGAGCTCTGGTGGAGTGTCTGTGAATACATGTTGGAGAATTTTGCTTTTCAAGCTTATAGGCTAGGTGTATGGTGGAAGGAACCCATTGAGATGGAATTGGTAGACACTTCTTGTGAAAAAATTAACATTCAAAGAATCTTTGAAACTTGTGAAGAATAGCAGTCATGTCAATGTAGAAGGCAAACATAAAGGCAGTGTAGGGCACACTTAAGGTCCAAAGCAAGATTTTGCCTGAATGCAAGTAAGGTGATGTCATGTTTTAGATGGAAAGCCAATATCACTTTGGGCAAGTCTCAGTACTACTTTGTCCTTGTTAAGCTTTGCATATGGAGGGTCCACAAAAAGGGCACACTGCTGTCCTGCTCTTCTGGCAGATGTTATTGCAACCAAGAAGGCAGTCTTCCAGTTAAGCAGATGGATATCAGAAGAAGCCACTGGCTCCAAGGTTTCCTGGAGAGCTTTGAAAGGATTAGGCCCAGATTTTATGGTTGAGTAAAATGAAGGTTTTTGTAGCCCTTCAGAATGTTTTAACCAGCAGATTCTGGAAGAAAGAAAAACTTCCGGATCTGGAAGTTGTAAGAATAGGGGAAAAAAGTAAGGAGGGGAGGGTGGAGAGACTTCTATTAGGGAGAGGCAAAACTCCAGTACCTGGCTAATCTGTGCCTGATCAGGTGAGGTTCCTCAGGGCCACAAAAATGAAAGGAATTTCTTTCACTTATATATGCTGGGTAGTAAGCCTATGCATGACAGCAATAATCCTCTGAATAGGCTTGCCAAGAGAGAAATATTCTCCAGGCTTTCAGCTTGCAAGTTTCCAAATCTGGAGTCCTACCCTGCTTGTTGTACATTGTCAGCAGATCTGGGTGAATAGGAAGCTTGAGATGGATGCCCTAAGAAAAATGCAGGCACAGAGTCAACCAGCTATCTGGATCACATTGTGTGATCAGGATGCCTTGCCCTGTCTCTTCAAACTTCAACTATCAGCCTGGTGATGAGAGGAAATGGAGGAAACATGTACACAATGGGGCCTCCCCAATGAAAGAGGAAGTCATTCCTACAAGAGCCCTTCCCCAGTGAGCCTTGGAGTAGTAGATTTAGCACTGACAGTTTTGGGCTGATGTGAAGAGATTTACTTCTGGAGTCTCTTTTCTTATGAAGAACTTTTGAAGAGGTTTGGATGGAGCATCCATTTGTCACAAGAGATTGGCATCCTGCTGAGAGCTTTTGATAATATGTTATCTTGACCTGGCACTTAGTCACTCTGTTCTTCAATCCATTCTTTGGTAGGCCTTTGTCTTCTCAGTAAGCACAACATTTTAACTGCTTGAAAGTATATCAGTAATCCAAGAATTGGGGCAAATAAACAAAATCCACACAAAGGAGGTTAAGCAAGGACCAAAAGGTCTGGAATACACCTCACAAGTGGTATGTGTCCATGTGTGTTAGAGAGAAAGAGGCACAGAAAGAGAGAGGAGAAAGGAAAAATGAAGACAAAATTTATGTATGTGGCTATGGATTAATAACTTGCCACCTACTTCTGAGCAAGAAGCAGCCACCAAGATGAATGTAGTTTAATGAGGCTTGAACACATTTCCTTAACTGGCACAAGTCTCAGATTTGATATGCACTAAGAAAAGCCACAAATCTGACAAATTTAAAGTGTCTTTAACTCTAGTGTTCTCATTTTTATAAATACCTGGTGAGTGGAGCTTGCTAGTTGATACAACCAGTCTTTTTGGAGATGAAACAGGAGTTCTGTTAGCCTCTTGATCTTTTTGCACTTCTTTTTTCGAGCCTGGCAAAAAAAAAAGGGGGTGGGGTGGGGAAGGAAGGAAACAATTGATGCTTAAAATTGTACACAACTGAGTGTAAATCATACTTTTAGGAAGGTACTGTTATTTTCTACATGAAATACCTTGTATACAATTTATATTCCATTATAACTTTATTTATTTATTTACTGTACTTATACCCTGCCTTTCTCACCCCCAGAGGGGGACTCAGGGCAGCTTACAAACTATGGCAATAATTCAGTGCCAGATTCAGACACTAACATAACAATAAAACACAATATTATAAAATTGTAATATATATATATATATATATATATATATATATATATATATATATCAATTAAATAGACTTTCAAATGATTAAAACATATCAAACATATCCAAAGTCTAGCACCAATTGAGCTTTGTAAACATTAAAACATATGTTAAAAACATGTATTTTAACTTATATGTATTTTAACCTATTGTATTGTGTGTTGTTTTAAAATGTTATTTATTGTCTAGCATTGAATTTTTGCTGTTAATTGTCCTGATATAAAAGTTCTAAATAAATAAATAAATAAATAAACAATCAATTGCTTTTGCTGTTCTTATACAGATTTTGTCATACCTATGGGTCATATTAATCTCTAAAGGCTTGCTTAAATAGCCAGGTCTTAGGATTTTTCCTGAAGCTAAAGAGTGAGGGGGCTGTTCTGATGTCACTGGGAGGGAGTTCCACAGCCGTGGGGCCACCACCGAGTAGGCTCTGGCTCTCATCCATGCCTGCAATGGGGCAGGACAGAGAGCAGAGCCTCCCTATACTGTATGTACAGTTTTTTGAACATGGGATGGGGAGCAGAGTGTGCATGCTAGTAGTGGGCACGGTGAGAACTCTAAATATAAGTATCCATCTTTATTTCTCTCAAACACAGTATTATGAGTCCTGTGGCAAGTTCAGCTCCACTTTAAAAAACACACTGTACAGAACATACAAGTGGAAAGATATAGGCACATGGAAATATATGGAGATACAGTTGGCACATGCATTGGTCCAGATCCAGGCATCCACCAACTCATCACTTAGTTACCAAGCCTGAAAAAGTGTCTCAATGCCAAAAATCTTGGGGGTGATAGGAAAGGAGTGCCTGGGCAGATGCTACCATGTGATCCCCATGCCACTGGAGGATGGATGGAAGGAATCCATCCCCAAGCACGGGTTGTTGTTGTTCATTCGTTCAGTCGTCTCCGGCTCTTCGTGACCTCATGGACCAGCCCCATGCCAGAGCTCCCTGTTGGCCGTCACCACCCCCAGCTCCTTCAAGGTCAGTCCAGTTGCTTCAAGGATGCCATCCATCCATCTTGCCCTTGGTCGGCCCCTCTTCCTTTTGCCTTCCACTTTCCCCAGCATAATTGTCTTCTCTAAGCTTTGCTCCTTCCTCATGATGTGGCCAAAGTACTTCAACTTTGTCTCTAGTATCCTTCCCTCCAGTGAGCAGCCGGGCTTTATTTCCTGGAGGATGGACTGGTTGGATCTTCTCGCAGTCCAAGGCACTCTCAGAACTTTCCTCCAACACCACAGCTCAAAAGCATTGATCTTCCTTCGCTCAGCCTTCCCTAAGGTCCAGCTCTCACATCCGTAGGTTACTACAGGGAATACCCTGGCTTTGACTAGGCGGATCTTTGTTGCCAGTCTGATGTCTCTACTCTTTACTATTTTATCAAGACTGGACATTGCTACCAAGCACGGGTAGACCTCCTCTATTTCACACTCCCAAAATTCAAAGGGAACCTGATATATTACCAATGCTAGGAAGGCACTGGTAATAGCAATCCTGGATCTAGGACTCATATAATTGTTCTTAAAGTTGAGATGAGTCAAGTTGGCTGAGATATTGTTTATTCGTTCAGTCATTTCCGACTCTTCATGGGTTGATGCGCAAAGGTAGCAGAGGAGCACCTGAAAGAGCCAGACTTAAATACCATCATCCGCAACCATAGTAAAACATGCATCTGGGTTTAAAACCATGTACTTGCATGGTTTTAAATGTGCATCTGGGTATTCTGTCCAGGTACTCTGCCACCAATACACAAACCCAGTGTAGACTCATTGACTGGTTCCTCCTGCCTTTCCTCAAGGTCAACACTGCACAGGTTCTTAGAAATGGCCCAGTGCCTTGCCAGAAACACTGCTACTCCTCCCGCCCTGAACCACAAACTTCTTGTCTATCAAGACATGTAGTGTATTGCCTTTTTCTCTCTCTCCTACTTTCTCAACACAGATAGAGGGTAGCTAAGGAGGGGGGCATTTTCACTGCCACCATGTTGTGATGCAAAAACAGAATGAAGCCAGCTCCTCACTGAGTTTGCCATAGGAGTCCTTTCCCTTCTCTGACAGGGAAAATGGGGAATCTCAGGGGAAGTTGTGCCCATGCTTCCACTTGCTTTCCATTTAGGAATTAGACTAGAAGCTCCCCCTTGCAGCAAGGACCCAGCTTGTGCATAGAGAACTCTGCAAAGCAATGCCAGGACTGCAATTTAATTGCATTTTGGATTAAATGCTACATCTTCTGATAATGCTGAATAAGAGTTCTCATCACAGTCCTTTAAAAATAAAAATAAATCAAAGTATTTTAATTAAAAGGATAAGATAGCTGAAGCTATAAATACACTTTGCCCAAGACCTTGGAATGCTACAATCACGCAAAATAGAGCTTGAAAAGTATTTTTTTGATACTACAGCTAATTGGTTTTACACAAACCTCACACGCACATGGTTTTAAATCATTTCAAACAGCTTTAATCTGTCTTTTTAACCTGTTAAATTGTTTAAGGTGTTTTTAGCTTTCAAAAAAATCATTGTATCAGTAACATTATAAATTAGGTTGATTTTACAGTATGCAGCCTTGAAACTTTTAGGTAGATGTGGAATATAAATAGGTGAAAGACTCAATAAAGCTCCCCGAACCCCCTCTGTCCCACCTTTCCCCCACAAGCTTACAAACTAAAAAGAATTACAATTAAAAACAAATAACAGGCAGTCCCTGGGTTATGAACAAGATAGGTTTGTTCTTAAGTTGAATTTGTTTGTAAGTCAGAACAGGTACATTTTTATATACCAAGGTTTTTTTAATAAAAAGTTTTGGATAGCATAGGGAAGGGTTAGCACCTCTGTAACATTAATTTTTAAAAATCTGTTTCCTTGTTCAGAAGACTTCACCACACTTTCTCTTCTTGTGATAATTGAATTTTGAAAATTTTGTGTTGTTTGTAGAAACAAGAATTGGTGATAAAACTTCAGTAGAGTTATCTTTTCCCCATGATATCTCTTTCAGAAGTGAATTTCCCTTCCTAGGGGTAGATTTCCTGTCACTTCTTATTATCTCAGCCCTGTTTGTAACTTACAACTTCATCAGACGGACAATTTTCCTAATTGTAGGACACTTTTGCTTCAGTTCAATGACGGGAAGCACAGTTGCCATCACACAATGTACCCATACATCTGGTATCATTTTTGTCCCCCGTTGTTGCACTAGAGAGCAATCGTGAAAAAATTGGTGAGCTGTGAACACTGAGAAGCAATGGTGTTCAGAGCTCCAACTGTGTGCCAGATCCGTAGTACCAGCTGGAAAGTATGTGTGAAGGAAACCACCATACTCTCCTCTTGTTTTGGTGCATGGCAGAGGGGCGTTTCCATGGGTGGCCCTTCTGAGAGCAGCAGTATCTTGCAAAGGAAAGCCAAGCCTTGGATGGGGCCTCTTAGAAAATGTTTGCATTGGCTTGTAGTCTTTAGGTAATGATTATCATTATTAATATTAAAGCCAAACCCAATACTTGTCACATTATGCTGTGGTTTGAGGAACCAAACGAGAAAAAAGAGGAAGGGGGGGGGGGAGGGGGGAGAAAAAAAAAGATCAGAGAGGGAACTGGAGGCACCGTTTATTTCCTGGCTGGAGATGTCACAGCCTCTTATCCTTTTTCTCTTGAGGCGTAAGCCTCCTCTGCCAAAAAGACACGTGCGATGGGGAGGAATGTGGAGAGTTCTTCAGTAATGGTCTAGGGAAAATTGTATTGTACAAACTGAAGTGTTTTTGAGAGCTTTTTATCTTTTAAAATTGCATTTTATTATTTTACTGACGTACAAGATGGTTTTAAGAGTGTAAACAGTTTAGCTCTATTTTAATGTAGATTTTTGTATGTTTTTAACTGTATTGTTCTTTTAAACTATGAGTTTTTGAGTCTCAATTTTGGAGGAAGCTGAGAAAATGATGATAATGATTTTTTTTATTGGTGTCTTGGTTTTTAGGCCTGTTACTAGAGTTACTCAGGGCACTGATTCTGAAATTTGCATTGCATAGACTGCAGCAGCTCTAGTTACTTATATTTCTTAGATAAGGACATCATAGTTTTCTATGGGCATGCAGATGAAGACTAGTAGAAGGCATATGTTCTGTATTTCAGAAACTAGATCTGTGAGGGGAAAGCTGGTGCAATTTTTGGAATTGGCAGGTCAAATATACCCCAAAACAGGTCCAACATTTGAAGTACCAAAATGTGTGTTGGTCAGTATAATATAACAACAACAATAACAACAACCACGTTTTATCACAAAACAGTGAAACAAAACATGGAACGTCATATTTCTACAGCACTGCCTTGAATATGTCTATTCTGATACAAGTTATCATAAAGGCATTGGGGTCATTGTTGTTATTTGCCTTCAAATCAATGCTGATTTGTGGCAACCTTCTTGTAAGTTTTATTCAGAAGAGCTTTCTCATTGCCTTCCTCTGAATATAGCCTACAGCAGCAAGTATTCACCAGTGGTCTGGCTTCTAAGTATGAATCAGGGCTGACCCTGCTTATCTTCCGAGATCAGACAGGATCTGGTGCCTTCAGGATATTTAGAAGTTCAGAAGGTCTTACTCTGAGGTAAATGCATATAGGACTGTGGCCTTAGAAATGGGTTGACAATTCATTATAAAATTGCAAGGTCAGATTCAAAAGCATATGTCATTTTTGTTATTTACATTTGGCATTTAAAGTACATGTATTTTTGAAGCTATATAACATTTGGCAGTAATGAGAATTTTTTAAAAACAAACCAAGGGCAAATTGGGCAATTGTTTCAAGTGAAGGATGAACGATGCTCAAACGATACACTTTTACATCCTTCTTGTGGACATCCTCAGATGCCTCACAGGGGAAATGACAAATAGATCCATCACATTACACTGCAGGGTAAACCTTGAACCTGGAACACAAAGCTACTGTCACCATAAATAAAAAATCTGCTGTCTTTGTGTAACACACGGCTTCTGGGACTCCAATTGAGCACAACAATAATAACATCTGCCTTTTTAGTACTTTGCACTTGAAGCTTTAGGGAAATCAAATGCATGAGGCAAGAAAGAAGACAAGTATGTTTTTATAATTTGGTTTTAGGAGGATTAGAATCTATTTAAAATATTGTAGCTTTTCCAAATGTTCATAATGTTTGGAAGAGTAGTTCAAAGCTACCTTGGCAACTGCTCTTTTCTAGGTCAGAATGAGAACTCAGGATAATGGCTTGCATCCAGTTAGGAATGTATGCATGTAGCATTGGCCCTCCACATTTGCATATTTGACTGTTCTGGATTTGATTATTTATGGGTTTGATAAAAATGTTCTCTCAGAGTATGTCTATGCCCTCTACAGTAACTCTATGACCAACTTCTGCCAGAAGTTGACTACAGACATGCTGGAGGACTTAGGGATTCCTAGATAGAACACCTCTCTAAGAATATCTAGGTCATCTAGTGCAATTCTATGTCAGTGTCTAGACATAGCTGATTAAAATTGACATAAGTATTGTGCTGGAGGACCTACATATTCCTAAAGATGTTCTCTCATGTAAAAAAGTGGGTTTTTATTTGCATTTTTCCCACTTTCATGGGGGTCCTGAGATCCTAACTCCAGTAAATGTGAGGGCTGACTATATAAATCATGCTACCCATGTAAGGCCCAAAAGAGCAGAAGCCATATTGTGCAAAAAACATATTATGCTGATAGTGGCCAAAGTTGTACAGACAGCATGTTGTTCTTTACTATGTTTTTATAAGTTGAGATTGCACTTGTGCATAACATGTTATAGTTGTGGAATTTTAAATGCAAGCTGCATTTGCACATCTTACGAATTGTACATTGGGATTTCACATCATATATTGTGCATAACAGTTGTGCATCATGTATTGTAGTGCCTTGTGCAATGGCCCTTATTAATTTATCTGTGTTGCATAATACTGGTATTCTCCATGGCTTCCCACATTGACCTAGTAAATAGCAGATATGAGGCTAGCAGGAGACAAGTCAAAGGCTGTGATCCCAAGCATGTTTTGAATGTTAAATGCTGCCAGATAGTTCACATGTTTTAGTTATATATTGCATTTTAATCTATGTTGTACCCTGCCTTGACTCTTGGGGAGAGACAGGGTAGACAGGGTAGATTAAAATAATAATAATAATAATAATAATAATAATAATAATAATAGCAGAAAGAACAATATTTTCAGTAGGGCAAGACTAAGATGGGGCATGCTCATGACAATGGATAGCAGAAATAAGGTGAAGTGAGGTGTGTTATGAAGAAGGTTAGAATAATGATTTACTCAAGAGTTAGAAATCTTATCTTAAATTACAGTTTAATGTCAATATTCAAAAACATTTAACCTACTGATGCCTCAATTGACATAACTTTATTGGTATCTATTTTTATTTTGAAATTTATCAGTAGCTTTTGCATTTTCTACCCTTGGCTTATACTCGAGTCAAAAAGTGTCCCGTTTTTTTCTGGTAAAATTAGGTGCCTTGGCTTATATTCAGGTCAGCTATACTTGAGTATATATGGAAGTTATTTTTAAAGGATTTATCAAAATTTGCCATTTTTTTCAATATTTGAGATGTTATATTAAGTTTATTTTATTTATTTTTTTGTATAAATTTTTATTGAAGATTTTAAAGGGGGAACATTAAGGGGATGTCAATCATTGACTAGGTATAAGATAAAAAGAAATAAGTAGGTAGAGGTATGGGTAGGGTAGGAGGGGAAGTGGGAGGTAGGGGGGGTAAAAGGGAGTGGGAAATGTGCAGGGGTGGAGGTGGGGAGGTGAGCGGGGGGTGAGGGTTAGAGAGGAGCAATATTGGTGGTATAAGTCTACTGATTGGGGTCCATTGTTCTGGTTAGTATATATGCCAAATAGGATTTCCTGCGCGGGCTTCTTCTTTTACTTTCTTAGTTAATATTTAGATAGGTTTTGACTGGGGACCAGTCTGATTTGTTTTTCGTCCTTGTTTGCATACTTTTCAAGTATTCTGTTAAACTGTCCATATTCATTATATCTAATAGTTTGTGTGTCCATTCATCCATCGTTGGGGTTTCTTTCTTTTTCCAAGTTTTGGCCACGACAATCCTCGCTGCCGTCATCATATTAAGTTTATTTTAAAGGAACATGGCATAGAGCAAAACTGGAAGATTTCCCCATAGAAGACTCACCACAACTGAGAATCTTGCTAAAGCACTTTAGCCCCCAAACTGAACGTGTTTTCAGAAATCCTCTTAAGATGCAAGGAGCAAAAATAAATGTGTGGAAAAGTTTTCCCTTCCCATTTTAAGCAGCCATGTTTGAATACCCGAATAGCACTTATTTAATGTACAAGTGGAATATAACCAAGCTTAGGAATACATGTTATAAGCTATTATCAGCAAACAAATGCATTTTCCAAAACCAGACATCCAAATGGATAGAATGGTTTGCCCTCCTAGAGGGAAAGGCAGTCACGTTTAATTTATTCTTTTCCTCCCACCTTCTATCCTGATAATCGTGAGTAGTCATGCCCTTCATGAATAATGAACCGTTGCTGCACACACTATTTGAGACAAAATGAGAAAAACAAGATCCTGTGGGGAAAAGAATAAATCCAGCTCCCACTAGAGAATTGCTTTGTATCCTGTGATGCACAAGACAGAAAAAACATGAATAAGTAAACAAATATGGACTAAAGGCAATGTGTTTGCTAGATCAGGAACATTTCTATTTTGGCTCTTTTCTGTTTCTTGACTACTTTGACCTTTTTGCAGGTAATTATTTTTGTCCTTTTCCAACCAAATGTGACTTATTTTTCCCAAAAACTTTGTAATTATTTTTTCAAAAAAAAAGTTTTTAAGAGTAAAACATTTTCCATGTTTTTAAGACTATCCATGTGTATTAGGCCTTGTTCGAAATGGCCAAGAGAGATGCCTATTGATCCGAATCAGGGCCACTGTGCAGAATGGTTAAGCCTTTCACCAAAACGATATCGCACTGCACATACTCCCCACATTGATGTGTTCCCTAATTAGGGGGGAAATGGGCACTCTTCTTGGTTTCAAAGGAGAATTTCCAATGAAAAACAACAGGAGACAGGGTTGATTAATTTCTGCTTCATCATAGTTCTGATGAGATGACACCAAAGTCCTCCAGGAAAGAGACCCCTATAGTCGCTAATGCTTTTAAGAACTGGGTTGAACAGCATCAAAGGAAGCAATTTTCAGAAGAGAAATGACATTGGGAGGACAAACACACATATGAACCTATGCACAGGCATGCATACACCTACCCAAAATCCACCCAGATTGGAATCCCATTTTCTATTTTTGTAGTATAACAGTGAAGAGTAGAGACATCAACACTGGCAATGAATATCCGCATAGCTAAAGCAATGGTATTCCCCATAGTAACCTATTGATGTGAAAACTGGACCATAAGGAAGGCTGAGCGAAGGAAAATTGATGCTTTTTGAACTGTAGTGTTGGAAGAAAATTCTGAAAGTACCTTGGACCGCGAGAAGATCCAACCAATCCATACTTCAGGAAATAAAGCCTGACTACTCATTGGAGGGAAGGATATTAGAAGCAAAGATGAAGTGCTTTGGCCACATCATGAGAAGACAGGAAAGCCTGGAGAAGACAATAATGTTGGGGAAAATGGAAGGAAAAGGGAAGAGGGGCTGACCAAGGACAAGATGGATGGATGGTATCTTTGAAGTGACTGGCTTGACTCTGAAGGAGCTGGGGATGGCCATGGCTGAAAGGGATTTCTGGCATGGGCTCGTCCATGAGGTCATGAAGAGTTGGAAGCGACTGAACAAATAAACAACAAATATAGGTTTGCCTTTGGAAAATACATATATAGTCTTTATATGTATATATATAGAGAGAGAGATTAGATACCTGCTTAGGTAGCATGTTTTGATGTAAACAGGGACAATTCTTAAAATGTTGAAAACTACCTCATTCAATTGCTGCACTGCTCAGTATCTTTCAATTGCCCCCCCCCCCCCAATAATCCATGAATTCAGGCTTGAAAATAAAAACAAAAAAACCCAATGAACCAATGTTTTGCCATGTTATATCAGGAACACCACAGTTCACAGTTCAACTGTGACGTTGGAGGAAAATTCTGAGAGTGCCTTAGACTGCAGGAAGAACAAACCAGTCCATACTCCAGGACACAATGCCTGACTGCCTACTGGAGGGAAGGATATTAGAGGCAAAGATTAAGTACTTTGGTCACATCATGAGAAGACAGGAAAGCTTAGAAAAGCTAATGATGCTGGAGAAAATGGAAGGAAAAAGGAAGAGGGGCCAATCAAGGGGAAGATGGATAGATGGTATTCTTCAAGTGATTGGCTTGACCTTGAAGCAGCTGGGGGTGGCGATGGCCGACAGGTATTCTGGCGTGGGCTGGTTCATAAGGTCATGAAGAATCAGAAACAACTGAACAAATAAACAACAACAACACCAGGGACACCATTTTACAATTTTATTGAATCTAATGGGAGGCATCCATGGATTTTGGCATCTACAGGGGGTCTTGGAACCAAACCCAAGTGGATACCAGGGCCCACTGTATTTCAATTGCTTTGGGGAAGAAGAAGCTTAGACTGATAAGAGAATGGCACAAAACTTGAAAAAAGCCCACCAGAATATTTCTAAAATGATCTTTAAAGTATATAGAAATTGTCACTAATTGCATTAGTAAAGTAACTTTGCTTTAGGTAGACTGTTATGACTGTTATGCTAGTTTAGATCATCGACTATTTAACTATTGAACAGTCATGACTATTGAATCAATGGTGACTTGGTACATCAACAAGTATGTAAGTTCTGTTGAGTCAATGAATTTAGTTTAGTTGTTGCTAACAGAATTCTGAGTCCCAAAGCTCTGATCTACCCTGAACGGATCACTGGCTGTCTTTATGACACACAGCAGCTTCTGGTGAATATTGTGAAGTGTTTTGATTTAAACTGGCTTTGTTCCACATTTAGCAAAGTTAAAAAACACTCCCAAGTTTACTGGAAACTCTGGAGTATCTTGAGACTTCAAGACAGTCAGGGCAGTGGGTTCAGGCCTGATTCAGACTGATCTACTGTCAAGACTGGACACTGATGCCATCACCCGTTTCATGCATCCATCAGTGCAAGGAATTGTGCCCATGTCACCACTGCCACTACTCCTAGCTGGCCACAGGGCTCCGTCCAAGCCTCTTTCCTTCTTGTTGGTTTCATAGGCACCTTGTTCCAACATCCGTCGAGCTGTCCATGACAGCCAAGAACTTGGATGAAGCTTCATGTCTGGCTAGGAGCAGCACTGATGACACAGAAAAGATGAGATGTGGGCCATCCTATTGGGACGGATCTGCTCTGGGGCAGATTTACACTGGGAAACCAATATTGATTCAATGTTTTATCCTTCCTATAAAATTATCAGCTGTACAAATAAAATATTTATCCCTACATTCTCTCGCTGGACATTCTTATTGAAATTTATTTCAAAAGTACTTAGGTCGCCATATGTAGATAAAAGTTTGAAATCACTAACAATGACAACAAAGGACAAGTTCTATTCTCTCCTCTCCTCCCTCTCCCTGTTTTCCTCCCCTCCTCTTGGTTTCTGATCTGTTTCTGTTTAATCTTTGACATGCTGGCAAAGTATGCTGAATTGAGAAAGTTCTAAATATGCATAAGAGAATGGTGTAATACAATGAAATCTAATTAAATTTACTCATTTCATAGAATGGAAGAAAAGCAATCAGCTCATGTCATCAAAACAATTTGCATGGCAATTATTTTCTAATGCTGTTGTCCCATGCTAGGCGCTTCCCCTTCTTTTGTCTTCTGATGGTCAGAATTGCAGTAGCGCAGCAAAATGATAAGATAACCAGTTGTGTTAATTAAAGATGATTTGTATTCCTCTGCCTAATTTAGATGACAAGCACATTTCATGAAAACACAGTATAGCATCTACCTTACATTTTTGTTTTGCTTTAATTGAGGAGGCAGGGGAAAAACCCTCCTCCTTCAGGAAAACCCAACATAGGAAATGTACTTCATGGACTATATTATTCTCATTAGGATAATGGAAGCTGTGCTTTTACCAATTCATTTTCTATTTAAAGTTATAGTGATGTGCTTTCCCCAAATAGGCATATATTTCAAATGCCGTTGTGAAACCCTTTTAAAAATATGGTTCCCACTTGAATACTACACCCCTAAGATTAAGGTAAGGATTTCCCCAGACATTAAGTCTAGTTGTGTCGACTCTGGGGGTTGGTGCCCATCTCAATTTCTAAGCTAAAGAGCCGGTGTTGTGCGGAGACACCTCCAAGGTCATGTGACCACCATGACTGCATGGATTGCCATTACCTTCCCTCCAAAGCAGTACCTATTGATCTACTCACATTTGCATATTTTCGAACTGCTAGGTTGGCAGAAGCTGGGGTTAACAGCGAGAGCTCATCTGCTTTCTGGATTCGCACCTGTGACCTTTCAGTTAGCAAGTTTAGCAGCTCAGCGGTTTAACTGACTGTGCCACTACTACTCCCCTACTTCTACTCCCCTACTGTGCCACTTCTAGTCCCCTACTGCTAATAACTTCATGCATCAGAGTTGGAAACTATGCAACCCTTCAGATGTTATTGGATTGCATTTCCCAGCATTCCTCGCCATTGGTTGTGCTGGCTAAGACTGCTGGGACTTTTAGTCCAGCAGCACTTGGGGGATGAAACAGCCCTGGAGCCAAAAAGGTGGTGGTGGTTAAAGGTTCACCCCATTCCCAAATGTTTCAGGTTAAAAAAAATGGGCCACTTCAGCACCAATGATGAGGAACATCCTGGAAGACTGAGAGTGGTTGTTGTTCGTTGATGCTGTGCACAACCTCATACTGGAGAATCGGCAAATTTCAGCTAAAGGAATAGCAGACATCGTGGGGATTTTTTGTGAACATGTTTGTGTCATTATCCATGAACATTTGAACATGAAGAAGATATCTGCAATGTGGGTCCCCAAATGTTTGACAACAGATCAGAAAAGCATGCGAGTTAAAACTTCCCGGTCCATTTGTCAGTGTTTCAGGACTGATAAGATCTTCCTGGATTGACTGGTCACTATGGATGAGACCTGGATTTATTTGCATGACCCTGAAACCAAGGAGCAGTCAAAAGAGTGGAGGCACAGTGGTTCTCCTCATCCAAAGAAGTTCAGTGTGCAAAAATCAGCCACAAAGGTGATGGCGTCTGTGTTCTGGGATAAGGAGGGCGTGCTGCTAGCGGACTACCTTCAAAATGGTCCCACCATCAATGCAAGGTATTACATTGAACTTTTGGACCAATTGAAGGCAGCTCTGAAGGCCAAAAGGTGCGGCAAGCAGTCCAAAGGAATCTTGTTTCTGCAAGACAACGCCTCTGCTTACACTGCAGAAGCGACAATGGCAAAACTGGTGGAACTAGACTTCCAGCTGGTTGACCATCCATCTTATTCACTGGATCTAGCAACCTCCAACTATCATCTGTTTCCAAACCTGAAGAAACATTTCAAGGGTACCAAATTTCATACCATTTCTAATGCCATGGCTGTTATGGATGACTGGTTTGAGGCACAACCAAAATCCTTCTTTTTGCAAGGCTTACAGAACTTGGAATACCGATGTAAGAAGTGTGTTGATATCAGTGGAGAGTATGTGGAATAAATGTAAAGTTTCCTCTTCCTATCTCATTTCTTTCTAGGTAAAGCCAAAGATGTATTAACAGCCCTGTACATATTGAAAACCCCTAATAAAAATTACAAAAAAAGGAAAATGTTATTTTGGGGGACTACAACTTCCAGAATTGTCTAGCCAGAGTTGCTTAAACCCATCTGATTTCAATTGATCAGTCACTTTACTTATATCCAGTCTTTTCCCCAAGAGTGGCTTTCCATCTGAAAACCTTCTTGGTATGTTTTGTATATTTTTAAAAAAAAGACTTTAGCAGTTTCGCTTAATAACTCTCTCACAACTGATATTTATCTTTTATTCTTGACAGGACTGCTGTCATAGCTGATAGCTGGAAGGGTGAGGGTGAACTTATTATTCCTTAATGGTTTCTTGAAAGATTTTAAGATGGGAATTTTACAGTTCCTTTCTGTTTCCTGCTCCTTTCCTTCTTTTATTATTGCCCTCTGAATGCTATGGTTGAAAAAGACAAAGCTAAAGTGGCCACAAAGTTTTGCCCAAAGGCAAATTTCGAGCAATATCACTAATCCCCCTCCCCTGAATAGATTACATTATCTCTTCATAGGAATTTAAAATATTCATATCATTCCCTGCAGAATCACTTTGTTATGGTTGATGGTGTGGCAGGTTCACCTCTTTAACCTGCACTTAGATAACTGTCACAATTAAATATTAGATATGACATGAAAATAAATTGCAGTGGCCACTCAGCATTTGTTAGCTAGGACCAGAGTGATTTGCTCTGAAAGAATAAACCTTATATGGGCTGTTATTTTTCTCAAGCTCATATTTTCCTCCCAGTTTGATAAAGAATTAATTCCAGAACCACAAATTTGTGTTTTGTTACCCCAAGGATTGTGAAGAACTGATAGGCAAAAATGTGAAGGAAGGATGAGAAAGGCAGCAGGGAAAAATCACAAAGCCATTAAAGGATGTGATTTGCCTCATATGTGGCCCATTGGCAGAGGATCTGAGGAAGGCAGTCTCAGATTACCTGTGGGCTGTAAGTTAGTTATTCACGAAAATATTATTATTTTCTTGTTGTTTATTTGTTCAGTCCCAACTCTTCATGACCTTATGGACCAGCCCACGCCAGGGCTCCCCATTGGCCATCGCCACCCCCAGCTTTTTCAAGGTCAAGCCAGTCACTTCAAGGATACCATCCATCCATCTTGCCCTTGGTTGGCCCCTCTTCCTTTTTCCTTCCTTTCCCCCCAGCATCATCTTCTCTAAGCTTTCCTGTCTTCTCATGATGTGGCCAAAGTACTTCATCTTTGTCTCTAATATCCCTCTATCTAGTGAGCAGTCAGGCTTCATTTCCTGGTGTATGGATTGGTTTGATCTTCTTGCACTCTCAGAATTTTCCTCCAGCACCACAGTTCAAAAGCATCTTTTTTCGCTCAGTCTTCCTTATGGTCCAGCTCTCACATCCATAGGTTGCTATGGGGAATACTATTGCTTTAACTATGTGGATATTCATTGCCAGTGTGATGTCCCTACTCTTCACTACTTTATCGAGATTGGTCATTGCTCTCCTCCCAAGAAGTAAACGTCTTCGGATTTCCTGGGTGCAGTTTGTGTCTGCAGTCATCTTCGAACCTAGCCATACAAAGTCTGTCACTGCCTCCATGTTCTTTCTCTCTATTTGCCAGTTATCAATCAGTCTGGTTGCCATAATCTTAGGTTTTTTTATGTTTAACTGCAACCCAGCTTTTGCACTTTCTTTTTTCACCTTGGTTAGAAGGCTGCTCTTGCATTTTCTACAAGTGCCTTTGCTTCCCATAAACTAAGAAGCAGAATGACAGTATTAAAAATGACTATCGCTTTTCTTTTTGGTTGTTCATAAGAGAGCTATGAATATATTATGTAGCATATCCTGGCACCAATACAAATTGCAGCCATGTTTGCCAGCTATAGTCTCTTCTGGTTTAATGGATTATTGCATTTTGTACCAGCAACTTATTGTTCCAGTGACTTTCCTTGTCTGAAATAGCTTATCAATGCTAAACAGCACAATAGCTAACCAGATGTGCTCCAGATTGACTTGACAAATCTTATAAGACACAGAAGTTTAGCTGGTGTATGAACGGTGTTCCTCCATAGCCTTTACAAGTGAGACAAACAGATCTGAGCTCTGTGTAATTAAGGGGCGCATCGACACTGTAGAATGAATGCAACTTGACATTACTTAAACTGCCTTTATTTAATGTTATAGAATCCTGGCTATTCAACAACAGTTCCATTAAAAACTCATTCGGGGCCACGGTGGCACAACGGGTGAAACTATTGAGCTGCTGAACTTGCTGACTGGAAGGTTGGCAGTTCGAATCCATGGGACAGAGTGAGCTCCCATTGTTAGCCCCAGCTCCTGCCAACCTAGCAGTTCAAAAACATGCAAATGTGAGCAGATCAATAGGTATCACCTTGGCAGGAAGGTAAACGGCACTCCATGCAGTCATGCTAGCCGCATGACCAGGAGGTGTCTATGGACAATGGCGGCTCTTCGGCTTAGAGATGGAGATCACCACCATCCCCAGAGTCGGAGATGAAGAAGAAGCCTTTACCTTTATCTGTGTGTCTGTGCTTCATTGTTCCGAGGCACTGAATGTTTGCCTCGTGTCTCCGTATATACTGGAATTCACCATGAGTCCCCTCAGGGAAATAGGGCAGAATACAAAGTGTTGTTGTTATTATTTCTGCCACACCAAAATAACATCAAAACATCAGTAACGAATACCTATCCTAAATCCATCACTTATACATGAGCCTCATTTTTCATATAATATACTTAAGATGTCCAGTGGAAAATATAAACATGAAGTTCTAAGTCACAGAAAAGAGTTGGGAAGGGCTGCATGGGCAATTGAGTCCTATTACAATATATTATTATTTTAAAGTTATGGCTTCATATGTAATACAATCTAGGAAAACTTTCAGATCTCCTTTCATAAGAAGGAAGGCAGAAGGAAAGTAACCTGAAAGTGCTATAGGGCAATTTTTCATTACTAATGGCTTTCTAAATCAAGTGGAAACGGACAACTCTCATAGGTAGTCTAGAGAACAAATCTCCAGATGTCTCCATATTTGACCATTTTCACTACAAAATGCAACTCATTCTTGACCTCTCACAGAGCCTATTAAAGCCATGTAGTCTTGCCATGGAATTTCTCGTGTGGGTTTTTTTGCAACATGTCAATGATATTACCCAAAAGTCTGAAAAAAATTGGGTCCCCCTTGTCTTAGTAAATAGGGGAGGACTCTACTGAAGATTTATATGGTCTTATTTTTTAAAAAATCTATTAAAGATTTCTATAATCTTTACATACTATATAAAATGGAGTCTGTTTTGGAGATTTTTAAGCAAGAGGTTGGGTGTCTACTTTAGCAATAGACTCTTGTTCAGCCAAAGGATTTGACTAGATGGCTCTTGAGGTATAGTACAACCCCTTTATTTTCGGAGTCAGTGTTTGAAGTTTGGTCCAGATCTGTCATTAGTGAGGTTCAGAGTGCTCTGGATGCAAGGTGAACTACAAGTCCCACACGGGTAGGTCAGTCCCCCCACAATCACCTCCAGTATGTTCTGTTGGTCACCAGGGTTCTGTGTTCAAAGTGTGGCCCAGATTCATCATTGATGGGGTTCAGAGTGCTCTGGATGCAAGGTAAACTATAACTTCCATGCAGGTGGATCAGTTCCGCAAACCCCTCCAGTATGTTATGTTGTGTTCCAACTTTCATCCAGGCCTGTCATTTGTGAGGGTCGCAGTAGTCTCTGGATGTGGACGAAGGTACTGAAAATCCCATCATTTATCCTTCCCCAAACCACAGCAGGATGTAAAGTGGGTCATGGGGTCTGTGTGGCAAATTTGGTCCAAGTCTGTCATTGGTGGTGGTCGCAGTGGTCTGTGGGAATCAAAGCAATTGAAAGTAATGCAAATCCCATCATCCGTGGCAAATGTGGTTCAGATCCATCACTGGTTGGGTTCACAGTGCTCTCTGGATGTAGGTGAACTACAACTCCTATAAATCATGGTGAATTCTTCTGAAACCTCTTGTTCAGTTGCTGATCTTGTTCAGTTACTGGTAGGCAGATTTTGTTCATTTTCATGGTTTCTTCCTTTCTGTTGAAATTTCCACTTTCTTGTGGATTTCAATGGCTTCTCTGTGTAGTCTGACAGATACACAAACCCAATTTTCCTAGTTTCCAACAGGCTTCACAACCTCTGAGGATGCCTGAACATAGATGCAGCCAAAACTATACTGTGATATTTTTTTCAGCTCAAATAAATGGTACATATGATTAGAAAAGAAGACTTGGTACAGTGGGTAATATGGAAATTTGTGATGAGTGAGATTGTAATCATGTTGTGACCTTTGTGACCTTCACTTATTACACAAGAAAACAATTAATAAACTCAATAATCCATTTTTGATAGCTCCATTAAAGGTACAGAAATCCCAGGTTAATAAGCTGTCATCGCATCTTTCTCCCATATGCTCCTTTATTAATCATCCAGAATTCTCTTCTGTGGAAAAGCAACAAATACGTAGTTTGAGAACGAGATTATTATAATATTAGAGATCCGTTTCAGAGGGTTCCCTGATTAACATATATTTGCACAACAATGAATTAGGCATGATGGCTCTTATCTGGCTAGACAAACATGATGTGTGTATTTAAGAATTCAGTTTTTAAAAGGTGGGTCTCTGAAGATTTTTGTAACTGCTTGCTGGAAGGATGAAGCGTCTCTTGACAATCAGAATTAGATATGATGCTCACTGATGTTGAATGGGGAAAGTCAAGGATTCTCATGCTTTTAAAACAATTACTAAACGTTGAGATAATGTATATAAACATATATTATATAGCTGTTCCTAAGTGTTACGTGATCCAATGAAGGATTTCTAAATTCCTTCAAAATACTATCTCCACTCTGTTGGAGGGTATAAACTGAGTCCAGTGGTCTATATGTAAGGGAAAATGTCCCAAGGTACTCATATTTTAGGATAGGAGACTATCAGGGAACTCCTGGTACATCTAAGGAAGCATCCAGCATGAATGTCTGATCATGCATGGCTGTAAGCTAGAATTGCCTATATTGAAGTGGATGAATCAATTGATCAACTCAGTATAACGCAGCCTCCTATGTAAGGGACAGACAACATGCAGGGATGTACACACTGTTGTGTATTGATAGGGTAATGTGGTCTCTTTTATTACGGGGAAGCTTTAGTAAGAGTTAAGGCATTCAATGCTAATAACTAAGTGATACATTTGAAAAGGGGAGCCAGCATGGTGTAGTCATTTGTGTGTTGGACTAAGACACTTGGAAAACAGACTTTGGATCCCTATTTAAACTAGGTTACCTCAGGTGAGTCATATACTGTCAACCTCAGAAGAAGGCAAAGATAAATTCCCTCTTTATAAATTCCACCAAGAAACATCCACAATATGGGTTTAATATTGCCATAAATCAGAAATGACTTGAAGGCACACAACATCAAATCTGTGTAAAATGAGAATGGATTTGATTTGCCAACAAGAACATTGCATGATCTTATTAGTAAAGGAAAAGTTAATACCTCAAAATCATAGAATCTCAGTGTTGGAAGAGACCACAAGGGCCATCCAGTCCAACATCTTGCCATTCAGGAAAATATAATCAAAGCCCCCTGAGAGATAGCCATCCAGCCTCTGCTTAAAACCATCCAGAGAAGGAGACACCACCAGGCAGCATATTTTACTGCTGAACAGCTCTTACCACCAGGCAGTTCTTCCTAATGTTTAGGTGGAAACATTTTTCTTGCCATTTGAATCCATTGCTCCATGTTCTAGTCTCCAGAGAAGGAAAAATAGCTTGCCCCCTCCTCAATATGACTTCCTTTCAAATATTCAAACACGGCTATCTCCACTCAGCCTTCTTTTCTCCAAGATAAACATACCTAGCTTCCTCAGCTATTCCACATAGAATCTTGTTTCCAATCCTGAGATCATTTTGGTCACCCTTCTCTGGACACATTCTAGTTTGCCAATATGCTTCTTGAGTTGTGATGCCCAGAACCAAAGTAGAATAGAGTGGGGCTATGACTTCCCTCAATCTTGATGCTATTATTGCAGATTAGAGTGTTGTGATTGAATAGTGATTTCAGTAAGAAGACATTAAGGATGTATGATTTTATGGACTTTTTATGAAACTATATTTTATATGCTATGTTTTTAATTGTATTTTATATGTTAGGGGGCATCGAATTGTGCCAAGTGTAAACCACCTTGAGTCACCTTTAGGCTGAGAAAGGTGGTATATAAATATGGTAAATAAATAAATAATAAATAAATAGAGTAGCACTGGCTTTTGTAATTTTTGCAGTTGAACTGTTGACTCATGTTCAATTTGTAGTCTACTAAGACTCCTGATCCCATTCACACATACTGTTTTCAAGACAGATGTTACCCATTCTATATCTTTGCATTTCATTTTTATTCCCAAAGTGTAGTACAGGACATTTCGCCCTATTTAAATTAATTTGTTAGTTTGGCTCTCCAATCTGTGAAAGTCATTTTGAATTCTGATCCTGTCCTCGGACATATTAGCTATCCTTCCCAATTTGGTGTTCTCTGAAAATGTGATAAAAATACCCTGGATTCCATCATCTAAGTCACTGATAAAGATGTTGGAAATCAGAAGTCCAATGTAACCCACATTCTAGGAGCATGCAAATATGCTATATGCATAGACATAGTATAGCTATTCTGATACTCGTGTAAGAAAAGCTCACCAGCAGGTGCTGTGGTCGTCTTCGGTGCTGGAAGTAAACTCTTACGGGCAGCTGGTGTGTTATGTGATGCCTGTGGTGGAGTCCTACCGGTTCCCTTGGGTGCTTCTTTAGAAGTCTCCACTGCCTTAGGAGTGATTTGCTCTTCATTCCCTAAGTTTGAACCTGTGGGAGACCAAAACCAGACTAATTAGAACTTCATAAAAATACATGCACATTTCTAAATTTGTACTTGCAATTATAATACCTAAGGAAGAAAAGTTTGTTTCACTTAACTACTTGGATAACGACAAAGTTACTTTTTAGGTACTTCAAAGGCACCAACTTGTACTTATTAAGAAGCATAACATGTTCTTTCTTCATTCTATTCAGTCTTCTGAGGAGCAATGGAGAGAGGTGAAGAAAAACCTTACAATTTAATTTAAAAAATCAGAATGGCCACGAGGAGGAAAGGCTCTTATTTTGATATGAGCAAAAGTGCCAAGAGAGGTGTGCTTAACCCCATTTTCTGTACTGTCTTCTCAATGTAAATGAGATACTTTTTCTCAATGTAAATAAGATACTGTAAATGAGGTACTTTTCAAAACTGAATTAACCACACTGCTAGGTAGGGAAATGAAGAGAGCACAATCCCTGTTTTTCCCACATGTTGTGAGCCCAATGGCAAGTTTTGGAAAGGGAAGATAATTGTATGAGAGGGCCAAGCACCCTTTCAGCCACCACAGCACTGCTGTGAGGATAAATAAAGTGAAACCAGTCATCGAAGATGGCTATATCATGGAATTTTTGCAACATGGTCAGCTTTGGCTTTGAGCTGTGAACCAGGCAAGGGGCTTGTGCCTCCATACCAATTGATACAGCAGGGGGGCTCAAACTTTTTAAACAGAGGGCCACGTCAGAGTCCCTCAAACTGTTGAAGGGCCAGATTATAATTTGAAAAAAAAAAAAGAATGAATTCCTATGCACACTGCACATATCTTATTTGTAATGCAAAAAACAATTTTAACAAATATAAACTTATTAGTATTTCAATGGAAATTGTGGACCTGCTTTTGGCTGATGAGATAGGATTGTTGTTGTTGGGTGCTTTCAAGTCGTTTCAGTCTTAGGTTGACCTTGAGCGAGGGCCGGGTATATGACCTTGGAGGGCCATATCCGGCCCCCGGGCCTTAGTTTGAGGACCCCTGTGATACAGTATAATGTAAAGGAAGAGTGTATTGTGCGCACTCAGTTTGGTACAGTCAGTTCAGGGGGAAGTGACAAAATGTATTATGATTTGAAAACATTCCAGTCACATGTATGACTGATAATGCTGAGCACCCAACTGCCTATTCCACGATATAAAGACCTCTAAAAAACAAGACTCTTCTATCGGATTGTAAGAAACACATTTTATGTTCAAAGGAAGCTTTGGCTCACAGGTAAAATTTAACCTGAAAAGGTTACTAATTCAGCTCACAAAGGCAAGTTTTCCATAAATGTACAAACCAAACCTTTGTTTTGAAGATAAATTATTACTATATTACCATATGTATGTACAGTGTGATAGCCTGTATTGCTGTAAAGCAGGGGTCGTCAAACATTTTAAACAGAGGGCCAGGTCACAGTCCTTCAAACTGTTGGAGGGCTGGATTATAATTTGAAAAAAAAAAAACCAAACCATGAATGAAATGCTATGCACACTGCACATATCTAATTTGTAGGGCAAAAAACACTTAATACAATAATTAAAATGAAAAACAATTTTAACAAATATTTCAGTGGGAAGTGTGGGTCTGCTTTTGGCTGATGAGATAGGATTGTTGCTGTTGTTGTTGCTGTTGTGTGCTTTCAAGTAATTTCAGACTTAGGTTGAACCTGAGTGAGGGCCCGGTGAATGACCTGGGAGGGCCGTATCTGGCCCCTAGGCCTTAGTTTGAGGACCCCTGCTGTAAAGCAATGCTTTTGAGTTTTGGCCATGCAATGAAAGCCATCCAATGCTTGGCTATCAGCCTCCTCTCAGTAGATTTAAATCTAAGAAAAGCTTCATGAGAACCACCACGCATGAAGCCACCACTCCTCTTAGCACTCTGAGCACCACTCAGCAACAGCAAGAGTATCCCTCTGGACAGCTAAACTGGGAAATCCCAAATGGATTGCCCTCCATCAGGATCTGCCTCCAAGGGTGAATCAAGAATGGGCAACTTGGCCACCCCTGAGCAGACTCAGAGATGGAGTGAGCAGATCAAAAGACAACCTGGCTAAATGGCATTATCTAGAAGAATCCTCTACCTTGTATGACTGTGGAGCAGAACAAAGAACTCAGCATCTGTATGCTTGCCCACAATGCCCTGCCTCATGCACAAAGGAGGAATTGTTTAAAGCTACAGACAGTGCAGTCACTGTTGCCTGTTTTTGGTCTAAATTATTTAGCCGCTTGTGATCCCTCTATTTTATCAATTTTATACTTATTTATGCAGTGCATTTGACATGAAATAAAATAAATCACTTGTATATATATGATAATAATAAGGTATCTTGGATGTGTGACACAAGTCTAAAAACAAAATTCATTTTTGATTCATACACATGTAAAAGTATATAGCCTGGTGGTGATTTTACACAATATTTTTCATAATTTTGTGCATAAAATAAAGTTTGTATAAAGTAAATCAGAAAGCAAAGGTGTCAAACTCAGCCATTCTTGTGGACAATTTTGGAGTGTTTCGGATTTTGGAATTCCACATAAGGGATATTCAGTCTATACTATATTTCCAGAACACAAATGCAATGGTAAAGTTGCTGTGCTGGGTTTTCAGTCTTTTCTTATAAATATTTCCCAGAATTGGAGGATAATGTTTTTTAAAGAAAAAAATCAGCTTCAGTCTGTACATTCATTTGATCTCATTTTCATATTTAATCACAAACTGTTCACTTGTTTTAATTGCATCTCTAAGATACAACAATTACCCTTATATATTCTCTTTGCTTTTAACATTCCCCATCTCAGAAAATAATCCCTGCTAAATTATTTGCATATACATGGAAATAAGTCTGTTAAAAACATTTTCTTCAAAGGCCAGGCTTGGAGTAGATGGGATTGAAGGATTACAATGTTTTGGAGCGTGGGGCGGGGGTGGGGGGGGGGGGCGGGGGGCATGTTTGCAAACAGACTGAAGAAGAATAAAGAAAAGGCGAGAAACACACAGCATGTCATTGGGAGAATGCTGTATGTATGATCACATTGAAAAGAAAGGAACGAAATGCTGTTTGTGGGATTAAAATAGGAGATGGATTTAAGCCTTTTGTCTTCTTCTTAAAGAGATTGCCATCTTAAACACACATATGAAATTGGTTGGCTACAGGATGGGATATAAGAGAGTTG
This sequence comes from Anolis sagrei, assembly GCF_037176765.1. Classification (NCBI taxonomy): domain Eukaryota; kingdom Metazoa; phylum Chordata; class Lepidosauria; order Squamata; family Anolidae; genus Anolis; species Anolis sagrei. Next base: position 32,137,507 of record NC_090023.1, on the reverse strand, counting down.
TCAGTTTGGCTCTGTATCTTTCAAGTTCTTACACAAAAAGGTATTGTTTTTTGTAATTGCTAGAGTATGAAACATTATTAAAAATGACATACAAGCCTGTATTTATTTATTTATTTATTTATTTATTGCATTTATATCCCGCCCTTCTCACCCCGAAGGAGACTCAGGGCGGCTCACAAGGCACGATTCAGTGCCATGAATACATATATAGAATAAAACAGCATATACTTTAAAACCACATAATTAGAACATATCAATCATAAAATAATGAATTAAAATCACACAATCCAAAAGAATATTCCTGGAGCCATTCTAGTTGTCAATTGCATTGCTCATTATTGCACTAAGAAATAATAATTGCACTGAGAATCATTGTCCAAAGACTTAGTCCCACATCCATGTCTTCATTTTCTTCCTGAAGGTCAGTAGGGAGGGGCCTGATCTAATTTACTTGGTGAGTGAGTTCCTTAGCTGAGGGGCCACCATTGAGAAGGTCCTGTTGCACCTGCAAGGGGAGTGGGATCGAGAGCAGTGCCTCTTCAGACAATCTTAACCTCTGAGATGGTTCATAGAGGGAGATACGTTTGGATAGGTAAACTGGGCCGGAACCATTTAGGGCTTTATAGGCTAAGGCAAGCACTTTGAATTGTGCTTGGTAGCAGACTGGCAGCCAGTGAAGCTGACACAACAGGGCGGTTGTGTGATCCCTGTACCCTGCTCCAGTAAGGAACCTGGCTGCCGCCCGTTGGGACTACTTGAAGCTTCTGAACAGTCTTCAAAGGCAACCCCACATAGAGCACGCTGCAGTAGTCTATTCAAGATGTAAGAAGAGTGCAGACTACCACGTCCAAGTCTGACTTCCCAAGATATGGCCACAACTGGCACACAAGTTTTAATTGTGAAAAAGCTCCCCTGGCCAAAAAGACCTGGGCTCAGGATCACTCCCAAGCTGCGAACTTTTGTCTTCAGAGGGAGTGTAACTGCATTCAGCATAGGCTGTAAACCTATACCCTGCTTGGCCTTACTACTGACCAGGAGCACCTCTGTCTTGTCGGGATTCAATTTCAATTATTTATTATGTTTTGAATGGAACACATCACAGATTGGTCATTTCTTTAAGAGTAAAAAATGACATTTTAGTCACTCTTTTTCTTCTTAAAAAAATAAATTTAAAAATAGAGAAAGAATCCCTAGACAGACCGAAATCCCTTCAAACAATATTTTAGAGGCAATGATACTCATTACATTTGAAAAGTAATAGCATTATATGATATCATTATGCTGTTTTTTTAAAAAAAAACCAATATCTCTAACTTTATTTTCCCAAATGTAACATCTAGCAGGCGAAAATAATTGATGTTACTTTTTAGACATGAAATTTTCTTATTAAAAGGAACACACATCCAAACTCAGGTGCCAAAAGCTGCCTTGCTTTGCCTAATGGTAGTACATACCTGTTATACAGTGTGCCCTCTAAAACCCTAACCAAAAACTTACCAAACAAAAATGTATTTGCCTGCCAGTGGAAGGACAACAGGGCAGAAGCTAGCTTAGATTGAAAAGGAGTTCAAGAGTTTATGAACATTCCCTTAGAAGGCCCTGCTAATAGGCATAGCACTTTTGCTGATGTGGCATGAGTTATATGGAATTGTGATTATAAGGCCATTTGAGCAACTTGTATGTATGTGGACTTCTTTCTTTAGCTCACTCCGTCTCTCTAGCCAATTGAAATTCAAAGACTAAAATCACCGAAGTTGCCTTTACAAAGTAAATGTTTTATTATTACTATTTGCCATGTAGAACACAATGAATGACATTAAAAAACCCTGAATACCTCTTTGCTTATCTGTTATTCTCTAATTCCAAATGCATTATATAGAGAACATTTCAATTTACAAATCCAGCTGAATTCCAGCATACAAGTCATTCTTCTATTTGAAGTGAGAGGTGTCAAGGGAAGTTGCGTAATCCCTTTTGCGAAAGCTCTTTCATTACCCAAAAGAAAGAAAGAAAAATCCAGGTTATGTAGTATAAAATGCAATCTGGAATGAATAATCATCTTAGAAATATAGCAAACATGTGAGGTTAGTAACAGATTAGTATAAAAAAGGAATGGCCAACTGAAATATGACCTATATATACACCAAGCAAGAACATCCTGGGAAATGCCATTGTATGCAAAGTGAGGTCAGTCAACGATGCATGTGTACATGCATCGTTGACTGACACTGTTTACAGACAGTGTAACAAAAGCAAAGCTTTCAAAAAGAAAGAATATGTTAAAAATATTGTTATGTCTTCTTGAAAAGAGGAAGCATCCATACCACAATGAGCAAATCATAGAGCAAAGTCAGTGGCAGATAGTAGCTCCCATGTTAGAGTGATATGCATCTAAAATAGTTTTTAGTCTGAAACATTCACGGATAAGGTTCAGCACCTTGGACAGTCCCCTTGACGTGTAGAAAGCTTCACAGTATGCATTAATTGCTCCACTGACATAAAAGTCACCAAGTATCACAATTCCCTTGGTTATTGTGTTGTGTGATGATGGTCAGAAATATTGTTTTTATTACCCACCATCAAGCTGACTCCTACTTATGGTGACCCCTTGAATTAGAGACCTTCAAGTCATCCAAAGCCCTGCTCAGGTCTTCCAAAGGTCAATGACTTCCTTGATTGAGTCTAATCATATCTGTGGCATTCCTCTTTTCCAACTACCTTACCAAGTATTTTTGTCTTGCTGATTAACCATGTCTTCTCATGATATATCCATGGCATGACAGTTTACTCATCTTGGGTAGCAATTAGAGAAAGGAAGAAACGAAGTCTCTCAGCTCAATATGAAAAAAAAGCCAGAAAGAATATGGAGAAATGGAATCCACCTTTAGCCAATGCCTTAAACCGAGTTTTTGTAATCAGAAGCTCCAGAATAGGAGCTTATCAGGCAATAACCAAGGAGCCTTGATGTACTGTTATTGTTGTGCCAAACTACGAATTTGGAGATGTAACAGTGGAGAGGAAGGGGCAGAGAAGAGTTTTCAGAAGAGCAGTAAAATATGCCCAGTATGTCTTTTCTTAGGAGCCAGGCTTAGAACTCTGACAAGGGAGGGAGCGCTAAAGCAGAGTGATCATTTTGTTCTGAAGGCACCTAATATAAGTGACTGATTTCTCCAAGTCAGAGTTCACACTCTGTCATTATTGCAAAGGGATGTACATTTGCAAGCAAACACCTGCGCAGCATCCCAGAGTCCTGATAAGCATACAAATGAGGGATCTCAAGATATATATGTGTATGTGTGTGCGTATGATTGTAACATCTTCAAGATGATCCATGGATTTTGCAAAGTTCCTTCATTCTATTGCAAGAGCACCATATAAACTGTATATGTGAATCACACAGACTGAAACTGTTGTACTAAGGAAGAAACGTGCAAAATAGTTTATTAAAATAAAACAAAAATATATTCGGTATCTTAAATACAATGTATTAAAATCATGATTACTTCACAGTAAGACGGTAACATTAATCTTAAAGGCTTCAGCAGACACTGGAGTAGAATATATTTATTCATGTTTTCTATCTCTCATCATACTTATTTCTACAGTTATTCTCAAGGGAATGAATGACTCTGAGAGTATAACATTCAAAATCCCAATTCCACTGAGATAAAAAAGAAGTAAGTTGAAGTGCAATGAATCTTAGTAGTACACTTTATATAATCCCTTATTTTATTATGACACAATATTCTGCAAACCCCAACTAGAGTAGACTCACAGAATCAATGAGAACTTGGTAAGTTAAAACTTATAGAAGTTGGATTGATTTATGAGGCCCACTCTAATTTGTATTAGATGTAGGATTAAGATCATTTCGATTTGTGCTGCTCCACTTTTTCAAATGCCTCTACAATGTTCCATTGTCTTTCTCCTCCACCTACCTCCACCTTTCTTATCAGTTTACTTCATTGCTGCAAACGGAGTTTGAAATGCAACAGTAATTCACACTCAATTAATTCAGGAGTGAGGAAAGGAGAAGAAGGGGAGGAACTTGCTATTCCCTGTAGGTTCAGAAAAGGTAAACTGTTGCAGCCTCTCCTAGCTTGCATGTTCCTCTTCATTAATGGCTTTTTCCATCTTGACAACTCTTTGATGTTGTTTGGTCCCCTAAGTGTGCTAGTTTCTCTCTTGAAATACTGGACAGGATGATTTCAGCCCATGCACAGTAGTCTTCTAGAAGTTATTGACATGCAACCCCCACATTCTTCACCATTAATTATGCTAAGACTGCTGGGAATTGTATTCCAGCAACATCTGGAGGGCGACACAATTCCTAACCCTTCAAGTACAGAAATCTGTTTTCTATGTGGTTTTAAATCATGGATCAGCTACTTTAACAGTGAACAATCCTCCTCTCCTGAACACACTCATATTCTCTCTCTCTCTCTCTCTCTCTCTCTCTCTCTCTCTCACACACACATACACACACACACACACAAATGCTTTGCTGCACTGTCAGAAATGCCAAGCTTGGAAGATCTCTTTAAATAAATAGGAAGTGCTCATTTTAAGTGTGCAGGATGTGTATCCCCCCGGTTATAGCCCAAATTTGTCAGTAAATGATGATAAATGAGAATATCTTCTTTGATTTAAAAGGGATTTCCTGGTTTGCTGTCAAAATGTCCTCAGTTCAGTGTGCCACCAAGTTTCACTTGTTGCTTGTACATATGTGTTTGAGAAGCTGGAGGCTGCAAAACCGGTATCAGGTGTTGCATGACGTTCAAGGTCTTTAAACCCGTCCACACAATTACACTGTATAAAGGTGGCAGCAGTAGAAGCCACCAGCAATCTCCTTGTATCTGGTGAAAATATGTGACTTCATCCGTTCTCCTAAAGTAGTGGCTCTCAATCTGTGGGTCTGCAGATGTTTTAGTCTTCAACTCTCAAAAATCCTAACAGCTGGTAAACTGGCTGGGGTTTCTGAGATTTCTAGGCCAAAACACCTGGGGACCCACAGGTTGAGAACCGCTGTTCTAAAGGCACTTGAATGAAAGAGTTAGGGAGATCAGAATTGGTTTTTGTGAGGCCACTACAGAAAATTTCAAGCTCTATTTATACAGAAGGACAAGAAATCTGGATTCTAGAAACAGGTTAACCAAATGAGCATGCAATTAGATTCTATGAGTTATCCCAGGTCTGCAGAATCCTAGGACCTCTTCACATGGCCAAAAGGGAAGGCGTGCGGGGAAGCTCATGGCACCCTGCTCACCTTCCCTCCTTCCCCCATCATTCAGAGGGGACAGGACAAGATGCATTGGCACCCTGTCCTCATCAGCAATGCGTGTTACCCTGCCGCCCTTTTCCGCATCATACGGGGAAATGGGGAGGAAAGTGCAGATTGCTCCATTGGAGCTACACAAAATACACTTTCCTCCCTGTGGTGGTAGAGGAAGCACCTTTCGGTGTCGTCTGATGGTGCTCGGCAGGCCCCATCCAAGCCATTAATAAAAGCGGCAAAATGGGGCTATTTTTCCCCATGAGATGAAGTTCTCAGTTTTATTGTTGTCACTTCCTTGTGATTCATTCTCCAATCTTGGCTGAGCTAACCAAATATTTTTCAGTACCTTGATGTCAACATGGTAGGAGTGATTTCTGTTCCCATAATATTGCTATCAGGTAGGCCCTAACATAGGTAGATCTGAGCCAGTTTTTTTTTGTTTTTTTGTCATGTCAGGAGCAACTTGAGAAACTGCAAGTTGTTTCTGGTGTGAGACAATTGGCTGTCTACAAGGATGTTGCCCAGGGAACGCCTGGATGTTTTGATATTTTTACCATTTTTGTGGGAGGCCTCTCTCATGTCCCTGCATTAGGAGCTGTAGCTGTTAGAGAAAGCTCATCTGCGCTTTCCCCAGATTTGAACCTGTGACCAGTCCTGCCAGCACAGGGGTTTAAACCCAGTGTGCCACCAGTTATCCTAAATAAGAGGAAATGCTACTCATCTCCTGTCTATAAATAATGATAAATAATGATAAAGAAAAATATCAGTAGTAGTTAGTAGACTCTTAAACTGTTACTGTTTATGGGGAAAATATTAAAGGAAAACATTAAAATCTGGTCAGAGCTTGTTGTTGGGTGCCATAGTTTCCAAACTATAGTGACTCTACACTGAATATATCACAGGGCTTTCTGGGGCTAAAAGTGAGTGACTCACCCAAGGTCAAGTGGGGAATCAACCCCTGATTTCAAGCATCGTAGTCCAATGCTCAAACCACTACACCATTCTGGCTCTTCCCATCAGACTTACATTCTCTCACTCCCAAACTACAGCTGACAAAAGTTAATTTCTGGAATAAAATTTCCAGAATTGGCCAGGCCTCTGTAGCCTTAAGCCAACTTTTCCAAGCTCCTTCCCAGGCATTTCTTGCTGTGTGTTGGATGAAGAAACAAGTCACATGACAAAGCTTCCTGTCTCAGCTTTGATTTTGGCTGTAAAACTCTTGGTGCACAGCTGGTTCCCCAAGACATTGTGAATGTCACCCTGGTGCTTGCTGGCGCACGAGCAAAAGCTTCATGCAAAATTGTAGCAACCCGAGCAGGTGTACTTGAAATGAAGCAGGTGTGTTGAAATGTCATGCTCAGCCCCCTAAATACGAATGCTGACATTCTCTAAGAAACCCCCTTTCAGACTAAAAATCAAGCTTACAACTGGCATACAGGAACAATCAAAATACGGAAACTGCTTTTTGGCTGCCATTTTGACATTCCTGGGTGGGACCCAAATTCCCCCACATCTCAATTCTCTATCATGCTATACATCAGCATCCATCTGCTAGCATGGCACGATGCCTGCTTCTAAGCCTCCATTCTAGCCTGAATAGAGCAGATGCACCAATCAAAAGATAAGGAGTCACATCCCTTCTTTAAAGAGCTCCTCCTGTTTGGCAAGATACACCCAATTAGAGCTATAAGCTTATGGCAAAGTAAGACATCTGCTGAAATTATGTGTCCCCAACAGCCATCCTTTCTTGCTGTTCCCATGAAAGAATGATGTTTTTCCTGAAGACATGAGCAAAGCTCTAACTTTAGGGGTGTTGCCTTTTCACCATATCCAATCCTTACAGTACATGCTGTCAGAAAGTTTGAATCCAAATCCATTACTGCCTGCTTTCCACAGAGCTGGCAAAAGCCATTGCAGGTTGCTAGCAGTTATCTTCTAAATCAGAATGAAAGGAATAAATTGAATTTACATTTCACAGATATATTTCATACTGTCATAGTTATCTACACAGTGCCAAACTATGCAGGATGGGGTTCTGTTGGACTGAGTGGTATATTGGAGACAGAGCTCATAGGGTTGGAAAGTTAAACTTTCTGAGTAACAGGAATGATAATACAAGCTTTACAACAGACCTCTTCCTGGTGGAGATGAAAACTGTTGGAAGTGACCTGTAAATACTGGGAAGAACGTCTTTACTGTGATCGCTGTGTGAAGGTGAAATGGACTGGTGGCAGACCTTCCATCTTTGGAGGTCTTTAAATAGAGGTTGAAAAAAATCAGCAGCTGTTGGACTTCCCTTGATATGAATGAATATTTAAGTATTTTGATTCTGTATTTCTGCATGGCAAGCGGATGGACTGTATGTCCATCGTGGTTCCTCCCAGTCCTAAGATTCTATAATATGATTGCCTGCATTTTTAGATTCTCCTTGAAGATTTAACAATAGAATGCCTGCAGTCACAAGTGACAGTAAGCAACTGCCCTTCAAATGACACCATTGCGTGTGTGGGCATGATGCTTCATTGACCAGCTCTCTGATCTTGATTCAGCTAAAGGTCATGCTGCTGCTTTAGAACCAGGTTTCTTACAAATATCTCTGAATGTCTGAAGTTCAGCTTGGCTTTTTATAAGACACAGTAGCATCCTATGTATTCACCCATCAACTGGCCTGGGCCTATGTTTGTATTCCTATTCCACTTGGAATTTGGGTCAATGGACTGTGGACATAATTACCTGTTACCCAGGGAAAAAATCAGCCGCTATTGGACTTTCCTTTATGACAGTGTCAGATGGAAAGATGGAGAACTGGGTGTTAAGTTTTAGCTGAATGAAAGCCAAAGTGAGATCTGTCAGTTGTTTGATTAGATTGATTTTACATTTCTTTGCAGCTAATACAGCAGACAAGCCTCTAGCCCAGGCATGGGTAAACATTTTTGTCTTGAGGCCTGGACAGGAGGGCTGGGAAAGGAGAAAGAGGAGGCGGGCACAGGCCTGGGAAGTGGAGGGTCCAGGAGAGGACCGGGCCAGGAGGGAGAAGGGTAGGGCATGGGTCATCCTCAGGTTCTCCTCCCAGCATAAGAATGGGACCGTTCACTGGGCTGTAGCACAGATTGTTAATCGCCAGCAGCAATAGATCACCGTTGACTAGAAGGTGGCAAGTTCGAAGCCCAAGTTGGATTGAGCACCCGACTGTTAAGTCTAGCTTAATGTCCACCTAAGCAGTTCGAAAACAGCAAAGCTGTGAGTAGAGAAATTAGACAGTGCTTAAAGCAGGAAGGTATTTTACGACACCATAAAAATGCCGGTGATCAAAGAACAAGGAGGAAATACTAAAATCAAAAGAGCTCGGCGTCATAGTGGATGAAGCAACAGCACCCCCTGTGGCCGGAATCGAGCATAACTTCCAGGCACCAAAGTTGGAAAATGCATAATAGTTGTGTGAGTTTAAATACTTCCTTGCTATAATTTCAGGGACAATTAACATGGCAATATAAGATGCTAATTCTAAATTTTAAGAATAGTTGGGACTGATGTACCTCTATCTGTCTGTCTTGTATGACTAAAAATGGCACTGAATGTTTGCCGTGTATGTGTGCATTGTGATCCACCCTGAGTCACCTTTGGGGTGAGAAAGATGGAATATAAATACTGTAAATAAATAAATAATAATAAATATCCTTATGTCAGGAGGACGATGGGACACATGGCGACTGCCCTGATCCTCCCCCTGATCCCCATCCTCCTCCTCCCATCCCCGGACTATCCTCTTGGCATTATACCTGGAAGAGGGCGGGACAGGTGGCGATTGAGAGTGCTCATGTGCCTTCTTCAAGTCATCCACCTAGTATACCAATGGGGTCGCTTGCACTGTCCTTATGCCAGGAGGAGGTCGAGAGCACAAAGTGGTTGAGAGCGCTCCAGTGGGCTTTCAGCAACTACATGCCTTCCTCTCCCATCTTGTTGGCATAAGGATGCAGCAGGATGCCGTGTCCTTCTACCAAGAGGACAGGGAAAATGAATAGGGCCTGAGGTAAGCACCCAGGGGGCCGCATTCACCCCCCAGGCTTTAGTTTGCCTATGCCTGCTCTAACCAATTAAGATGGGAGAGGCCTTCCTAGAACAAAACTTGGCTGGCTAAAATCAGAATGTAAGATTTAAAGTTATCATGGCATTTGAACAAAGGTTGAGAACATTTCACCCTGCCCATTGATAACAAGATTGAATTATGGAAGAATAGGTTTACAGAAATAAGTGAATTCTAACATTTAATTCCCACTGATTTCAATGAATGTGCTATAAGTATCAGAAAATCTTAATCCACAGCAAAATTTTAAGAATACCCAATTCTGTGTGCAATTGGAACCCTTGCATCACACCTTTTAACAATAATCTCTAAAATTAAACAATGTGAAGCAAGGTCCAATGAGAGAAAATCTATTTAACCAATATGATTTATATAAGTGTTAATATAAAATGATAACTGATTTGAGGCTATTGCAGTAAGGTTTAACAATAGGATATAAACTACTAATACAACCACAGGAAAGGCTTCAAACTACAAGAAAGGAGATTCCACCTGAACATTAGGAAGAACTTCTTGATTGTGAGAGCTGTTCAGCAGTGGAACTCTCTGCCCAGGAGTGTGGTGGAGGCTCCTTCTTTGAAGGCTTTTAAGCAGAGGCTGCATGGCTATCTGTCAGGGGTGCTTTGAATGCAATTTTCCTGCTTCTTGGCATGGGGTTGAACGGGATGGCCCTTGGAAGTCACTTCCAACTATACGATTCAATGATTCTATAATACGTTAAACCCATTATTCTGCTACATAACAAGCCAATGAGAGTGGACCATATTTTCACAAGCTGAGATTCTAGAAGGGGTTTTTGTGGTTGCATTTATTAGTTTGAAAGCAATTCAGTGTCTACAATAATGAATTTAGCTTCTTAATCTGCCTTTGCCTTTGGGAGGGGAAAGGTGCTAACATTATGAAGAGGCATCTGTATAATTACATGGCTCCTTAGCTGAGCTATTTTTCTTAATTAGGACGTTGGCTGATAAATGCATTTGCCCATTTATCGCATATAAAATTGTAGTAGGGCATTAAGTAGAAATATCCTATTAATTTCAGCTCTTTGTAAATTTGAGCAGTTAAGACCTTGAGAAGACTATTTGACTGCTTGGCACTTAAGACCTTGAGGAGATTATCGGTGGGGGGGAAAAACCCATTTCATATATTAAGTGCATGGGATCATTCAAGTGGAAAGGTTTCTGATCTTGTACAACCCCACCATTGCCTTTCAAAACAATACCAAATAAATGAAGAAAGAAAGAAAAAAAACTGGACAGAATTAATGGTGATGGAATGGATTGCCTTTAGTGTTAGGAAAAAAGTATTAGAAAAAAGTATGATTTATTATCTTTTTAATGCGTAAAGAGCCTTTTTCATATGACAGCTATGTTTAATCACCTATTCAATGACCAGGAATTTTAGCTTTTATAGAATGTACTTGATGGTGCAGCTGGGTAACCACTGAGGTGCTGAATTTGCTGACCGTAAGGTTGGTGGTTCGAATCTGGGGAGCAAGGTGAGCTCCCACTATTAGCCCCAGCTTCTGTCAACCTAGCAGTTTGAAAACATGCAAATGTGAGTAGATCAATAGGTACTGCTTCTGCAGGAAGGTAACAGCATTCCATGACCTTGGGGGGAGTCTACAGACAATGCCAGCTCTCCGGCTTAGAACATCTAAAGCTCATCTAGACTTAATTAATGGACTTGGATGTCCTGTGCTAAGCCTACTCTAAGATCTCAATATGGGCCTGTGACTGTTACAGAAACTCCATGTTTCTGGAGTTTGGACATGATCAAAACGTCAGTGAAAGATCAATAGAAGCTATTCTAACCTTCCAAAAACAAGAGAAGAAATCCTGCATGAAGCCCTGATCACTGGAACAATGAAGTCTTGTAAAGTTAGATGTACTTTCCAATGGTGTTACTTGCCATAGGTCTATTTCCTACTCTTTAATGAACTCCACCATTGCCTTTCATCTGATTTGAAATTCCTTCACAATTCATAAACAACCACAGCTTTCATACTGTAAAAGGACAGAAGGAATTTGACAGGTCTCAAACAGAACCCCTCAATAGCCAGACATCACTACTGTGATTCTGAACCTTAGAGATGGATTTCAATTAACTTGATGGTACCTTCCATAGAGATAGTTACTTCATTTTAAAAAGCATTAAGGCGCTGAGATCATTTGGATTGGTGAAGTAGAATGGATACTCTTCAGGCTGTGTGCCTTTGTTTAAGACTTCTTTTTCCAACTTTGCAGTCAGACCTTTCTCTACTCTCTGTGTTTGAAGAAAAGTAGTGTTTGGAGGTGTATCCTCTTGTTTTGGAATTCAGAAGTTATGGAGTTAGAGAGAAGCTTAGACTCAATTATTTCCTATCAAGGAATGTAGTTCTTATTTTTAAATGAACCTTTTTTTAGTAGCTTTAAAGATTGAACTCTGCATCTTTACCTGCTAAGCTCAAAATTCTTTTGCAGCCATACAACACTTCACCTTTCCACTCACTATGAGCTGACGGCTCAGTTAAGTATCCTGTTTGTATTTTTGGATGCTCTGCTATTTTGGGAGAATTCCCTAATAGTTTTCAGTATGGATCATCTCCTTCCATGTCTGACATTCTGCCATCTACATCGCACTAGCTGCAATTCTCATTAAATGACTATAACTCCCATAACCTTTTAGGTACAGGTTTTCGCCTGACATTAAGTCCAGTCGTATCCTACTCTGGGGATTGGTATTAATCTCCATTTCTAAGCCAAAGAACCGGCGCTGTCCACAGACACCTCCAAGGTCATGTGGTTGGAATGACCTCATGGAGCGCCATTACCTTCCCACCAGAGCGGTACCTATTGATCTACTCACTTTTGCATGTTTTCAAACTGCTAGGTTGGCAGAAGCTGGGGTTAACAGCAAGAGCTCATCTGCTCTCTGGATTCACACCTGTGACCTTTCAGTTAGCAAGTTTAGCAGCTCAGCGGTTTAACCCCCATAAGCCTTTACCATTGGATGTTTTGGCTGTGGATGATGAGAGTAGCAGATCAAAAACATCTGGAGAGATACAGTTGCTCATCCCCTTCTACTCCCAAGACCTACTTTAAACTTAGCCTTCTACCATTCTAACATGTTTGGATGGATTACAGTAGTTCTCAACCTGGGGTCCCCAGATGTTTTTGGCCTTCAACTCCCAGAAATCCTAACAGCTGGTAAACTGGCTGGGATTTCTGGGGGTTGTAGGCCAAAAACATCTGGGGACCCCAGGTTGAGAACCACTGGGATGGAAAGACAATTCAGTTTCTCTTTCCCCTTTTCCCAGCATGAGACCTGAAAAGATTAATGCAATCTGCTTGCTGGTACAAAGTCAGTGCAGCATGATGTGACAACCTTGTCTTAAACTGCAATGTAAAAGTTTTTTTTTTTTTAAAAAAAGAATAAATCATCTGAAGTGGTTTAGATAAGAAATGATCATTACCCGCTCTCATGCTCTACGCAATCTTAGGTAAAAGTACTTGCAGCTGTGCAAGGGATCGCATTACAGTGCTAATTAATTAATGAAACCCACCTTTATCTTGGAACAGCTTTCATTTTTAAAACAGTTTGTGGCAAATACGGCTGTCTGCCTGGAGGGGAGAAGACGTTGCTATGCAATGAGTAATTCATGAATTTAGATAGGAAGGGAATAAATTGTTTTGTAAAATATTTATCAAATGCTACTAGGTAACAATTTGCCACCTTCTAAAAAAAGGACAGAAATAATATGTCTTTAAAAGTATTTTTGGATACTTTATTTCTCTTACAGAACTTGTGGAAAAGTTGCCAATCAACTTTTCCAGTAACATGGAAAGAACAGTATTCATGTCTAGAAACAGCCTAGTTTCCTATATACCTCACAACCTCTGAGAATGCCTGCCACAGATGTGGGCGAAATGTCTGGAGAGAATCATAGAATCATAGAATCAAAGAGTTGGAAGAGACCTCATGGGCCATCCAGTCCAACCCCCTGCCAAGAAGCAGGAATATTGCATTCAAATCACCCCTGACAAATGGCCACCCAGCCTCTGTTTAAAGGCTTCCAAAGAAGGAGGCTCCACCACACTCCAGGACAGAGAGTTCCACTGCTGAATGACTCTCACAGTCAGGAAGTTCTTCCTCATGTTCAGATGGAATCTCCTTTCTTGTAGTTTGAAGCCATTGTTCAGCGTCCTAGTCTCCAGGGAAGCAGAAAACAAGCTTGCTCCCTCCTCCCTGTGACTTCCTCTCACATATTTATACATGGCTATCATATCTCCTCTCAGCCTTCTCTTCTTCAGGCTAAACATGCCCAGCTGCTTAAGCCACTCCTCATAGGGCTTGTTCTCCAGACCCTTGATCATTTTAGTCGTCCTCCTCTGGACACATTCCAGCTTGTCAATGCTTCTGGAACATGGCCAAACAGCTTGGAAAACTCATAGCAACCCAGCCTTTATTTAGCTTACATGCTCAAAGTAGCCTTGTGTGGAATTGCAAGTTTTAATATCACAATGTATGACAGATGGAGGAGAGTGACAATTCTCAGAACTACAGATTACATAAGATTCTCCACTGGATTTATGGCCAAGGAGTGAACAGATCCTCCAGTAAATGTCTACAAATTATAATTGTAGTTTGCATTTCAGCAAGTGGCTTTATATCCGCAAAAGCTCATGACAAAGTCAAAACCATCAAGTCTTAAAGATACTGTTATATTCCTTCCCCCCCTCCCCCTTGATATTCACTTTTCAGGATATTTGGAAAATGTTCCCACCATTTCTCACCTTTCTCTCATTAAGTGTCTAATATGCCTATACATACCATTTCATATACACTGTAGTTATCATTCCTTTTGTATCTTAAATAAGTTGACTGTTGCCTAAGAAAACCCTGCGGTCCCTCATGCGGTACAGCAATTATGCAGCAATTACAACTGCCAGCCAAACACTTTGCACTTTCAGCAAATCTTTTCGTATCTCAGGGAACACAGAAATAGCAAGATAAAGATTTGGCTGTGGCAGCAGCTTCTGGTACATCTGGAAAAGTTTCCAATTTTAGCAAAAAGCAATTGGGGCTTCATCAAAACTGTTTCATGCGCTCTCATCCTTGAGTCTCCGGAAGTTTCAACCAGATGTCCACATTATTTGCTTCTTTAGCTGTTTTTTTTTTTTTAGTAGGACTTTCTATTTGGATGCAACAATCCTCAGCTTAACCATCATACACAACTGCTACAGTAAGTGGCCCATGTCTTTTTACAAAAGGAAACCTTCATAGAGAGAAAAGTTACTTTTGTAGGACTACAGGTCGTAGAATCTCTCCAGGGGGTTTGAGATGCAAGAGCAGCAGCAGCAGCAACAACAACAGCAACCTTCAGTGTTTACAAAGTTTAGAAACAGAGTGCTTAATTAATAGAGCTTTAAATTAATGTGAACTGCCCCCATTCCCTTCCAAGAGCCTCCCCAGAGCACTTCCCCATGCACTGAGCTTTCCAAACACAAAAGCAAATTGGTCACAGTGGCACAATCCTTCCATTTGGCACCAGAGATTGTGAGTTGGGGAGCAATGGCAAGGAACTGGAGAGTAGAGAAGTCTATGTGCCAAACAGATGGCTCTGTACCCCCTATATCTAGAAGATACTGTCCCATTGCAAATATTAAAGAGAAAAGTCCAGCCAGCTTGTGATCATGGACTTGAGGAGGGAGGGAATTTTGTCCTTTATCTCAAGCAAAATAATGTAATCAGTGCCATGACAGAACTGATCTATATGTATGAGAGTGTCTATATTTTGAACTGAGCTTCTGGGTTGAGCATAGCTTATTATGACAGATTTCATTAGACACTCAGAGGTTCAGTTGACTCAATACATTGGCCAGCTGAGCAAAAGAAAAACAAGGACCCTCAAAAATCAGGTTAGGGATGGAAAAAGTTTCATTTTATTATAGTTGGGACATGTTTATTCAAACTATTTGTTCTATGACACAAGCTTGCAAAAATAAGGACCATAAAACTTTAAAAAAATGTATGTGGATTTTATGGGGATTTGGCATTCCAAATATATAATACTATATTATATTATTCTGGTAATAATATATTGTATTACCGAAGGCTTTCATTGCTGGATTCACTGGGTTGTTGTAGGTTTTTCAAGCTATATGGCCATGTTCTAGAAGCATTCTCTCCTGACGTTTCACCTGCATCTCACAACCTCTGAGGATGCTTGCCATAGATGCAGGTGAAACATCAGGAGAAAATGCTTCTAGAACATGGCCATATAGCCCAAAAAACCTACAACAACCCAATATAATATATTACATATACATATAATATTGATAATAATATTAAAATGTAATACAATAGAATACTAATAATAATATGATATAACAAATAGAATACTAATAATAATATGATATAACAAATAGAATACTAATAATAATATGATATAACAATTGCACATTATATATTACATGTAATATCACTAATAATAATGCAGTATAGTGGTATAGTACAATATATTAATATATAATACTAATATTGTGCTATGCTAATAATTATATCGTATGTACATATAATATTGATCATAATATTGTAATACAATATAATACTAATAATACAATATAATATAATAATTATATATTTTATATTACGTGAAATATTACTAATAATATTGCAGCATAGTGTTATAGTACACTATAGTAATATATAATACTAATATTGTGCTATGCTAATAATATAATACATTGTATGTACATATAACTTGTAAACCACACTGAGTCCCCTTTGGGGTGAGAAGGATGGGATATAAGTGTTGTAAATAATCAATCAATAAATAAATTCCCTAATACTACACTATGTACATTTTTGCAACTTTCTTTGACATTTCTATGTAACACAAAAGGTAAATGTTTCCCCTCAACATTAAGTCTAGTCGTGTCCGACTCTAGGAGGTGGTGCTCATCTTCATTTGTAAGCCGAAGAGCCGGCGTTGTCCATAGACACCTCCAAGGTCATGTGGACAGCATGGCTGCATGGAGTACTGTTACCTTCCCACCATGGGTGTACCTATTGATCTATTCACATTGGCTTGTTTTCAAACTGCTAGATTGGAACAAGCTGGGGCTAACAGCTTGAGCTCACCCTGCTCCCTGAATATGAACCACCAACCTTTTGGTCAGCCAGTTCAGCAGCTCAATGGGTTAACCCACTGCACCACCAGGGAGCTACAGAAATTTGCATGGAAATCAGAAATGAAATTTGTGTAAGAACTTAGTGTGGTATGACCTTTTGATTGTGTTTTTTGAATGCAACACCCAAAAATACATTACAAAAGGATAGTGTTGAAAAAAGTTTTATTTTCATCTGTGATTTAACCAGGTTTCTTCTCACGGCAGCAGGAGAAAGTCTCTCCAGGCTCACCTTTTTCCTGCTCCACTGCCAAGGCCATGTAACTGTATAATTTTATTAAAAGCTGCTATGCGAATGTTATATCAGAATAAACCTCAGAAAGATTTCAGCCCTTGTCATAAACCTTTACGCATTTGTTAGACCAAAAGGAAGTTACTGAGGAATACAATGTGCACAGAAACAACATTCATTCTATGAAATGTAAATGGCTAAAATGGCTAAAATATACACCACTGGGAAAAATACACAAATATGCTTTAGTTCAGGCAATGGACTTCAACTCCCACCATTTCTAACAGCCTCAAGCCCTTTCCTTTCCCCCCTTAGCCGCTTAAGCTGAGGTCATGAATTCGAAGCCAGCTGGGTCGGAGTGAGCTCCCGACCATTAATAGTATACCTTGCTGTTGACCTATGCAGCCGAAAGACAGTTGCATCTGTCAAGTAAGAAATTGAGGTACCGCTTTATGTGGAGAGGATCATTTAACTAATTTATGACACCATAAAACCTTCCAGCAGCATACATAAGAATGAGGAAGTACTCCATCAAGGTTTCGGTGTCAAAAGTGGATGTTGAAGTGGCAGCTCCCCCAGTGGCCAGAATCAAGCATACTCTCATGAAGCTGGAAAGCTGAAATGATAAATTGCCTCTGTGTCTGTCTATATATGTTGTATGTCTAATGGTATTGAATGGTTGCCATGTATATAAATACTGTAAATAAATAATAAAAATAATCCACAAATAATGTATAACAGGGGAATTCCAGACAGGAAACAACCAGGATGAGGTAACACCTCCCAAAAAAAGGATTCCCCCAGCAGGAAGCAGCCAGACTTTGAAACTGCAAGGTCATCTAATGCTAATCAAGGTGGCCAATTGAAACATTCACACCTAGCTCCAACAGACAAGAGCTCTTTCTCCCACCCTGGACCTTCCACAGATATATAAAGCCAATTTTCCTAGTTTCCAGCAAACCTCACAACCTCTGAAGATGCCTGCTATAGATGCAGATGAAATGTCAGGAGGGGAATGCTTCTGGAACATGGCCATACAGCCCAGAAAACTCACAGCAACCAAATGTATAACATTTCCAATCTTCTGAGATATTTATTGATTAATTTTGGACTCTTCCAATGAACTCTTAAATTCTCTTCTCTTGCCACTAGAGGGCAAGCATTATCCTGCAAAATTTTTCCAAATTTAGATTACAACATTGCTTTGTTGTTTCATCCACAAATACATTAAACCAAGCTTAAAAGGGGACAGGAAGCAAACAAAAAGGTCATAATTGCCCTATCTTTGTTTAAAAACACACTAAGAATTGGGTGTTGTTTAGAATTTGGTTGTGTTCTACGTCAGTACATTTCAAATTGCCATTTCTGTAAACATTTTTGCAATATTCAAGAAGGGTGAAAAGAAAGTAACCCTGCAACCCACCAAGAACAGGGTTTACGCAATTCAAGAGATACAATTTCAAATGTTAGTGGATGTAGTGAGATGACCTCCAATCGAAGGGACAGAAAGATTCACAGAAAGGGTCAAAGGAAAATTCAGTGATGTATTCAGTTTACTGGGTTGCTGTGAGTTTTCCAGGTTGTATGGCCATGTTCCAGAAGCATTCTCTCCTGACGTTTAACCTACATCTATGGCCAATTGCAACATTCACAACATTTGCCTCCAACAGACAAGAGTTCTTTCTCCTACCTTGGACATTCCACAGATATATAAACCTTACTTGCTTAGTTTCCAATAGACCTCACAACCTCTGAGGATGCCTGCCATAGATGTGAGTGAAATGTCAGAAGAGAATGCTTCTCGAACATGGCCATACAAGCCGGAAAACTCACAGCAACCCAATGATTACAGGGATTAAAGCCTTCGACAACACATATTCCATTTAGCTTATTTATTTATCACCACTAAAACATATGAGTGACTACACAACTGATGAGTGACTACAACCATGTGAATCTTTTATAGGAGTAAAGCCCATGGAACATGAGCCAACAAGTATAAGGCTGCTGTACCTTAAATTATAAAAATAAAATAATTAAAATATATACCATGGTGTGTTTAAGGCCATATATTGCGTCTACTTTTAATACTATTGACTTTTAATATTCTCGGCTTGAGAGGAAGGCAATGGCAGACCTCTTCTGAATGAATGTTGTCAAAAAAACCCTCTGATAAGGTTGCCTTAGGATCTTTATAGGTGGGAAATGACCCGAAGGCACACAACAACAACAAGTAATAGTCATAAAAGGAACCATTTTGATATATAATATATATATCACACACACATATAGTAGAGTCTTGCTAATCCAATTTTCATTCATCAACGTTCTGTATTATCCAACGTAGTCTGCCTCCTGCCCGGATCCGCAGCTGTTTCAATACATTGTGATATTTTGGTGCTAAATTCATAAATATAGTAGTTACTATATAACGTTACCAAGTATTGAACTGCTTTTCTGTCGATTTGTTGTAAAACATGATGTTTTGGTGCTTAATTTGTAAAATCATAATGTTATTTGATGTTTAATAGGGTTTTCTTAATCCCTCCTTATTATCCAACATTTTCGCTTATCCAATGTTCTGCTGTCCCATTTATGTTGGATAAGTGAGACTCTACTGCAATCTCAACGTATTTTGGAACCCCCAGTAATGCAGTGGGTTAAACCGCTGAGCTGATGAACTTGCTGACCAAAAAGTCGCTGGTTTGATCCAGGGAGCAAGGTGAGCTCTCGCTGTTAGCCCAGCTTCTGCCAACCCAGTAGTTCAAAAACATGCAAATGTGAATAGATCGATAGAGGGATCCAGTGGGAAGGTAACACCACTCCATTCAGTCATACTGTCCACATGATCTTGAAGGTGTCTATGGACAATGCCAGCTCTTTGGCTTAGAAATGGAGATGAGTTGGACACGACTGGACTTAATGTCAGGGGAAAACCTTTACTACAACGTATTCTGTGAGTGTCTCGGAGACAGTCTTCCCCAGATGGCTTTCTGGAAGACTCAGGAAATATGATAATGCACTTGAAAAAACAAATATTAACACATGATAATTCAAAGGCAAAACCTGTAGTGGTTTCCTTTTTAGGGTAAAAAGTGATGAAAGGGCCATGTTGAAAGGAAATGACTTAAAAGAAGTGCGCAAACAGTCAGCGCTTCTAGGCTAGGAGTCAGATTTGTTTTTCAGATTAAATGTGTTTGACCTGATACAGTATTGAAGCAGGGAGACATTTTCCTGTGGGTGAATGGATGCACCAAAGCCAAGAGGACTGCCCGCCCCCTTTGCATAGTGTTGTGAGGAGGATTAGAGACAGAAATATCTGCATTCAAATTGCAAGAATATAAGGTTTGCCATATGGGACCGGATCAATGGGGCTTCAAAGCATGGGACGTGACTCTACTAACAAGCAGCCTTTGATGTTCCAGGAAAAAAGGACAGAAATGCCTAATGAGCATGGCCAATTGTGAAATAGTATGATATAAAGATATTTACTATGGTAAATTAGCTTAGTACTGAGAGTCAGTACTTTATTTTAATAGACTGATATTAACAATATTTCCCCCCTGTATTGTTTGCCTTTACGTGTTTATTCTGTATCATAAATATCATGGCCATTTGCTTATAAATTGTGGATGTGAAGAGAACATAGTCAAGGCATGACTTGCTGGCAGCAATTAACAGAACCGTATGCCTCATTAAAACAACAACCAAAACAATAACATCTCATCATTTAATCTTCCCCCTATGATAATCCAACAAAACGCTTCTTAGTGGTAGCCTGGTTGTCTTAAGGAATAAATCTAGCATGCTATCAAGATTGTTTTCATTATTAGACGTAATTTCCAAGGTCTGTGATTCGTCCTGCAGAGAAAGAAAGAACCAACCCTATAATTTTAAGCATTTCATGGACTAATTCTTTCACAGCCTGCCGAGCTTTCTGATCGAAATAGCAACATATGGTTTTTATTCAGAAAAAAAGCTATTTTTTGAAACTCTAACAATATCCAAAATGGGAAAAAACACCCTGAAGTTATAAAGTAAAAGGTCACATCATTAAAATCAATGAATGCCACTGCAGTAGAAAGGCAGAAAGAACAGTCTATTTGTGAGTGAATGGCTTGATTGGGATCACAGGTGGCAGTAACATGTTTGTTGATCAGCAGCCCAAAAATGATGAAAAGGAGCTTGGGAGAAGGTAAGGTTGATGCTGCTTGAGATTGCAAACGTGATTTGATTTTCCAGCCACTCAGGAAAACTAGAGTAGGTAATTCACTGAAAAGTGAGTGGGGTGGTGGGAATAGAGAAGCATTTGGACAGTGGTTTTCAACCTTTCTAATGCTGCAACCCCTTAATATAGTGGTGACCCCCAACCATAAAAATATTTTCATTGCGAGTTCATAACTGTCATTTTTCTACTGTTCTGAATCGTAATGTAAATTTCTGATGTGCAGGATGTATTTTCATTCACTGGACCAAATTTGGCACAAACACCCAATACACCCAAGTTTAAATGCTGGTGGGATTAGGAAGGGATTGATTTTGTCATTTGGGAGTTGTAGTTGCTGGGATTTATCATTCACCAACAACCAAAGAGCAATCTGAACTCCATCAAGAATGGAATTGAACCAAACTTGGCACAGAGAAGTCCCATGACCAACAGAAAATACTGAAAGTTTTGGAGGATATTGAGCTTGAGCGGAATATAAATAAAATGTTGTTGTTGTTGTTGTTGTTGTTATTATTATTATTGTTATTATTATTATTATTGGAGTTGTACTTCACCTACATCCAGACAGCACTGTGGACTCAAACAAAGATGGATCTGGACCAAACTTGGCATGAATACTCAATATGCCCAAATGTGAACACTGGTGGAGTTTGGGTAAAATAGACCTTGTCATTTAGGAGTTGTAGTTGCTGGGATTTATAATTCACCTACAATCAAAGAGCATTCTGAACCCCACCGATAGAATTGGGCCAAACTTCCCACAAAGCATGCCTATGACGAACAGAAAATACTGTGTTGTTGTAGGTTTTTTCGGGCTGTATGGCCATGGTCTAGAGGCATTCTCTCCTCTAGACCAAGGAGAGAATGCCTCTAGACCATGGCCATACAGCCCGAAAAAACCTACAACAACCCAGTGACTCCGGCCATGAAAGCCTTCGACAATACAGAAAATACTGTGTTTTCTGATGGACTTTGGTGACTCCTCTGACACCCCCTCGCAAGCCGCCAGGGGTTCTGACCCCCAGGTTTAGAAAAATTGTATTTGGATGTCAGCTCTTTGGAAGTAAGTTGGCAAACTGTTGTTCTTTGCAGTGATGAGTTCTACAGCTTCTTGACCTTTCCTACTGACCCCATTGACATCTCTATATGTAAAAGTCAAAGCATGTCTGTCTGTCTATTGGTGGGTGAAGTGGCCCATTCTGATGTCACTGGATTGGCTGTTGATAGGTGAAGTGACCCTCTGTGATGTCATTGGGACAGGAAGGTGACATATGCATAAGCGGGAGGGAGGAAAGAGAGACAAAGATAACCATGTTTCCATGGAAGCATTGTGAGACAGACTTTCTCAGACCTGGAGAAGGGAGAAAGAGTAGGGAGGAGGAAAGAAAGAAAGAAAGAAAGAAAGAAAGAAAGAAAGAAAGAAAGAGGGGGGAAGGAGGAAAGAACAAAGAAAGGAGAAAAGGTATGAGGGGAGGAAAAGAGAAAGGAGGGATGAAAGAAGGAGCAGTGGCCCCTCTGACACCCAGGTAATGCCAGACCCATATGCCAGTAGATTATAATATTATTCTTTTGACCCACAGTTTCTAGGATGCCATACCCTCCAAGTGTTCAAATTTGGCAGGCAAAGTCTTGGTTAATTCTCTGTCATCCTATTTTTTCCATCTGCTTTAAAAACGTTCCAGTTTCTTCCTACTTTTCCCACTTCCTCCCTTTGTCTTCAGTTGACTTTAGTTGCTGTAATCTAAGTTTGAAATGGAAAAGTAGTTTGCACTCGATTAGCTCAGTGTAAGTAGTGGAAAACTGCTGCAACCACACTTTGCTTGCATGTTCTCACCTATTAATAACCTTTACAATCTTGATCACATGCTGATGTTGCTGTGATGAATGCTGATGTGCAAACATTTTTGGAAGACACAGAAATATTACTCTTTGAACTCCAACTTTCATTAGTTCCAAGCATTGGCCAGTTCCAGCATTGGCCAGTGACTCAAGCAGTAATTTTTCTGACACCTGCATTTTAGGGATTTAAATAAATAAGTGGGATCTCAAATTATTTTGCTATATATATATATATTTAAATACTGTATGTTTCTGTACAATACACAGCATCATTTCATGGTAACTACAAGGGTTATCCAGAAAGTAATGTTGCAAGGCACATAGCTTTCATGGAGCATTTTTGCAGGGGAAGTTGGTATCACTGCTGTGTAGGAAGAAGTCAGCAGAAGTGAATGAGCAGTGCCAGTCACCAGTAGCTCACTGACTGGCATTGTGGTGAAGGTTAGAGATGAGTGTCCCCATTCCGTTTCCCTCCAAGTGCAAAGTTTGCACTGTACAATATGCTACCTAAATGCTAAGGGCATGAACACCACTGTGATTCATTGCGAAATTATTTCAGTTTATGGAGAGGATGCAATGTCAAGACAGCATGTGACAAAATGGGTATGGAATATATTGTGAGGCCATGAAGAAGCTATCTGAAACAAGCATTGTGGGATGCTGATGGCGGGAGTCTGTCTCCTTCATGACAATGGGCATCCGCACACTGCTCATGCATTGTTGACTTCATTTGGTTGGGATGTTTTAAGCCACCCATCTCATAGCCCCAATCTTGCACCCGGTGACTATCATCTGTTCACTACACTGAAGGAACAATTTGGTGGCAAACACTTTTCCAATGACAACGAGGTGAAAATTCAAGTGACGAACCCGCTAAAAAAGGCGGAGGGAAACTTCTATGACACAAACTCATCTCACTGATGACAAAATGTATTGAACTGAACTGTGTTTGTGTGGAAAAATGATGTAATTCCTATGCCACAAGCCATGTAAGGTTTATTAAAATATATTCATTCTTTGTATTTTTAAAAAATCTTGTCACCTTACTTTCCGAATAACCCTTGTATGTGATTCCAACCAATCAGTGGTCCTGTTGTCAGTGTGGCAATATTATAATGATACACAAACCAATCTGATATAAAACCAAAGCTAATTCAGAGCAGGAAAGGCAATGCTTCCTGTCCTCATGATGAATGAGTAAATCCTTTGGCCCCAACTAAAAAAATGCTTTTCACATCTGGCAAAGGCTTTTGTAAAAGGCACCTTCCAGTTTTTCAAGGGGAATAGCCCTAGTATATCTTGAACTGTAATATATGAAATGTGGTACAAAAAGAGTGATGAACGAACAGAAGATGAATGCTGTATGCAACAAGAGAAGATAAAAATCAGAGAAGATAAATAGGTTGCGAAGGATTTTAAAATTCAATATTATCTTCAGCTTTGCCTACAGATTCATGGCCTTCTAAGAAGCACAGCTGGAGGGTGACATAATTGCCTTGTCTGATTTCTCCCCTCCTTTCAATAAGCTCCCAGAGGTGGAGATAGCATCCAAAACCAGAGATAGCGCTAAAGGTTATTCGAGGCAAGGGGCTGCCTTTCATTCTCCTCGCAATCAGAGATAAATTGTTCTTCAATTCCATCAAGTGCATCTGTACTAGTGACTTAAAACTCCAGGTGAGAAAATCAGGGACCCATGCAAAATGTCACTTGGGAAATACGGTGAGTTAGCTTAAGAGAGGTGAAGGCTTTCTGCTCCAAAGGCAAGTAAGTAAAAAGGCAAACCAAAGAATGAAGAGCTATGTTGTATCTTGGATGAAAATCAGAGCAAGATGATGGAAACAGGAAGACAAAAATGGTAGTGTGTCTAAGAATGGAAGTGTGCAGAGTTATGATATTTGACAACAACAACAACAACAACAACAACAACATTTTATTTGGGTTGTTGTAGGTTTTTCGGGCTGTATGGCCATGTTCTAGAAGCATTCTCTCCTGATGTTTCACCTGCATCTATGGCAGGCATCCTCAGAGGTTGTGAGATTGAATCCGCTCCCCGGATTTGAACCTGTGACCTTTCAGTCAGCATGTTCAGCAGCTCAGTCCTTTAAACCCCTGTGCCACCGGGTGCTTCTTGTTTGACATATGACAACCCTATTATGAGGTTTTTTGGCATAGTTTTCGGAGGGGATTTGCTCTGAGGCTGAGAAAATGTGACTTGCCCACAGTCACCAAGCAGGTTTCCATGGTTGAACCTGGTCTCCAGAATTGTAGCTCATGGCTAAAACTGCCTAACCAAGCTGGGTCTCTTGGAGATATGTTTTTTTATAAAAGAAAGAATGCATTACATTCCGTTTTGGGAAATGGAAATCTCTATAACCTTTTGGAAAATGGCATTCAGAAACTTTTGGGAAAATAATGAATCTCCCTGAGAAGAGTTAAAAACTCACTTGAGTCAACCTTCTCCTTAGTGGTAAACATCCACTAATATTCATGCAAGGCAAATAGGTTTCTCAGCTGTTAAACTGATATATCTCATTATCTCCTGCACAAAAAACAGAATTTCAAAAGGGTTCTTTTCAGTTGCCCAAAAACATCTTTCCCTTAAAACATCTTGGTTTAAATCAGGCTCTCAAGAGACCAAAAATAAAGTAGTCATCTTTAAAATAACATAGCTGGTTTACTCACAAACTTCATGGATTCAGCATACAGGTACATTGCATATCAATCCAGTTACAGACAGGATTTGAAGTAGTTTTTCTGTGTGGATAACACAGGGCATCTTTTTTTTATAATCAACAGTCCAAAGTCTAAAGCATCTCTCTGTTCCGAGAGTCCAATGGAGTCTCTAAAGCATTCTGTTTCTACTGACTTCTCTAAAGCATACTGTTCCTAAAATGGAGTCTGAGATCTGAACAGTCCCAGATCTGATCACATGGTCTGCAGTCCCTCCCACAACATAGAGTAAAGGAAAACTGCATACCTATACACACAAATACAACACAGTAAGCAATCTGAATTATATATAAACAAACAACTAGTGGAGGCTTGAAGAAAGCTGCTATTTCCAACATTAAAATAATAACAAAAAAGCAATCTGATTGTCATGAAACAATGGCAAAATAATCAATCAATATTATAAAACTGAGGAAATTATGTGTACAAACCCCACAATTGACATACGGAGCAAAGATCCTCTTAAGTCTATGAAAAAGTGTCTATAAGATCTGTTATCACACCCATCCCTGTATTTCACTATTTAAAAGCAAAAGCTATGGAGATAAATTGGAAGATACAGATCTCACATCTAACACACTCAAAGGATAATGGAAAAACATGTGTATCAATCTACCAAGCTGGAAGCATGACAAATCAGGTGTAGGGCACATTCCAGAAAAAGGCAAATTACCTTTCCCATCCATTATCATTCAACCTGAAATATTAAGACCCTTGCAAGCACAATGAGCACAATGTGTACATATAAGTCCCCTCCCCTGGAAGCAAGCAATGTAGCTTGCTTCCAGGGAGGAATGCAGCCTTATTCCTGGGAGGGCTCCATGTACTACAGTCCATCTATATTGAAGGCACTCCCTATTTCACCCCAGTAGAGCCCTTGCAACCCTTGAAAACTGGAAATGTCCTGCCTTGGAGCCCAATTTCCAACATAGCCCCTTGGTTGTTGTAAGTTTTTTTGGGCTGTATGGCCATGTTCCAGAAGCATTCTCTTCTGACATTTCACCTGCATCTATGGCAAGCATCCTCAGAGGTTGTGAGGTATATTGGAAACTAAGCAAGGGAGGTTTATATATCTGTGGAATGTTCAAGGTGGGAGAAAGAACTCTTGTCTGTTGGAGGCAAGTGTGAATGTTTCAATTGGCCACCTTGATTAGCATTTAATGGCCAAGCAGTTTCAAGATGTTGCTTCTTACTGCCTGGGGGAATCCTTTGTTGAGAAGTGATTATCTGACCCTGATTGTTTCTTGTCTGGAGTTGCCCTGTTCTTTATTTAATGTTATGATTTTAGAGGGGTTTTTTTAAATACTGGTAGCCAGATTTTATTCATTTTCTTGGATTTTTCCTTTCTGTTGAAATTGTCCACATGCTTGTGGATTTCAGTGGCTTCTCTGTGTAGCCTGACATGGTAGCTAATCACCTCTCAACAAAGGATTTTCCCAGGATTCCCCCAGGCAGTAAGAAGTCACACATTGAAACTGCAAGGCCATTAAATGCTAATCAAGGCGGCCAATTGAAGCATTCACATTTATCTCAAACAGACAAGAGTTTTTTCTCCCAGTCTGGACATTCCACAGATATATAAACACCATTTTCCTAGTTTCCAACAGATCTCACAACCTCTGAGAATGCCTGCCATAGATGCAGGTGAAACATCAGGAAAGAATGCTTCTGGAACATGGCCA
This sequence comes from Anolis sagrei, assembly GCF_037176765.1. Taxonomy (NCBI): domain Eukaryota; kingdom Metazoa; phylum Chordata; class Lepidosauria; order Squamata; family Anolidae; genus Anolis; species Anolis sagrei. Next base: position 32,110,265 of record NC_090023.1, on the reverse strand, counting down.
CACAGCCCGAAAAACTTACAACAACCCATTGAGTCTGGCCATGAAAGCCTTTGACAATACATAGCTCCTTTGACTACCACAGTCGCTCTTCCACATTTGTGGGTTTTACTTTGTGGATTTGGTTATTAGTTAATTTGTAGCTACCGTCAGAGGGATCACCAAAGGCCATCAGAAAACACAGTATTTTCTGTTGGCAATGGGATTCTGTGTGGGAAGTTTGGCTCAATTCGATCATTGGCTGGGTTCAGAATAATCTACGATTGTAGGTGAACTATAAATCCCAGCAGCTACAACTCTCAAATGTCAAGATCTATTTCCCGCAAACCCCATCAGTGTTAACATTTGGGTATGTTGAGTATCTGTGCCAAGTTTGGTCTAGATCCATCGTTGTTTGAGTCCACAGTGCTCTCTAGATGTAGCTGAACTACAACTCAAAAACTCAAGGTCACTGACCACTGAACCCTTCCAGTATTTTCTGTTGTTTCTGAGAGTTCCATGTCCCAAGTTTGGTTCAATTCTATCATTGGTGAAGTTCAGAATGCTCTTTGATTGTAGGTGAACTATAAATCCCAGAAACTACAATTCCCAAATGACAAAAATAAATACCCCTCCCCCCCACCTCAACACCACCAGTATTCAAATATGGGCGTATTGGGTATTTGTACCAAATTTGGTCCAGTGAATGAAAATACATCGTGCATATTGGATATTTACATTATGATTCATAACGTGGGGTTGCTTTTGAAGACTGCTCGGAAGCTTCAAATGGTCCAGCGTTTGGCAGCCAGGTTGCTAACAGGCACTCAGGGAGCATACTACTCCTCTGTTGCGCCAGCTCCACTGGCTGCCAGTTTGCTACCGGGCACAATTCAAAGTGCTGGCGTTAGCCTATAAAGCCCTAAACGGTTCTGGCCCTACTTACCTCTCCAAACGCATCTCCTCCTATGAACTGGCCAGGACATGAAGATCATCTGGGGAGGCTCTGCTCTCTGTCCTGCCTGCATCACAGGCGCGCTGGCGGGGACGAGAGACAGGGCCTTCTCAGTGGTGGCCCCTCGGCTGTGGAACGCCCTGCCTGCAGATATCAGATCGGTCCCTCCCTGCTGGAATTTCAGAGGAAAGTGAAGACCTGGCTGTTCGAACAAGCATTTGATTAAACAGTGTAATTGAACATAGGAATACGGAATAATGGATGATGAGACTGGATTCTGATTTTACTGTTGAGGCACTAATGATTGTTATACTGATGTTTAATGATTTATGTTACAATTGTTTTTAATTGCCCAATACTTGTCTCGTGATGTTTTGTATCGCTGTTGTTCACTGCTTTGAGTCGCCTGAGGGCTGAGAAAAGCAGTATAGAAATAAAGCAAATAAATAAATAATAAATAACTAACAGTAGCAAAATTAGGATGTATTACTGAAAATAATTTTATATTTGGGGGTCGCCACAACATGAGGAACTGTATTAAGGGGTCACGGCATTAGGAAGGTTGAAAAAAACTGCTCTGTCTAGAAGTATGATGGGGGGGGGGGGGGGGGGGAGAGAGAGAGAGAGAGAGAGAATTTGCTTTCCATTTAAGGCAGTAGGAGAATCCGAGATGCCCCTGGAATCTGGTAATTTGGGTTGTCAGTTGCTCTCTTAACAGAACAACACTAACCTTGTAACTTTGTTCTTTTCCTTTCATCTTACCCGCTGCCTCAAAAATAGCCTAGACAAGGAGGATTTTGCTATTCTAAAATCCCTTACCATATTGTACACTCAGTTTATTTATTTATTTTCAGTCACAGAACCATGCAGGTAGAGGGATAGGGCTTTCAGGTAAGGCTTCAGCCAAGGAGGAAAGATGAAACACTTCCTTTGATCTTAAACACCTTTGTGTCAAGTGGCTCATTATTAAGACGTCTTTGATCTTTGATTGCTCCAGTATCTGTCCCTCTCCCCCCAATTCTGAATACTACTTGAGCATCACCAAATCAGGAAATGTTCGAGCACTAAAAGGGGGAAATATCTCTGAAGAAAACAGCCATATTAATCAAATATCCAGGGTGAATTCTCAGATCAGGCTTATGTTAGAATAGAGTACAACCGTTCCAGGGAATAGAGGCAAACACGACAAATTGTCACTCTTTGCAGGATTGGCAAATATGCAACCTCTGATCAGTTTTACGAAGAGGAAAGTTATTTTTCATTATTATTATTTTAAGAAGCTGCCTAATGCAGAATCAACTTCCCACCAAAAATACCTCTTAGAAAAGGAATAGACATAATTTGTTTCGTATTCTCAGTGAACTCCAAATTAACAATTTATAAGCAGCCAAACCTTGAAGCTGCAAGGCCGTTAAATGCTAACCAAGGTGGCTAATTGCAACATTCACACTTGCCTCCAACAGACAAAAGTTCTTTCTCCCACTCTGGACATTCCACAGATACATAAATCTCACTTGCCTAGTTTCCAACAGACTTTACAACCTCTGAGGATGCCTGCCATAAATGCAGGTGAAACGCCAGGAGAGAATGCTTCTGGAACGTAGCCATATAGCCCAGAAACTCAACCATATAGCCCAGAAAAGCAACCCAAATTATAAGGTGCCGTGGGAGCCTTTTTGGCTAAAAAGGAAGATGTAAACAAGCAAACAAAATATATCATTTTGGTCATGATATGTCAATTTAAAATTTAAATGTAGTTTTTATATATGATCACATTTGGGCCTGTATATATTAATCAAATTTTTGTACAAATATTATCCTGTGGGTCAGTGTGACTCCAAAGTTTACAGCAACGATACAATGTGCTGGACCGTATTCTTCAAACTGTTTCAGTACCTTGGGTAATTCTTTTAAAGGTTAGATTGCAAGCTAGAGCAAATTTACCACTCCAGTGACCCGGAAGCCAGAAGCCACCACTGTTGTTATTGGTGGGTGTAATGACATAAATGCTTAATATTTCTCCAAGCCTCTTCCACAGTATTTAATATTGCACTTCACACGAGAGTCCCCTTTGTCAAAAGAAAAGGCTATTAATTCAGCAGATCTTGCCAAAAACATGCAGCAGGGGGAAAGTACTGAGTTTATTAAAATATTCCTGCCATTGTTTATGCTAATAGCAACACTAGATGTTATGTTTAGCATGGGCAATGAGATAAAATTTCAATTTAAACATACTAAATATTCACAGCATATTTATACTAATAATAACCTATATAGGGCTGTGTCCTCACAACTGTTTATTTATTCTAACAATAAAGGTATCACGTTAGATACAACATAGTTCAATTAATACTTTTTAAGATCCCCCCAATGCTTTATGTCAAGTTGAGCTGGACTTTTGGATCTCTTCATACAACCTGCAAACCTACACACAGCTTGTGAGGGTCGGTAAATGTAAATAAGCAGAAGCTTTACCACCATATTTAAACCAAGATATACCCTGCAGTATAATAATGTGTCACTCAGGGTTCAAAATTCCAACAGGGCAACAATATATACAGTAGTCTCTTTGAATTGACACAGAGAATAGAGGGAATAAAATAGTCCTTTTAACTATTTTTTAAAATATTCCCAATGCCCTAAACTGATCAGGCTTCAAGAGTGCTGGCTGCTAGCACTCTCTCTTCACTATCCAAAATGAAAATGGCAGTTAGAACCGTTAGTCTCAGCAGCATAGCAGAGGCAGTAGCCAATCAGAACTCTAGCTCCTGGCATGCTCAGCCAATCAGCTGCCGACACATGTCTATCCAGTTAACCTAGTACATCATGGCATCCCTTTCCAAATCCTCACACAGCTTACATAATGCCATCATCTACTGTTTCACATATATTAATTGAACTATGTTGTATATAATATTGTAAAGGTAGCTGTATCAATCTGGGGTAGGCAAGTGTGGGGTAGGCAAGTGTGTTTTAGTGCATCTGGGAGGATTTGAAACAATTTTGGGATACAAATTGCACAAAAGATCACACGCAAAATTATGCTTAAAAGGACATTGAGGGTTTTGGAAGAGTGGGAGAGGCTTCAAGTGCCACAAAAGTGAGATCCATAGGTCATTCCATGGCCACTCCTGGTATAAATAAACACAATATGTCTAATCCAATATTACAGAATAGCTATACAAAAGGCAATGCAAACTGCCTAGGGTTTTAAATACATCTAGGAATAAAAGAGCTGGAAGAGACTCAAGGGCCATCTGGCAATTCAGGAACACAGAATCAAAGCACTTCTGACAGATGGCCATCCAAACCTCTGCTTAAAGAGAAGGAGACTCCGCCAAATTCAGAGGCAGCATGACAACAACAGTCAACACTTGTGTGTGGAGTGTGGTGGAGACTCCTTCTTTGGAGGCTTTTAAGCAGAGGCTGGATGGCTATCTGTCTGGGATGCTTTAAATGCAATTTTCCTGCTTCTTGACAGGGAATTGGACTGGATGGACCACAAGGCATCTTCCAACACTATGATTCTAGAGCAGGAGTTGTCGAGGTGTGATCCTCAATTATGCTTTTCTAGTCCCTTCTAGACTCCTCTCATTGACCCAAAGGTGGGGAGATGAGAAATCTCTTAGAACAGTGGTTCTCAACCTGTGGGTCCCCAGGTGTTTTGGCCTACAACACACAGAAATCCCAGCCTGTTTACCAGCTGTTAGGATTTCTGGAAGTTGAAGGCTAAAACATCTGAGGACCCACAGGTTGAGAATCACAATCTTAAAAGCTTTCAGGAATGCTGATTCATATATTTATACACTGTAGACTTCACTAAACTGAGGAACATCTAAATAACTAAATAAGGAAGCAAATAAATAAATAAATAATAAATTCAGCATCAGAAGGAAACTTCTGTTTTCATTCCAGTTGGGTTTTTTTTTTGTAACTTAATTAGCCATGGGGTTTCCAAGATCAGCAACTGGCTTCCAGACCCACTGGAACTCCACCCCAATTCTAGTCACTATTTGTGGTAGATCACTGGCCTGAACTAAGTTATACTCAGTTGCCTCAGTTTGGTGACAGTTGAAATCATAGAATCAAAGAGCTGAAAGAGAAATTGTGGGCCATCCAGTCCAACCCCCTGCCAAGAAGCAGGAAAATTGCATTCAAAGCACCCCCAACAGATGGCCATCCAGCCTCTGTTTAAAAGCTCCAAAGAAGAAGCCTCCACCACACTCCAGAGTAGAGAGTTCCACTACTGAACAGGTCTCATCCTAAGTAAAACAGACAAACAATGGAACTCAAGAGTACAATCCCATACAGGTTCAGTCAGAAATAAATCCTGCAGCATTCAACAGAGTTTAGTTCAAGGTATACCATTAGAGAACATGAATTTGAAGCACTATTTCTAAATACTTTTCTAAGCAGGGCGTAATCCCACTAAATTCAATGGTGCTTACATCTCAATAAATATGCATAGGATTGCGTTGTTTTTCCACAGTTTGTCAAGACCACAAAGATTACCACCTTTCACTAATGTTATAATAATTGCTTCTCTGACATGGGAAATGCCTCGGTTTAATATCCCTTTTCCAAATGGATAACCGAGTGCTCAAAATGCAAAACAAAAGCAATAGCTTTACTTTCCAACAGTACAGCCATTTCCTATTATTTGGCCGATGCACTTGATCCTGTCACAAATCTTCCAGTGCCAAGTATGTTAAACTTTCATTTGTAATCGCTTCATACCACCTTCAAGACTGAGCTGGAAGAAGTAATCCAAAGTGACACCAACATTGTTCCTGAACTTATTTCACCTGCCGTCTGGTTTTCATATCACAAACAATAAAAAACAAAAGCATGCACTCTTCAAAACAGCATAAGGCAAGGATAGGCGAAGGCTATTTATTCCCAGGATTAAACAGAATGTACTATAAAGACAGCTTTGAAAACAAACTTAACCTTTAAAGCTAGGAGAGGAGAAACGCAAGGAGTCACATGGCTGAACAATCATTTCAATTGGGAATTGACAGCTACTCTGCGTAATCTCACTGTAGCCTTTCTCAATTCCCTTGTCTCTTGCAAAAGCCGGCTTGGTTTCTAAAATATATTTAGATTTTTGGGTTTCTTTCCACCCCTTCAAAATAAAGCTGGAACAGTACAATTCAAAACTAAAAAAAAAAACTTTCCAAACTAGAGCTTTACAAAGTAAAATATCACAGACTACAAATATCACAGACTATTACTATATAGTAACCTGTAACAAATTACATTTCTCGACCCTTAATGGAAGTATAATAAAGCCACATTTCAAAAGAAACATAATGAAAGGGAAGAAAGTTATTCTAGTAGTGAAAACAGTTATGATTTCTACTTATTTTCCAAAGGTTTATTGGAAAACTAAGTAGAAAATACCTTTGAAAATGTATTTTTAGACTTTTGTAGCATATAAGACAGCATTTTCATATGTTGTGCTATTCTTTCAATCTTAACTTTTTGAAAGTTACATAAAGTAACAATGAACAGCTCAACGAATGAGAGTGTTGTGATTACAATGAATTTTAAACGAGCTGTTCAAGGTGATGCACTTCTTTGGGCAGCAGAATTCTGCACATTGGGTGGTTCCTATACAAATGAGGCTAAAACCTGAAGTGGATGAAAAACCCAACTGACTTGATAGCTACCAGCCATAACAGTGAATAGGGCACTTTTGAAAATAGGCAAAGGAGTGCATGTAGCAATGCATTTCATTGCATAATAGTCGCAACTGAGCAATAATTGCACCCCCACTTTTGGGGTCCCCAAAACAGCATTTTTTGCTTTTTTTGCTTTCTTTGCCGGGCTTAGCACAGCAGGCTAAACTGCTGTGCTGCAGAAAAATCCTGCTGATCAAAAGGTTAACAGTAAGAGCCCGGGTCAGGGTGAGCACCCGCTGTTAGCCCCAGTTCACCTGCCTACATAGCAGGTTGAAAGCAGAAATGTGAGTAGATAAATAAGTACCACCTTTAGTGGGGAGGTAATAAAGGCTCCCTTAAGGACATCAGAGGAAAGCTCCTTGGTATGGAAGATGGAGTGACAGTACACCCCCACCCCACCCGGGGCAGGAATTGAGCACAGCCTCCAAGATGCTGGAAATAAGAAGGGAAAAGTGTCTTTACTTCTGTTTGTGTTGTCTGTCCTTGTTAATTGAATATTGAATAATTGTATAATCGGCATTGAATGTTTGCTGTATGTTCTGTAAGTCGCTCTGAGTCCCCTTTGGGGTGAGAAGGACAGGGTAAAATACTATAAATAAATAAATAGTTGCATCCTTGAGTCATCACCCCAATGTACTACCTGTAGACAAGATGAACATCACACGGTGCAGCCAGTGGAGAAATACAGCCTCCCTGCTGTCAACAGTCTAACTAGGCTTCCCTCCACATGTGGCTTCTTCCACTACATCAATAGCTTCACCCACACGCCCACCTTCATTCATTTACTCATTCATTTGCCTGCCTGCCTGCTCACCTCTCAGGCATGTCACATTATGTGGCTGAGTCCGAAAGCACTGGGCTGAAGAGAGTGAGAGTATCAGCTCTGTTCAACCCAGTCTTTCAGACTGAGCTGTGTCAAGCTCTTTACTGGAAAGAGGGCCAGTAGACAAAACTGTTGTTTATATAGGGCAGTAAAACACACAAAGAGGTATGCCTGTATATAAAACTGGGATGTTTTTTTAAAATGATACAATACATTTCCCACCCATTGCAAAATATTATGCTCATCCTTAACTCAGATTTGGAGTTTGTTTATTTATTTATTTACCATATTTATATACTGCCTTTCTCAGCCCGAAGGTGACTCAGTCTTAGGCAATGCTGTGCAATGTTTAGGTGCTATCTTTGCTGCTGGGGTCGGGGGGAAGGGAACTACTGTGGTTGAGTTAAACTGACTGAATCTGAATCTAAATCAAATTAGGTTGTTTCCTGAATTGCCAAATCAAAGTCTAAGCAGGAAGTAGATGATGATTTGCATATCAGTGGGATAAAGGATCTGTTCTAGAATTTACTATGAACATTACAGGAGGTATCCAAGGTTCTGAACACTTGTCTCAAAATAATCCCAGCACATTGGATAGTTCCTTCAAGGTTTGGCTACAGTCCAGAAGAGATCCACCACCTTACTAAAATAGGAGCCCACCACCATAGTTGGTCTAAACCAAATTGTGCCATTCTGAAAGAGATATACTGTAAATGAATGCACAGAAAACTGCTACTGGTAATTCATTATGTAGCTTTTCCGCTTGTATGCTGAATGGCCTACTTTCCCCAAGAAGGCCTTTTAATTTTGGAAATGTAGTGTGTCTCTCCCCACCCCCTCCGCCAACTCAACACTTTCCTTTTCATAGTCACTTTCCATCTTCCAGTTAGCAAATCCCTCCAGTCTTTCTGAGGCCGTTTATGTGGGAAGAAAATGTATTTTGTGAAGCTATATTAATGAAATATGAATAAATAATAAGAATTCAAGTCATTTGGCCTCTTTCTTTATGATATACAGATTGAGTAATGGAGGTCTCCTTTGAAGACGGAGTCTTGGGAATGGATCAAAAACATTTAAAACCAAATTAAGCACTCTGATCACTGAAGAAACACAATTTAAAAATATAACAAATATGCATCTTGGTACAATGCTGTGAACTCTACTCTAGCTTTGAAAAATTAAACGCTGGTTTAAGAAGTTGAACAGAGATGCAGAGATGGTTACAGTCTGGCCTGAGTAGATTTGAAGCAGTTTTTCTTTAATAGCTAAAGAGCAGAAACTCTTCATCTTTGCCTTGCTCCCCTGACTGAAATGTAGACATACTGTCCAAGTTGGCAGACATCACTATAAATAGTAGTAGAAGTAATAATAATAATAATAATAATAATAATAATAATAATAATAACTTTATTGTTATACCCTGCCACCATCTCTCCAAAGGGACTCGGGTAGCTTACATGCAAGACAAAATGTCCACAAAACATACAAGCAAAAGCAATCCATACAATAAAACACATTAAAGTAAGAGCATCATAAAATACAACGACCCAGATAAAATACATTAAACATAACAGAATAAAACAGATTGCATTGAAGCTCCAATAGACCAAGTTCAACAAAAACAATGACCAACACTATCAAAATACATACCAGCCCAGATTTAAGATGGAGAACTCCTGTTATTGGTACCTCATAGTAACACGGGACCTTGTCAAGATGTGCCACCAGAATGAAGTTATCTCACTGCGTCCCAAGGCAATCATGCAGGGAGCATGAGGACCTGTCGCCCTGTTCCGTTGCAGCTTCCCCCCTGCCCCACCATATGGGGGAAACATTTTTTCAGCACCCCTGGTGGTGCAATGGGTTAAACCCTTGTGCTAGCAGGACTGTTCAAATCTGGGGAGAGCAGGTTGAGCTCCCTGTCAGCTCCAGCTCCCCATACAGGGACATGAGAAAAGCTCCCCACAAGGATGGTAAAACATCAAACATCCAGGCATCCCCTAGGCAACATCCTTACAGATGGCCAGTGTGAGATGGCTCTCACACTAGAAGCAGCTTGCAGTTTGTCAAGTTGCTCCTGACATACACAAACACACAAAAAGTGGCTCGGCCCATCTTTCCCTATGGAAATATGGGGAGCCTGTCATTGGCCACCACCATTTTTTCGGTGGCGGTTTTCAACTTCAGCCACAGAGCTGCCACAGAAGTAATGAGAGCCATTGGGCTCTGTGGCTGATGTTGTAAACTCCTGTTGCTACCGCCACAAAACTGTAAAGAGGTTTATGATCCATAGCATACAAGATATCACAGGATATTCTTCTTGGTGGCACCTTGGTTGTGAAGTTCCCATTTAAATCAAATCTGTAAATATTCAAAGCTGGAAAAATCAAACCCACACATGTGGACATCTTTACTTCTCTTTGTCCCAGCTTCAATGAATGGCTGCAGAATATAGGTAGAAAAGCTTCTCCCCATTCATTTATCTACATTTTATACATTTCTGGCACCTATTTCCCCCTCCTCACATTTCTCCTAAGCTGAATAGGGCCCAATGCATAGGAGAATTACACAACCTGCTTGATCATTTTGGTAGCCTTCCTCTGCACCTTTTCTGACTCTACAGCATCATCTTCCAGTGCCATGACAACAATACAGCGTGCTTCAAATATAGTCACACCATGTGTAGGGCAGTGTGATATTGACAGCTTTATTTTTTCAATTTCTTTTATTATTAAGTCAAACAATGAGCTTGACTTTTTGACAACAGCCACACACTAGGTAATTTAATATTAGTATTACAATGTGAATATCTGTCATCCGTAGCAGCTGGAATACAGTTCTCAGATATTTAAGAAAGCCTCTATGAGTTGCTTAGCATTATTTTATTTTCATTTCACCTTCCTTTCAGCATTCCAAAATGCACAGGATTTGATGACCCCTTGTAGAGACACACTATCTTTTCAAAATACCAACTGCTTATCTAGGCAGCCTCCATAATTGTTATGTATTGCAATTTACTAAGATTACAGAGTAAACACTTTATACTTGGCTGTAGAAACAACACAAAATAATATAAACCCCATCACTAATATCCATGTTGGCCAGTTCAGATAAGCTATTCAGTCGCTCCATTCCTAATCACCTTCCCTGAAATAATCTTTCAGCTGGTGCCTCATGATATGATTCATCAGCTGAATGTCACCAGCAATTCCACCAACACGCAATGACAGGCCACAAGGTAAAAGTAAAACATTGCATTGTCACAATGTGTTTTTGTTAAATAGAAGGTAGTGAAATGCTTAATCTGATGCACTATTTGTGTGTGTGTGTAGCAGGACAAAAGACTCACCTAATTGCCAGTCATGGAACTGGCTGTGGTTCTCAAAAATGCACTGTTTATTGCTATAACTGCACTGAAATAATTGTCGAGACCTGTATGAAGATGTGAATGCATTGCAATTCTGTTGTGCTTTTTAAACTCTGTTTGCTTCTGCTTCTGAGTAATAAAAAGCACAGGGAAGAAATCAACATGGGAGTCAATATTCTTTGTACAGTCCGTCCTTCCCATTAACTGGGGTTAGGTTCATAGGACACATGTGAAAGTGAAAAATAGCAAATTAAAAATCGCTATTGTTTTTCTACCCAAGAGAATACCTCTCTGGATGTTTTTAGATCTTCCAGGATGACTCTATGGTTGACATCTACTGGAGGGATGATATTACATTAGCGTTATAGGGCAGAGGCTTAGTCTGCTGTCAAAAGTTTGAAGAAATACAATCATGTTTTGAATGCCAGTTTTTCAGCACAAGGGACAGAACTGAAACAACGAAACTCATGGCCAAAATCACCAGATCCTTGGATGCATCATCTATAAAACATTAGAGTATGTGAACAGCTCCCTTTCCCCTCAAAACCCATAAAAACTTGCTATTCATACTGTAGTCATGGCAGCAGCAGCACCACATGGTTTGGCATCATAGCTCTCGCAGAATGAATCTTAGCAGAAGCTTTGCACACCCACCCCCTCATATGGTAATCAGGAAGGGCCCTTGTTTTAAACCTCAGCTTGCAAAGCTGGAAGGGGAAGAGCCTGTGGAATCTTGGGATTTATAGTATGGGTACTGGGTCCCAAGGATTTAGAAAGGACTTCCTAGAGAGATCTGTCTATGATCTCTTCTGTTAGCTATTCAAAAGGAATGTAAGGGCTTTATTTGCACAAGTTTCAGGAGGAACTGAGAGAAGTACACAGTGCCTTTCAGATTATTTTGTGCTGCTTTTCTTAATCCTTCTACTTGGGTATGCTTCTAATTAGTGAAATTGGATGTGGACTGTAGTGGCTAGTGGCTTTCATGTCAGTGAGGCAATGGATGTGTTTTGCATTTTATTCCAGACTTTAAATGCACTTAATTCTATCCCCCAAATAGGTTCAGCACTTTGGACAGCTCATAAAAACCTATAATGGATTCCTATCCTCAGCAACACAAAAGCTTCTAGGTACTTTTGAATCTGTCTTCTTCTTTCTCTTTGTATGGTAGAGAGGGGTTATTTTAAATAATCGAAATGAATGCTTATAAGGTGGCTAATTTTCAGCTGAACTGTTGGGCTTCAGACAGGAAACAGTCAAGGCTATGGCATATATTACATTTGTTTTCCTAAAATGTATAAATGCCTAAATCTTCCTGCCCCACCAACTAATGGAAGTTATTTATGAATCCTTGATTATCCAAAACACTAAAATGTAAATGGCATTAATACAACCTGAAAACACATTATTTGGTCATTTTTTGAAGGAATGCACATTATATGCCATGGTAACATCAGCTTCAACTGATATACCTAACACATCTACCCAGAGAATCACAGAATTTTAGCATTTCATAGGACCATAAGGGCCATCTAGCCCAATTCCCTGGCATGCAGGAATACAAAATGAATGCACTACTGCACTACGTATGATATTGTTTCTAGCATCCACTTTTTTTTTGATGTTCAGGCAGTGCTTCTTGTAGGTAAGAGCACGGTCCAGGGTGACTCCCAGGTATTTGGGTGCGCTGCAATATACCATGGTGAAAGTAAAAAAGAAGGAAGAGAAGAGATGGGGGACTCTATGTGATCATAAATATTTTCTGGGGAGAAGGATCACATGGTCTGGTTGATTAAATTAATTGATTATTGATGATCATGCATTACAATCTATATCTGAGCAAATGGGAAAGCTTGGGAGACTGTGTGAATCGGAACAGAAGCATACAAGTCCATCTTGCAATGCCTAAACAGTTAGAGCACGCAAGGTATCAGTGAGTGTGTGCGTTTCAACTGTAAAATAAGATGCATGAAGCTGATTGGTTGGGCAATGTCTGGGGAGCAGGCTGAGCCTGGGACTTTTGGATACTGATACATTTTTTGTTCAGGCTTGAGAAGAGAAGAGGGAAGCAGAGACAGACAGAAGCAAGTTTACTCTTGCTTCATGAGCTGCTGAAGGAGTTGATTCATATGGACAAAGAAAGATAATTTTAAATATCTCATAAAAGGACATTATGTGAGGTGATGTAACTGATCACATTGTGCATATGTTGTTCTGAACTATGAAGAGTAAACTACTTGTTCTTTACTGTTCACCTGTATAGCCCTCTTAATCTGCCAATGCAGTGTGTGGGCTGATCAAACATGGTTTATTTTACATTACACCACATAAACCTCCCATTGCTCTAATAACAAACAGAGGAGGAATGTGTGAAGACAATTCTGACTGAAGCGGTATTTTCCAACAGATACAGGTAAGACACTTGAAATGAAAAGATATATTCCCTTGATATCGTTTCTTACAAGAATTGGTTTCAAGTACAATTACTTGGTCTAAACACACACTCTTTTCAAGTTCTAAACACATTATGTGGAAATAAGTCCCATTGGTTAGAAGAGTGAAAGCCATTGAATTTTGCTTACTGCTTTTGCTATAGTGATAAGGGTTAGTTTATTGCTACTTCCTATCATTGTGATGCCAGTTAATCTAACAAGTTAATTTCCCGAGAATCAATAACTCTTGCCCTTACCATGAGATGCCATTCACAGCCAATTGCCTGGACCACTTTGAAGGCAAAAGCCTGTTCAATGCCAGCAGAAAGTTAAGTTCCATTGGCATCACTGACCAGAAAAAGGCCTTTCATCAAGTGAAGCCACTTCAGTGTCTGTTCTGGTCATTTTGGAAGTTGCTCCAGAAAAGATGGTGCATGTTTGTACCTTACTTTTAATCTTCCTGGCTGCTGTGCTAAGGGTGAATGGGGAGGTTCTTGCAGAAGGAGATGTTGAATACCTCATTATGTCAGTATCTAAAAATATATGCAACTGTTGGTGTATTCAGAAGTGACACTACCCAATTCCAAAGTTGCATTATCAAGTCAGAACTAAACCAGATCCTGACATTTCAAGACAAAGGAATGATGTGAATTGTCATGGCCTAGGCCCTGCTGATGTTACAAGGGAAGCCCAGTGGGATGTCATTAAGCACAAACCATGCCATTGAAACAAATATTACCATGTTTATTAAGTAATGAAAATAAATATATTCATATCTTTTATGGGTGTGTTCTCAAGCTATTTTTTAATAATAAAATTTGGGTTGTTGTGAGTTTTCCAGGCTGTATGACCATATTCCAGAAGCATTCTTTCCTGAAATTTTGCCCACATCTATGACAGACATCCCTAGAGGTTGTGATGTCTGTTGGAAATAGACAAGTGAGGTTTATATATCTCTGGAATGTCCAGGGTGGGAGAAAGAACTTTTGTCTGTTGGAGGCAAGTGTGAGTGTTGCAATTGGTTACCTTGATTAGCATTGAATATCCATGCAGCTTCAAAGCCTGGCTGCTTCCTGAAGGAGAGAATACTTGTGGAACATGGCCACACAGCCCAGAAAACTCATAGCAGCTCCGGTCATGAAAGCCTTCAACAATGCAACAATAAAAACAATCCTTTTCTCAACTCCTTGAAACTTTGTCTCTCTTCTATATGTCATCAGTTAGCTATTTTGGAGAACTTCAGCCCACATGTTTTACTCTCTCCCTATCCCATTATTCAGCCACAAGTCTTATTCAATGTGGATTGCATTATTTCATAGGCCTAAATACCCCAGAAGTACCAGATCCTCCTGGAAACTAAGCAGAGCCTGTCCTGGTGAATGCTTGAATGGGAGACCTTCAATGAATACTGGGCGCTGTGGGCTATTTTTCAGAGGAAGGAACTGGCAGAACCACCTCTAAGTATTCCTTGCCTAAGAAAACCCTATGAAATTCATGAGGCCACCATAAGTTGGCAGGCAATTTGGATACATGTATACTCACTCACTCAATACATTATTTCTAAACTAGTGTGCAGTCACAATCATATTAACAATGTTCTATTCCCTATTCCAGGGTCTGGAATTGAGAAAATATACATACAATATACAGCCTCCAGCAGCAATGTAAAATTCTATAAATGTAAGTGGTCTGATTAATTGTAACCCAACTCAGTGATCTAAACTGCATAAAATAAATCACACCAGGCTTCTTCCGGCATGTATATTTACTTGTGAATGGAGAAATGAGAAAATATGATTTACACTTTGGATACACTCATATGTAATATCTGACAGCTGATGGTATCCTATTTCATTATTATTTGCATAGTAATGCAAATACTATTTCCTTTATTGGAAATCTGATAGAAAACTCAGGCAAAGGAAATATGTGCTGATTTGCTAATAAATACCCCAGGCGGCATACTGTCTATTTTACATAATATTAATCTTTTCTATTTCCCCATAAAGGGTAAAGAACAAAACCCTTTTGTGGTATTATAAAAATCAAAGGCTTGAGTGTAATTTTAAAAATTGAAACGCTAAGCAAATATGTAAGGGATACTTGTTTTAATTTTTAGTTTAATAATATTAATTCTTCCTCTGAGATCAATGGCTTTTTTCTTTTAAAATGAAGTAAATAAAGTCACAGTAATCACATTAATTACTGTATCCTTGGTTTGTTTTATACTGCCAACTGCAGATGTTGCAGTAAATTAGCCAATTTAATTTAAGTACACAATATCACACTGTATAAAACACATGCATTTTAATTATGTGTATAAAAATACAAAATATTTTGTGCACAGTTTGGAAAAAGTCATTTGTTTGGGAAACTCTCAGAATTGAATAGCCAGCTTGACTAATGGCTTTAACTTCAGATCTGCTCCTATCAAGTATTAAGAGAATGAAGGATGAAACTTGGTTTTTATATTACAAGGGTTATATGGGTCCTGAGTGCAGAATCATTCCAATGCTTCCTTCCTCACAGGCCTCTTTCCCTGCTCTATCTTCCAAGACCAGTGGTTCCCAAGCTGTGGTCCATGGACCACCAGTGGTCCCCAAGAACTAAAATATGGTCCACAGCCTAACCTTACTATACCATTGCAACAAGCTTGACTGGTCTCGCGATACCCTCTTATAGTGCCATGGCTTATTAAATAAGGTTTTCTGTGGGTGAGCAGATGGTGATTACTGGATGGCATAAGTTCTGTATCAGAAACTAGAGCTGATGTGGTCTATACAATGTAATTTTCTTAATCAGCACCCAAAATAACCAAACCAAATCTAAAATTGACCAAAAAACTGATGCATAACCCTTTTGGTACTAATGTTGGAGAGTGGTCCCTGGTCAAAAAAGGTTGGGAACCACTCTCCTAGCCAAATTTACTTTTGCTGTCCAAGGTTACATTTACACTGTAGAATTAATGTGCTTTGACACTACTTGATCTACAATAGCTCAATGTTATAGAATCTTGGAATTTGTAGTTTGGTGAAGTACCAGCACTCTTTGGTAAAGAAAGCAAAACTGAAATGAGAAATTCTCCAACAGTTTCTAGGGCATGCTCAATCGGCCTGCTAGGTAGATGCCATTTTATGTCTCCCCCAATACACCAGTCCTAGAGTATTCCAACGGAAAGAGAAATGAGCACCACAAGATAAGACTGAGAAGAATTAGAGAACCAGCTCTTTTTTCAGAAAGGAATAACACAGAAAAGTTGGAGGGAAAAAATCTAATAAAATTCATGGCTGCTTGTACTGAGATGAAACATTCTACCAATATTTTCATTTCCTGGAATTACACTCCTGCTCTTTGGAGTTTGGAAATTGCTAGGATCATGAAAAATGTGGTGTGTGTGTGTGTGTGGGGGGGGGGGGGGGGGGGGGTTGCAGAATTTCCATGCAAAAATCTGTTTATATCTTTATCTCTCTAAGTGCCCACTCTACTTTGGATAGCATCTTTGAAGAATACAGTAACACTCAGAGTGGACAATTCCGACAAAGAAGCGAAGTGCCATCATGATAGGTGTAGCTTTCTTTTGTAAGGGTACATTACATTGGCTTGAACAAAAGAAAAGAATTGCCATTGTGTATAAGAAAAAAAACCCCAAAGGATTTGCTGTTTTGTCTTGACTGCTTGTGCTAAAAAAACAGTGCATGGCAGGAAGTTGACCTCAAAGGACACAGTTTCCAACTTTCTTCTACATGAGGACACACCAGGATGTGAACTTCAGATTACTGCACTGATTTCTTTATAAGTATGATTTATGTGTAAATACATGAACAACTGAGTAAGACCATAGAAAGACTGGCTTGCCCATAATGTATCATTTCACACTACGTATTTATAAAACCATGGTTTCACACTAACTGGCATGGGAATACAGGATGATGAAGAAAACAAAATGAAAACTTTTGAAAACCTTGGACGGATGTTTATGTATAAGATGGTAACCTGGGGAAAATGATTAACTGCTCGAACATACTGAAGTATAAATATTCAATAGTATTCCTTTACCTTTGTATTATGTACTGAGAAGTCAAGGGTAGAAGTTCGCTGGAGGGAATGGGGAGGTGGTGGGATTGGGGAAAATACTTGTATTTTGATTGCTGAATGTTGAAGATTGTGTGTTTCTATGTATGTGTGTGTGTAATTTTTAAGGAGCCCTTGGTGGCACAGTGGGTTAAACCGCTGAGCTGCTGAGCTTGTTGACTGAAAGGTCGCAGGTTCCAATCCCAGGAGCGGCATGAGCTTCTGCTGTCAGCCCCAGCTTCTGTCAACCTAGCAGTTTGGAACCATGCAAATGTGAGTAGATCAATAGGTACACTCTGGTGGGAAGGTAATGGCACTCCATGCAGTCGTTCCAGCCATGTGATCTTGGAGATGTTTATGGACAATGCCAGGTCTTTGGCTTAGAAATGGAGATGAGGCACCAACCCCAATGTCAGACATGACTAGTCTTAATGTCAGGGGAAAACCTTTACCTTTACTATATATTTTTTAAAAAACTTTTAAAAAAAAACTAACTGCCATGGGAAAATTTTCTAGAATCCTGGGCTTTCTAGTTTGGTGGACATTAGAACCCTAAAGAGCCCTCTCTCAAGTGCAAATTCTAAGGTTTTACAGGATATCACCATGACAATTAAAAAGGAATCACAGCACTATAACAGTGCAGTGTAAAATGGCCTTTGGGTTTGGATTTTTTTTAAAAAAAACAAACCTGAATATTTAAGTAGATTTTTTTTCTGTCGAGTTTTCCTCCCTGTAGAAAGCCATCAAGTTTAATTTAGCATTTTATTGCTTTCACTTTAGATTCCTACTAGCATGAATTAACAGGTTCATATAATAATTTTAATTGCGGCAGATGTTAAGATTAAAAAGCACTAAGATCCACTTATGCATTTGGAAACATGATACTGGGAAAACCACTTGGAATTAAGTACACATTTTTCATTTAAGATGTAAGTATTCCAATGTCACTATTCTGTAAACACCCTGCAACCAATCACATCATCCCATGCGTGAAAATGCACATTCTCTATCCCATTCACTATTCATCATTACATTCTGAATATTATTCATAGAGAATATATTTTGAATAAAAGTATGCACAGTTATCCTGATTATATGGTATATTGGCACTTGCTGGTAAATATGTAACTTGACTCCAAACTGTAAGCAGAGTTTCAATTTTCGCCCTAATTATGACTCCATCTCTCTGGGGAGAAATCAGCTTAGCATTTATTGTTCAGGATAAAGTCTACAAGCTGCTGCTGTAGATTAGTTATAATTTGCTATCTGTGTTCATTTTAATCCAAAATAATTGAGACAATCAGGTCCAACAACTGCAAGGCAATATTAGCAAAACATTTTTTAAAAAACATTCTACAAACGAAGAGTGAAAGAACATGTCTGCATTGTAAATAAGTAGAGTCAAGGAAGATACCAGAAGTATGGAGGAATTTCAGCAAGTTATGGAGGATATGGCTATCCCTGTCCATTAAAGGGTGAATTAATCTGTCTCCATCTCTTTTATATTCGTTATGTTTTCTTAAATATCATATACTTTTCATTAAATTTAGACAGAAATTTGAAGTTGCTGGCATCTTGTGGTGCCAGGGCGCAGTCTGTTCAGTGCCTTCCAAGTCACCCAGTCTTCTGTGTGCCCAGGAGGGAGTCTCTCATTTGGTATCAGCCATGGATTGAGGTTCCGGGTTTTAGCCTGCCACTTTTGGACTCTCACTTGCTGAGGTGTTCCTGCAAGTGTCTCTGTAGGTCTTAGAATACTATTTCTTGGTTTAAGGCTTTGGCGTGTTAGCTGATATCTGAACAGGGATAGGCTGGAGATGTCACTGCCTTGGTCCTTTCACTATTGGCTACTACTTCCCAGTGGATGTCAGGTGGGGCAATACTGGCTAAACAGTGTAATTTCTCCAGTGGTGTAGGGCTTTTGTATGATATTGTTTCTAGCACCCACTTTTTGCTTGGTAGGTCAGAGAACAGTCCAGGGTAATTCCCAGGTATTTGGGTGTGCTACAATGCTCCAGTGGGATTCCTTCCCAGATAATCCTCATAGCTTGAGATACTTGTTTGTTCTTATACACCAGTCTGTGTTTTAGATGGATTAGAAATGGGGCCACAAAGTGGAGTCCATGGCATGTGAGTGTGGAGATGATGAAACCACAGACCACCTATTACAATGCAGCCTGAGCCCTGCCACATGCACAATGAAGAACCTTCTTATAGCAACACCAGAGGCAATACAAGTGGACAGCTACTGGTCAAAGAACATTTAGTATAATGCCAAGTTTTTAAAACTTTGTGTATTTTAAATACATTACAACTGTACCCTTGGTTTGCTCTTGATACGATAAATAAATAAATAGTTGCTGGCAAATTAGTGTCACAAACAAAGAATAAGAAGAAGAACTTTATTTTTCTACCCCACCTCCATCTCCCCGAAGGGGCTTGGGGCGGTTTACATGGGGCCAAGCCCAGGCAAGAAAAGGCAGGGTAGAAATACCATGAATAAATAAATAAATAAATAAATAAATAAATAATAAATAAATAAATAAACAGTGCAACAATAATAAACAAGCATCAAGCATCAAGAGACTAATTTTGAAGGTGGGGGGGGGGGGAGAGAAGGCCAATATACGAGCTGATTAAAGGATAATTGGTTCAATAAGGTGGATGGAAACGTATAATAGCATAGGAAATATCAATTATCAAGAGCAACTCAACAGGATCAGAATAAAAGCAAAGCTTATGTGTTCCTGCATGGCAGGGGGTTGGATTGGATGACCCTTGTGATCTCTTCCAGTTTTCGGACTCTGTGATTACAAGAGTGCAGCGATTGTGATAACCCAGAAAGTTGATCTTCAGTGACTCAGTAAAGGCTGCAAAGATGTTTCTGTTTTTTGGCGGGGAGTGGGGGTAATATTGTCAGGTGTAACTCCATTGTTGTAGTTGCAATGATGATGCAGGATCTTGTTGGGGACTTTCATCTTGGTAATGTGGGAATCAAAATTGCACAGTTGCATGAATACTGTCCTTATATAGTAGACGGCTATGGTTATAGTAGGCGGGCGTTCGACGAATGAGTCAAGATCCTGTGATATGGATGGATGATGACGCACAATGATTTTAGGATGATGACCATTGTAATTATGACTGTGCTTTGCTATTTTAGTGTTTTAGTGTAATTTGGATTATGATGTTTTAATGATTGTTTGTAATATTGTTTGTTGGAAACTGGCCTGAGTCCCTCGATGGAGGTGAGAAGACCAGTATACAAAACTGCTAAATAAATAAATAAATGTTATGTTATGCAGAGCAGAGTCAGAAAAGTACCTGATGTACATTGCATCCAAAGCACAACATGACTGATTCATAAAAGGCCCAATGTGTATATATTGCATCAGTCCTGATGTGCATAGAGCATCAATTTAGTAAAAGGGGTTTCTGAGCACCTCTGTTATATTTATATTTTATATTTACCATATTTATACTCCACCCTTCTCACCTCGGAGGGGACACAAGGCAGCCTTACAACAAGAAGCAATTCAATGCCATACACACATATATTAAAAATTGCAATTAAAACCAAATAATTAAAACATAAATTATTAAACATCAATTAAAATAATGCCATCCAAATCATAATCCAGGGTGGTTCCATTTGTCAATCACATTGTTTCATGATCACTTATTGCATTGTTCAAATTACATGTCAAAAAGCTTGGTCCCAAAACCACGTCTTAAGTTTTTTCCTGAAGGTCAGGAGAGAAGGGGCTGATCTGATTTCTTTGGGGAAGGAGGCTACCACTGAGAAGGCCCTGACTCTTGTCCACACCAGTCGTGTCTGCAAAGAAGGTGAGACCAAGAGCTGCCCCCCCCCCGATGATCTTAACCTCTAAGATCATAGGGGGAGATACATTTGGACAGGTAAGCTGGACTGGAACCATCTAGGGCTTTATAAGCTAAAGCCAGCACGTTGAATTGTGCTTAGTAGCAGATTAGCAGCCAGAGGAGGTGGCATAACCTGTTCTGGTGAACAATCTGGCTGCCACCTGATGGACCACTTGAAGCTTCCGAACAGTCTTCAAAGGCAACCCCACGTAGAGAATGTTGCAGTAGTCTATTCGGGATATAACCAGAGTGTGGACTACCATAGCCAAGTCTGACTTCCCAAGGCATGCATGTTATGTAACTAAGTATGCATGCCCAGTGTGGAACACATCTCACCACACCAAAACAGTGGATGTGGCTCTTAATGAGACATGCCGCATTATCACGGGGTGTCTGCGCCCCACACCACTGGAGAAATTACACTGCTTAGCCGATATTGCACCACCTGACATCCGCCGGGAAGTAGCAGCCAATAGTGAAAGGACCAAGGCAGAGACATCTCCAGCTCATCCCCTGTTTGGGTATCTGCCAGCACGTCAACGACTTAAATCTAGAAATAGTTTTCTAAGATCTACAGAGACACTCGCTGGAACACCTCAGCAAGCGAGAGTCCAAAAGTGGCAGGCTCAAACCCAGAACCTCAACCAATGGCTGATTCCAGATGAGAGACTCCCCCCTGGGCACACAGAGGACTGGGCAACTTGGAAGGCGCTGAACAGACTGCGCTCTGGCACCACGAGATGCAGAGCCAACCTTCAGAAATGGGGCTACAAAGTGTAATCCACGACATGCGAGTGTGGAGAGGAGCAAACCACTGACCACCTGCTGCAATGCAACCTGAGCCCTGCCACATGCACAATGGAGGACCTTCTTGCAGCAACACCAGAAGCACTCTAAGTGGCCAGATACTGGTCAAAGGACATTTAATCAACTACCAAACTCATAAATTTTGTATTCTGTATTTTGTATTTTTGTATCTTGTCTGTTTGTTTGTTTGCTTTGTTCTGTTAGAAATGTAATATAAATGACTGGTTGCTGATAACTCGATAAAAAAAATGTAACTAAGTTCTGGTTAACTGAAAGTCTACTGTACTAATATTTCTGATAATAAAGTCTGAATGAAATAAGGAACTATTTTTGGACAACACAATGAGTTACAAGAGGAACTTCCTTGAAAAAGTAGCTTTCCGAGCTCTGCCTTGGTCCTCTGGCCCTGGGTCCTTATTTTGGAAAAAAACATTTATGTTTCACAGGCTAAACTGTTCCCAGACTACAGGAAAACTGGATGAACTTCTATTGAACCACTGCACTTTCCTGCCTTCAGGCCACTGCTTTTGACAGTATCAAATGCTTTAATTTGATGTGAGAAGAGAAGGGTGAGAAACTGCAGACTTGTAATAGTTACTTGCTAGCCTTAGTATTTCATTTCATTCAATCCCATTTTCATCAGACATGGAGGGGAAAGAGCAGTGAAATATCAGAAATGCACCACCACACAGGCTTGGATAACACTCATTCTGGGCACTTTGTTAGGATGGGAACTACACTTTGGCTTTTTGATTACAGTTTCTATAATCTCTTGCCATAGGCTAAGTTGGGCAGGAGTGACAGGGGTTTTAGGGCAAAACATCTGGACAGCCAGAAGTTGCCAACCACTTTTCACTATGTTGAAATATACTTACAGCATAAATGTTTGCAACAACTAAAAAGGGCAGTATTAAAAGAGCAAGGCTGCAGGATATTTTTAGGCATGCCTTTTTGTTAGTAGCGCTGGAAGAGATTTATCTAAAATGTGGTCGTCTCCAGATGTAACTTTCCCTTTTGAACAAATCTTTCCAAGAAAATCCTGTAATGTGTTCACTTTAAGGTTGCCAGAAGTCAGAAATAACTTGAAGGCATACAAAAACTCATACATTGCATAGCTCTTCAATATTTTATAACCAAGCAGGATTGGTTAAAGGGAGACTGAATAGCAAAAGTTCAACCAATGTGCATTTTATTTTTTGAAAGAACAACTGGAGTGCCCTAAGCGGTAGCAAGATAAGAGTTTAACCCCTTCTTTTGCCCTCCTCCAAGTTTGCTTGTCCAGTTTCCCAGCTTGATTGTCACAATCCTGGGTTGCTGTGAGTTTTTCGGGCTCTATGGCCATATTCCAGAAGCATTCTCTCTTGACGTTCCAGAAGCATGTTCCAGAAGCATTCTCTCCTACTGAAACATCAGGAGAGAATGCTTCTGGAACATGGCTATACAGCCCGAAAAACTTACGGCAACCCAGTGATTCCGGCCATGAAAGCCTTCGACAACGCATTGTCGCAATCCTGTTGAGAATACTTCTTCCAATCCCTATTACTCCTATTTATCTTTTTAAAACTCCTGCCTGTACATTACAATCACATACTTGATGCCAGGTCTAGTTTACCCATCACTATGTCTCCTTTAAACATATAGTCATTGGCCACATAGACAGCGAACTCAGACTGACACAGAAACTTAATTTTTACAAATAAAGTAGAAAGTCTGTATCTGGACTGATTTGCCATAGTTATAGGGATTGCATAGTGTATTCCATCTCAATGACAAATGGAAAAAATCCTCTACACAGAAAATAGACCAAATAGATTGTTGCAACCTAGAATTCACCGAGTGACTAGTCTTCTAGATGTCGAAGACTTCATCCTGTAAGCTCCCCCCAGCCCAACACCCTGAATGCTTAGACTGTACAGTTCAAACACTGATTTCCTATCATCTGTTAATTGTGAGAAGGTTACCAAAGTGGGAGTGAAGTAAAAATACTAAATCCAGGATAATCCCTGTATCCAGGGGGATAATGTTATGACCTTATCATGGAAACAGCAAACCACTGGATAATAGCAAACCATATTGAAATGACTGATTTCCATCAGAAGTTGCCACAGAGACACAGCTGGAGAAACTAGAAAATTTGTACAGATCCTCTCTAGGAATTTCCTAAGTCCTCCAATGAGACCCAACAACAGGCGTCCTCTAACCAAGGACCACGGGCAGGGTGTATCCCTCCAAGGCCATTTACCCACCCCTCACCCTAAACTTTAAACTCAGGGTTGTCCTAAGTCTGAAATGACTTGAAGGCATACAACAAAAACAATCCTAATTAACTCGACTTTCTCATCAGAAATGCTGATAGAATAACCTGATAGGTGCTAGGAAAGGTGATAGCAAAAATATTAAAATCATTTCTATTTAATGTGGGACATACTGAGTGGACATTCTTTGTAAATGAAAACCTAAATGTTTCTAGATATATTTGTAATGGTCTTTCTTTTACATCCCTCTAGAGAAAAACAGCAAAAACAAAACAAAACAACAAAAAACAAAACAAGATTCAAAGTAAAATATGATTTTTACTGTCTAAGCATTAATGTTTTCAAAGGAAAAGGCAAAATATTTGATTCCAAAATATGCCAACTGAAACACTAGCTGAATTCAAATGCTTGCAGTGGGACTTTAAAGGGAATTACAAAATTACATTACCTCCGGAAAAGACTTACAAAATGTGTTTGATGTTTTTTGCTTATATTAGCATCGGAGAAAAAAGACACACATTACGATTTGTTATGGTGTAACATTTTGACAATTATTGTAAGAGTTCCCTGCTGCTGCAACTACCGTACCAATGTTTTATGAGCTCCATTTTGAAGCAGTGCTCCAGTTTGATGACAGAGAGTTGTTTTAAAAATAAGCATTCTTGCCGAAGCAATGGCAGTTCTATAAATATACTATGCTAACAGTATGCTGACAATATCCATTTCTAGATCTCATTTTCAGCTGATGCCAAAAGAGGCTGAACTGTTGCCTGGATTCAATGAAGTACTGTATGCTGGCAAATGAACCAAGACTATATATGCTACATTTATTCATATTTATTTGGGTTGTCAAATTGAAAACTGTAGAAGGTTCTTGTACCTTTAATGATTGATTAGAAGTAGTAATTTCAGTAGGCATTGCTTGTCACCAGGTGGTTACGTGACAAGCAAAACCTGCTGATATCCCGTCTTTTGCATAAAAATGTAAAGATGCAGGAGCCCTCTCCAGTTTTCTATCTGGAAACTTCAAAATATATAATTATGGTGTTTACTAAATAGAGTTTAGTGTCACTGGCGTATCGGTGACACAAAATTATAAAACTATCCCAGCATTATTATTGTATAATGCTGAGAGAGTTTTGGAATTTGATGTCACCAACATGCTTATGAGTCTGAACTCCATTTCTCCTTCCCGTTGAAGTTCAAGGAGCTGTCATGGTTCTGAATTAAGGTTTGTTATCCTAAAATCATAATAGTTTATAGAAACCCCAAGGTCCATCCAGGCCAAATCCTTGCCATGCTGAAATATCCAAAGCACCCCTGACAGATGGCCAACTAGCATCTCCTGTAAAAACGACAGGGAAGGATACTTTGCCACACTCTGAGGCAGCATATCCTAATTCCAAACATTTCTTGTCATCAGGAAGTTCTTCCTAATGTTCCCCTGGAATCTCTTTTCCTGCAATTTGAATCCATTCTTCCATGCCCTAGTCTCTGGAACAGCAGAAAACAAGCTTTCCCCCTCTTCAATGTGGTATCATTTCAAATATTTAAACATGGCTATCATGTCATCTCTCAGTCTTTTTTTCTCCAAGCTAATACACTTAGTTCTCTAGCCTGCTCCTTGTAGGGCTTGGCTTCCAAATTGACTGGACAGGGACAAAAACAAACAAACCCTGAACCTTAATCCAGAGTGCTCCTGATGATCTGAAAGGCAGATGAGGGAATAGGGATTCTGCCTGTGTTGGATGGGGTTGCACTCCCCCTGCAGATTTGCAACTTGGGTGTTTTCCTGGATTCAATCCATAACCTAGATACCCAGGTTTCAGTCGTAATCAGGGTCTCAGCTACACTGGCGAGTTATTTCAAGCCCAATCCAGAGGTCTTGGAAGTGTCCACACACTTTGTGCCTGATCTACAGAGGCAGCAAGGCAAAGTCTACCTGGTCCAGGCAGGCCGACATTAACTTAGCCAGCTTAGATTATTAACTTACCTTCCATAGCACAGTTACTGCTGCTGGACACCTTTAGAGGTCTAGGAGAGCTCCTGGCCATTGCTGGTGCCTGTTGGAGTTCAGCCTGTGATTGTGTCTAATGATCAGGGTACTCTGCATGTTGGGAATGACAATGAGGTTCATGTATCTAATGATAAGGTTGCTATTGATGCAGAGAATGACAATGGGATTCCTGTTCAAAGTGTCTTTTCTGATGAGAATGTTCCTGAGGGGTTTGGGGATGATGGTATGGTTCCTGGAAGAGGGCCTGAATTGCTACCAGAGAATTCCCATGACTTTGAGCCTGAGAATAGCTCAGCACATGGGCCAGCTGCAAAAATTAATGAGCCAGTAGATAGAAGGCATGTTTTTAGTCAGCACAGACAAACAACCCAATATCTTAGCCATTCTGCCAGGATCAGAGAGAGACTGATAACAGAGTCAAGGCTGAAATGAAACCTGTTCCTGGCCACTTGGGACAATGAGTAGATTAGGAGATAAAAGTGCCAAGTACAGAATCTGTATTTCAGATGAAGCATCGTTGGAATTGAGTCAAGATACCTTTCCTGGTCCTTGGAAGTCTTGCCTTGGATAGATTCATGTGTCAAGTGACTTTTTAATTCACAATTCAAGTTTTGGAGTTTTACCTTGGACGTTTCTCTATTTGTTTTTCCTGAACTCTGATGGACTAATTTCCTGAACTATTTGTTCCTGCTTATCTTTCTATCTAATTGGATTTACCTATTTTTATGGAGTGTTTTTTTTTTACTGCTACTGACTTTAAAATATCTTCAATAAACTGCTTGGATTTCTACTCTGCTGTGTGGTGTTTAAAGTCAGAGGGCTTCCCTGACCTGGAGTGCAACAGTGCCCCATACCAACATCAGCAGAGGCAACTAAGGAGAAGGGGGAGAGCTTTGTGGCTGTCCAGCAGCAAGGACAGCGGCATGGGCCAGATCCCTGCCCTTTTCCCTGTGCTGAATGTGGAGAAAAGGAGATTGCAGTGGCAGGATATGTGGTCAGCAGACCAATACATATCAAATCCAGTCATG
This sequence comes from Anolis sagrei, assembly GCF_037176765.1. Lineage (NCBI taxonomy): Eukaryota > Metazoa > Chordata > Lepidosauria > Squamata > Anolidae > Anolis > Anolis sagrei. Next base: position 32,082,974 of record NC_090023.1, on the reverse strand, counting down.
CTGTTCTCACTGTGCCCAGAGTTTCATTCAAACTCTGGAATATTCCCTAACTTTCCTTAGTGCAGGGCTAAACATGATTAAATTTGTTTATGATGCAATAGGACTGCATATCCTTGGATGTTGTGGAGACATCTTGAAGTGACTCTTAACCACTTCTCATTACATAAATTCTGAAAGGCTGAAGTACACATGACAGTGGAAAGGAAACTGTAAAATGGACCACTTTAAAATGTTAGAAGATGATAGAAACTTCTCAGTATGAATAAGAAAATCACATTTGAAAGAAAAGGAAATAGGAGTAAGAGGATAGTTTAACCTAGAAATGACTTTATTTGTCAAAGAGATTGCCTGGTAATTCTCTGGGGAAACACTGACACAGAAAGGATGAACCAGGAATATAAGTGACATGGGTATTAATAGTTGCTATTACTTCAAACAGAATTATATGGTATATCTACTCCAAAGACTGGTTTAACATTTTTGAAGCCCCCTCATTCCCTACCCCATTAATTTCCAAAAATGGGTCAACGGCTGCCAGTAAAATGAGTAAATCTATGAGGGGAAAAACAGCAAGAAATAAGTAACTCATTTAAGCAAAAAGCTAAACCAGAAAAGTTGCAGTCCTTCAAAAGTTGCATATATTTGGATCTAATAAAGCCTCGAAATGCAAACCTGTCATAGGAGCATGCCCTCCATCCATCTTCTGTGGATAAAGGCTAGTGTAGATGTTCTAAAATATCTAAGTCACTCTTTATCCAGGTTTTGTGTGAGCCAATAAAACTGAAAGACAGGACTTTTCTAGTGAACAATACAGTTATTTAGTGTGTCTGGTGAAATCTATCTTGACACCAAAAAGAATCCAGAGTTTGCACTCACAGAGCTTGGAAAAATTATTCCTCCTCCTCCTCTTCCCCCTCCTTATATTTATATCAGTGGTTCACTGGTTCTCAACCTTTGGTCCTCCAGCTGCTTTGAACTTCAGCTCCCACAACAGCTGGTAAGGTGGCTAGGATTTCTGGGAGTTGAAGTCCAAAACACCTAGAGGCAGGCATGTAGCTGGGGGGGGGGGGGGGGCTTGAGAAAGGCCTTACTGGTGCATTATTTAAACTGTTATGTTTATTCATATCATGATCTGATCACCATACTCAATATATCCCATATGCATGGGGGTATTGGGGTAATGATACAAAAGGTTTGCTAGGCTAGACCCTCTTTAACTCAGACTCAGTCCCCCCCCCGAAACTCAGCCCCCTGAAACCCCCCCTGAAAAAAATTCAGCCCCCCCCCCCCCCCCCCCGAAACGAAATCCTGGCTACGGGCCTGCCTAGAGGACCAAAGGTTGGGAACCACTGATTTATATCCTGCTTTTATTTCTCCAGAAGGAGACTCAAAGTGGTTTATTTGGACTGAATCTCATATTCTCTCCCTCTTGAATCCCTGTAATGGGAGAAACATGGGAGAAAAAGAAAAGAGAGGGAAAGAAAATCTAGCCAGCATAGCCATTGGCTGGAGGATTATAGGGACCTCATCAGATGCAGAATCCCCTCAGTTTCTACACACCTTGAAAGCCGTTTAAAGATGGAGTCCCATAGAGCCCATCATACAATGCAAAACTACTTCCGCCAGTTGGCCCATGGGACTCTGTTCAAAACTGTTTCAAAATTGTTTGGAAACAAAGGATTCTGGAACCAGGGAGCAATGGTCTTCCATGTGTAAAGAAGTGGCTAAAGTTGCTTATCTATATGTGGGATGTGAACAGTCAGATTCACCCATGTTAGTTTGTTTTAGTGACATTTAGAGTAGGCATTCCTGTGGGTGGTCTCGAAATGAGCCTCAACGCACCTTTTCTCAACAAGTACTCTTCTTTCATGAAACTTTTACGGTAATTTTAAAAATTAATTTATTCACCAGGAATTGCACAGTTTTGATATGTCATGACTTTGCTGTACAATATTTCCCCATTTTTTAAAACCTAGATTTTGACATTCTGTAATTGCAAAGTTTCTCATTTTTTTAAAAAAAGAAAAATACGGCAGAGGCAGGGACTACACTTGCCCACGTGATAGTTCAGAAGGCGGAGGATTATAGCCAGGTAATAGTCAAAATATACTGCATGTGATTGAGTTAAAAATATCAGTTTTCCTTAAAAACGGAATGGAACCAAATGCTACAGTAAGAAAATGATCCCCCCTCGCCAATAGGTTAAGGTCCCAGGAGCTTAAATACAAACCCCCCACTTTTTAAAGTCCCTTTCCTTCAGAAGGCATTTAACAGCAAAAGGTCAGACCAAAACATGCCTTTTGAAAGTGAATCACACATATGTCTTAATAGTGGATATTGAAGTTGAAGTAATGGAACTTGAAGAAAAGTCTCCTCTGATCATCTTGGTAGGATGATAAGGGAGGAAGTGTATTGCCATCTGAGAGATGGCATGTGCTGTGTCATCTGAGAGATGGCATATTCTAGCCCCAGCTTCTGCCAACCTAGCAGTTCGAATGTGAGTAGATGAATAGGTACCACTTTGGCGGGCAGGTAACACCGCTCCATGCAGTCATGCCGGCCACATGATCTAGGGGGTGTCAATGGACAACGTCAGCTCTTCGGCTTAGAAATGGAGATGAGCACCACCCCTAAGAGTCAGATATGACTAGACTTAATGTCAAGGGGAAACCTTTACCTTTACTTACATTATCTTCAAAATGCTAAAACATTTCAGAACAAGTTATCTGAAGTAGAGATGGAAAGACTGGAAAAGGTTTTTAAAAATCAGATTTACCCCATTTTTTTCTGAAGCTATTTTTTAAAAGATATTTATTCAGTACAAATTATCCATAAATTTACATCCCCATGATCCTTTTTAAAAACTATGTAAGAGTAACATTTTTATATATGACTATAAACAGTCATAATTTCTAATCTTGGTTTCCTTTTCTCAGTTTTTTTTATGGGAATGAGTGCTTGACATTATGGCAAACTATGTGTGGACAAACTGATTTCCTTTGTTTTACTACTATGATGGTTTCTCCTTTTTAGATGGATTCTTCTTTATGCCTACTCCTCAATTTGGCAAAAATATAACTAATTTTATAGTTTAGGGGGTCTCACACAACTCAGCACTGATAGCAAAATACAACATTTTTAGAAGTTTTTTTTGTAATTATACAGAAATTATATTGATTTGATGCCAAAGCGAATTATATATGCATGTGTTTTATCTTCCTAAAATAGGTATATTGATTTTCCATCTATAAAGGTTGATAATATTTTTCAGTTTTCTCCAATATTTCCATTTTTTAAAATGGTCCGACATTGTCATTGTAAACCCAATTATACCCAGGATTAATGATGCCTCACAATCGATTTTCATAGCCTGGTAGCTCCTCACTTGATGTGTTTCCAAACTGCTGTAAATTGAGACAGCGGGGAATGATATCTCCATCACTGTCATTTGCAGAGTGACTTGAAAACAGGCAGCTAGAGAAAGTCCTTGGAATCCTGTTGCAACTACCTGTCCCTAGAGTCTCTGCGACTGGGAAGATGTTATGGATATAATTTCTCAGCATCACAATCTGCAGCACCTCTGAAACACTTCAGTCACTATGATGTCCAGCTATGAAACTATAATTTTAGGGTCAAATTTGGTCATTCATGACCATAAATGTGAATCCCCAGTAATTACAAGACTGTGAGTACAGTTAGCTCTACACATTTGTGGGTTTAACTTTTGCAAGTTTGGTTATTCACATATTTCATTAATATGGTCTCTTTAGGTCCTACGGTGCAATTCTTTGATCACTTTCCACTAGAAGTTTACCATAGAGTTGTGATGGAAGACCTAGATATCCCCAGGAATCTCTAGAAGTTCACAATGGAGTTCCACTAGAACAGTGGTTTTCAACCTTTCTAATGCCGTGACCCCTTAATACAGTTCCTCATGTGGTGGTAACCTCTGACCATAAAATTACTTCCGTTGCTACTTCTGTTATTTTGCTATTGTTATGAATCGTAATGTAAATATCTGATATCCAGGGTGTATTTTCATTCACTGGATCAATCTGGGGACAAATGTCAGATACACCCAAATCTGAATACTGGTGGGGTTGCGGGGAGTCATTTGTCATTTGGGAGTTGTAGTTTCTGGGATTTATAGTTCAGCTACAATTAAAGAGCATCCTGAACTCCACCAATGATGGAATTGAACCAAATTTGGCACACGTAACTCTCATGAACAAGAGAAAATACTGGCAGGGTTTGGTGGGCATTGACCTTGAGTTTTGGAGTTGTAGTTCACCTACATCCAGAGAGCACTGTGGATTCAAACAATTGTGGATCTGGACCAAATTTGGCACAAATACTCCATATGCCCAAATGTGAACACTGGTGGAGTTTGGGGAAAATAGACATTGACCTTTGGGATTTGTAATTACTGGGATTTATAGTTCGCGTACAATCAAAGAGTTTCTGAACTCCACCAACAATGGAATTGAACTAAACTTGACACACGGAACCCCCTTGACCAACAGAAAATACTGTGTTTTCTGATGGTCTTTGGTGACCCCTCTGACACCCCTCATGACCCCCCCAGGGGTCCCGACCCCCAGGTTGAGAAACGCTGCACTAGAAAATCAGTTTTTTAAAAATAGCATTTTTAATTCATGGGTCTTCTACTTTTGAAGGGATCCTGCAGCCTTCACACCATCGTATGTGGAGGACTGACTACAATATTGTAATTACTGAACAGGATATGAATCTCCATTTTTTTCTCATGGGTTTACACTTCTGGAAATCTTTGATCTCTAATTTCCTTAATTTGAAGCTGCCTAACCAGTCATGGAAGTCAGCTCACATGTTTACCAGCTCACACCTATATTATTATATCAATGAAAACAGAAGACACACTATTTGCTATAGCAGCTGCATCCTTAGGGAATGACATATTCCTGGATGTGTGCATGGCTCTCTGAGATTTACGCTGTAGAATTTGACACCACTTTAACTACCCCAGCTAAATACTATGGAATCATGCCAGTTGTAGGTTGGTGAGGCACTAGTGCTGTCTGCCAGAGAAGGATAAAAACTACAACTCCCAGGATTCCATATCATTGAACCATGGCAGTTGAAGTGATGTCAAATTGTATTAATTCTACAGTGTAAACCTCAGAGAGCCATGCATACAGTGGAGATGCAATCCTGAGAGTTTTTAAGCAGACCTTGATGGCCAGATTTCTGGTTGCTTTTCACTACAGGCAGTCCCCAAGATACAAGCATCCTATGAAGATTCGTGAGGTGAAACATGATTAACCTCAAAAACTGCACATTTGTGGGACATTTTGGAGAAGTAAAATACTCATATTTTCAGTTTCTAAAAAGAAAAACAACTAATTAAATGAGACATCTTCTTTAGCGGCCTTGGTCATTTGGAAGCTTTTAAACAGAGGCTGGATGGCCATCTGTCAGGGGTGATTTGAATGCAATATTCCTGCTTCTTGGCAGGGGGTTGAACTGGATGGCCCATGAGGTCTCTTCCAACTCTGTGATTCTATGATTCTATGATCAATTGCCCTGTTCAGGTCTTATAACCACAGGCGTCTTTGATTGTGATCTTGCTCTTTTCCTCCTGCTTTCCACTTTAACTAGCATTATCATCTTTCTAAATGACCCTTGAGGAGCGGCGCAAAGAGCTGGGCATGTTTAGCCTGCAGAAGAGAAGGCTGAGAAAAGACATGATAGCCATGTACGACTCATAGTTAGGAACGGGAGTGAGACAACAGAAAGTGAGAGAAATCTTTCTCTAGGAAGGAAAATTCACTCCTGAAAGAGTTGTCATGGGGAAATGATGTCTCTACTGAAGTTTTATCTCAAATACTTGTCTCCACAAGAAGCGACATTTTTCAAAATCCAATTATCACAGAAAGTGAGGTGAAATCTGAATAGGGGCACAGACAGCAAAACAAACACCATCGGGATGTTAACCCTTCCCTGTGCTATCCAAAGCTTGCTTGCTTACACACACGCACACACGGCTGGAGTTACACTTAAAAATGTACCTGTTCCAACTTACATACAAATTCAAGTTAAGTACAAACCCCCAGAACTTGTTCATAACTTGGGGGCTGCCTGTGAATATATGCCCATCTTTTATATGTATTTTACTGTTTTGACTATTTAAAATATGCTGTGCTCTTTAAATTAATCTTATCTAATATTTTATTTAATATTTTAAATTGCATTATATGTATTATATATTTTACTAATTATATTGTAATTTTTGTGAACTATCTTGGGGAAGTTTTGTCCTAAAAGGTGTTCTAGAAATGTTGAAGTAAATAAATAGGATGTTTAGAGAGAAAGTTTCAGCCTAGAGTTCCTTGATGACATCTTTTTTCCACATGTAGATATGGGCATGCATGCCAGTGCTTGCGTGTTATATATATGTGTGCACAGCAACAAAACTTTAAATTTCCAGGTCTGTGGCCTAAAGTGGTATAGTCAAAGAAAATCTCCACCATTTGATATTGCTGATGTTGTAGACTGACTCAAAATGTGTATGAAAGAAGCAGGGGATCACATGTATAAGCCTAGCCAGGTAGCTGACACACTACTCTAAATAGTTTAAAATAGCCTCTGAGTTAAATAGATGGGTCGCGTGCTTTGTGAATGCCTCTTGGTTCACAAGAAGAAGTTTTCATTCAAGCATGAAAAAGAAGTTATGAAATGCAGGCCTTTAAGGAATAACTTACCACTCTAATATTCAGGAAGTATAAATTATTTAGCTTTCCTCTGCACACTTTCTGATGCAGAGAAAGACTGAAATCTCCAGTATTGAATGCCCTGGACAGACAATAGGAAACACACACATGTATACTTGGGACTAAGTTCTACTTTCTTTCTCGCACTTATAATCTCAAAGGCACTGCCAAATTCCCTTATATCTTTTCATGATGAAACACACTAAACATAGCTAAATTTGAATACAACTACAACAGAAGTGTTAAGGCTTGGACTGAAGCCTTAAAGGGCCTAGAAAATGTGTTTTGGTGAATCTTTCTCTGGTCGAACTGGAATTTATATTTCTCCAGACAACCCTAGTCTATGGATTGGGGAGAAGGTGCCATAGGTTTTAGTAAACAGCTTAAGGAAACTGGTGATGTAGACTTAAAGATGACCCACCCAATTTTGAAACAATTGGTATAAGAAGGGGCTTATAATGGCCTTTTGGTATCTGTTCTCGGACTCCACAACCTCAGTGAATACCCAAATCAGTAGGGGTTAAAGTCCCATTATTTACAATGTTATAGTAAGGTGTCTTTTATATAAATTTGGCAAAATCAAGATTTCCATTTGGGAGCTTTCAGCCATTGATAACAGTCCACTGGTGGAGGATCTATGGATACGAGTATAAAGTTTGATGTGAGTCTTTCAGTATCTTTACAAATTTGGTAGATTTTACTCCATAGACTTTGTGTAGATGTTGAGAAGCAACTTTCACTGCATCTTTTTTTCAAGAGAAACATTTACATGCCTTGTGCTAATAGCTATATGGTTCTAGTTTTTTTAAAAAAATTAAAAGTCCAATTCTCTGGCCCATTTTAGCCTATAGCTTGTGATAAAATGATTTTAGTGCACTCAGTAAAATATGTTTAAGGTAGATAAACTTGCAGACAGTCAATAGGTGTTGTGGTTATACTTCTTAGATACTACACAAATTAAAAATAATAAACTGCATAATTAAAAATAATTAAAATAATTTAAATTAGCAAAGATAAAAAGTCTCAGAAACACAAACAAGCTTAACACCACTTTTTCATGTCAGAAGCAACTTGAGAAACCACAAGTTTCTTCTGGTGTGAGAGAATTGACTGCCTGGAAGGACGCTGCCCAGGGGACATTCGAATGTTTTACCATCCTGTGGGAGGCTTCTCTTATCTCCCCACATGGGGAGCTGGAGCTGATAGATAGGAGCTCACCCCACTCTCCAGATTTGAGCTGTCAACCTTTCAGTCAGCAGTCCTGCCAGCACAAAGGTTTAACCCATTGCGTCACTGGGGGTGTAACCCTATATTATCAATTATGAATGCCGAAACAACTAACTGCAACTGGAATTAGGACCTCACGTATGATGGAAATTCAACGTCTTAGTACACTTCTGCCCCAGTTAGGCCAAGGAGCCCCATGCCGCACATCACACAACATAGACCCATTTCCAGCGGGACTCCATGAGTCAACTTGGGTGGCAGCATCCTAGGATGCAGCGCCAACATGGGAGCCCCTCCATGTTCAATTTGGAACAACACAGATAGAGCGAGGGGAAGCTGTATGGCAGTGCTTCTTCACATATGATAGGGAAGCATCAGCTGGTGGTGAGTTTGGGCATTAGGCGTTGGGATTCCTCCACTGCTCCCCGATTCACCACAAATCCTGGCAAATCAGAACGCTGGACCTCATCAATGTGTTAAGGTCCTCAGTAGCCTGAGTTTCCATAAACTATCTAAACATATTTGACAAGAATATAGTTTATTGGCTCTCATCACATCTTGTGGCAGGGAATTCCATGGTATGGCTACAGATTATTTAATTATGTTCAAGGTAGATTGTCGGGATTTTCTATTGCATGGTCTGCTATGCTGCCACGTCAAGGTGAGGGAGACCAATGCTCACTTGACTGGTCATTCCATAGCTCACGGTGATATAGTTTTCCATAGGCCAGAACTTTACAGAGCTAATGGTGTTTATCTATCTGTTGAAGCAAATGTTACTCTCTATATGGAGCTGCCTTTAAAAACTGCTCGGAACCTTCAACTGGTTAAAAGCTCAGCTACCAGGTTATTAACAGGAGTGCTGTACAGGGAGAGAACACCTCCCATGTTATGGCAACTCCACTGGCTCCCAATCTGCTGCTGGGCGAAATTTAAAATGCTGGTCATTACCTTTAAAGCCCGAAATGGTTCGGGTCCAGACTACCTAACCAATCACCTCTCCTCATATGAATCTGCCTGGACATTGTAACCATCAGGACAGACCCTCCTCTCGATCCTGGCTGGTGGGAATGAGAGAGGGGGCCTTCTCTGCAATTGCCCCCCCCCCCACACCGCCTCTGGAACCCTCTCCCAAAAGATATCAGAACAGCCTCATCACTGCCCTCTTTCAGCAAACAACCGAAAACTTTCCTATGTTCCCAAGCATATGGTAAAATGAATGATCCAATATATGGTCATTTCCTATGAAATATGCAATGATTTATGGAAACGGCTTTTAAATTTCCCCTTTATTTTATTTTATTTATTTACGATATTTCTGTCCTGCCTTTCTCAGCCCGAAGGTGACTCAAGGTGGCTTGCAAACTGGCAGCAATTCGATGCCATAAAAATCACATGTACAATTAAAAACATTTAAAACAACTGGGATGTTGTAAGTTTTTTTCGGGCTATATGGCCATGTTCTAGAGGCATTCTCTCCTGACGTTTCGCCTGCATTTATGGCAAGTATACCTCTGAGGATGCTTGCCATAAATGCAGGTGAAACATCAGGAGAGAATGCCTCTAGAACATGGCCATATAGCCCCCCCCCCCAAAAAACCCCTACAACAAACCAGTGATTCCGGCCATGAAATCCTTTGACAATACATTTAAAACAACATTATAAAATCCATACAAAACTATTAAAAACATAAAATATCCAATGTCTTCTTTGACACAATGGTCAGTGTTTACAGTGGACTCTGTAGAAAATGCTTCAGTTGTACTCCAAAATAAGATGAAAAGGTATCTTGGTCAAAGAAGTGATGAAAAGTTACTAATAGGTGAAAGAGCTCAATTTATTTTTCACACTCCCTGATTATTATGATTAGATGCAAATGTTTCTGATATTATGAGATAGACATGTGCAGATGCTATTTTTTAAAATGTATCTATTTTAGTATTAAGTTTTGCATATGACAAGTCAGTAGCTTGTATGTTAATGAAGAGAAAACCTTATACTATAACTATTATATTCAAGCTTGCAAGGTTTGGCTAAGTCAGCTTTTGAATCCTTTCTACAGAAGGTCTAATAAAAGGTGTTGAGCCATTTCCTACCCTTGGTGTGGCTTTTTGGGGCTCTGGTTGAGTGAACAACCAGAGCCCCAAGAAATGTATTCCAGGTGTGGTTGCAAAAGGCTTTACCATGTTTGCTTTTGCTTGTCAAGATTAGAGAAAGGGTTAAAGTCATTGTAATTCAGATCACATGCCAACAGCAGCCTCACTGGCTGATGACAAATGGTGACCACACAGATATAAAAGCTGGTTGCCAGCCCAACATGTATTGTGTTATTAATAATGGAATAAGAATTTCAAGGTAAAGCTTCCCAGCTCATAAAAACGGCTATTTCCCATACTACGAATCCATATTACAAGCCCGTTATATGTAAACTGTTTAGTCTGAGGTTTGAATAATCCTTCACGTAATGTGAAACCATTCTGCATAGTCACAAACCTTTCGTTTCAGTGCTTTAAAGCAGTCTATTCCTGAACGTCTATTAACCCCCAGCTCTTTTGCTATGTCATTTAGTTTTTAGTGGCACTTCCAAATCCAATATATTTTCATAATGTTCTTTGTAATAACAGACATATTTCAAGCATCGCCACTCCCTAATATGTACCCCTCCCCACATGCTCACATTAGGGTATTACATAGGGGATTTCTATATTATCCTCTTGCGCTTTCTTTCCAGAATATGTGAATGTATTAAAGTCCCTTAATCTTTCCTCATAAGTGGTTTTCACTAATCCTTATTAGGCCTATATTTGTGTCATTAAATTCCATCACACTCCTGTTTTCCTTTAAAATAATGAGTCTGGAACTTTATATGTCACTTGAACAAGGCTCCAATGAAGTGAAATAATTGCCTCTTTAATTGTATTTTGGGGGAAAGGCATATACTTGATCTTCACATTCATTTCATTTGCTTCCTGCTCTGACATTCAACTCCTTTGCTTGAGCAACATGCTATGAACTAATGTACATTGCTAATAAATTAGTATTTAATTATTTGCAAATGAAGTTGTCTTTACTCCTTGTGGGGATAAATGGCAGTATAAACACACCCATATTACAAATATTCTCTGAATGGTAATTGTTTTTGGTTCATAATATACAGAAATTTGATTATGGAAATTGGGCCTGTTTCCACTGGATATATTTGTTTTCAGCCAGGTTAAGTGTGTGTGTATGTGTGTGTGTGTGTGTGGGGGGGGGGGGAGTGTATTTTAACTTTTGTCTCAGGTATTTTAATAGGTGTATATTTTAATGTAAGCATTTATGGCTGCATTGTAACTATGTTTTAAAATGAGATGTTAGAGATGTATTTGACCATGTTGTGTCCTGCCTCGAGTTGAAAGGGGGGGGGGGTAGTAAATAAATAGATATATTATTATTATTATTATTATTATTATTAGTAGTAGTAGTAGTAGTAACAGTAGTAGTAGCAGAGTCTCGCTTATCCAACATAATGGGCCGGCAGAATGTTGGATAAGCGAAAATGTTGGATAATAAGGAGGGATTAAGGAAAAGCCTATTAAATCTCAAATTACGTTATGATTTTACAAATTAAGCACCAAAACATCATGTTTTACAACAAATCGACAGAAAAAGCAGTTCAATACACAGCAACATTATGTAGTAATTACTGTATTTATGAATTTAGCACCAAAACATATCAATGTATTGAAACAGCTGTGGATCTGGATGGGAGGCAGACTGTGTTGGATAATACAGAACGTTGGATGAGCGAAGGTTGGATAAGCAAGATTCTACTGTATTGGTATATCTCATTCATTCTACCTAATGAAGGCCACTTAAGCCTTGCCTTGAAGTATCCCGTTTTTATGGCTCTTGACCTCAACACAAGCTTTGGACTGGACACTATCCTTCCAACACAGATGTCTGTGTTTGATAGCTTTTGATATAGAATCCTTTCTCTATAACAGTAGTTCCCAACCTTTGGTCTTCCGGGTGTTTTGGACTTCAACTCCCTGAAATCCCAGCCAGTTTATGAGCTGTTAGGAATTGTGGGAGCCAAAGTCCAAAACACCTGGTAGATTAAAGGTTGGGATCCACTGCTCAATAATGTAGGACAGATAGCCATACTAACTTTGGACTTGTCTACACTAGTAAAAAAAACTGTACTTACTCCAGATCTGGTGCTGGCAGTCTTCACTACCCATGGCAACCTTCGATAAGCACCCAGAGTTCTTTGTCCTTAACCCTACTTTTCTCCAAACTAAACAAAGTCGGGGGATACGCCAAAGTTTCCTGCAAGTCAGGGGATAATCTGGAGTATCTTCAGACTTTGCAGCCATGTGAATGGCTGGATTGGGTCCATTTTGGGCAGATTTGTTGTCCACATCCACCTTGCCGCCATCACTCTCAGTGTAGGGAAGGGAATAGGTCATCTGCGTTTTGCTGTTGCTCCTGCTGCTCGTCTGCCATGGAGGTCCCTGCAAGCATCTGGCCATCGCAGTTGCATCTGCTGAGATCACAATTGAGTGCCCACATGATCAGGAAGAAGGAGGGGTTTGTGGGGATTCCATTCTGTGGGGATTCCATTCTGACCTCATCAGGCATTACAGACAATGGCCAGGCATTTCCAGGGAGCTTTGTGGCTAGTTGTGATACATGGATGAGAAGATGGGCCAGGAAAGGGAAACATGGCTCCGAATTGAGTAGGTATGTGCTAGATCAGGCATGGACAGACCTCTGGGTGTTTTGGACTTCAATTCCCACAATTCCCAAGAGCCACAAGGCTGTTATGAATTGTGGGAGTTGAAGCCCAAAACACCTGGAGGGCCAATGTTTGGCCATGCCTGTGCTAGTTGTATCTACCGGGGCACAGGATTAATTTGTAGTTGTGTTCTTTGTTACTGAGCATTTTTAGGAAAAAGAACAACTTCAACACCAAGGAAAACTCAAGGAAGATCCTTGCTTTGTGTAGGATTTAGCCTTTAAAACAGATAAAGGACTGGAAACAACAAAACATGTGTTTCCTTTAATCCATATATTTTAGATGGACTTCCTACAAATAATGTGGATGCATGAAATAAAGGTATATCTCTGACAAAGGGCAGATCAGTGAGAACAACATTCTTCTTTTTTTCCTTTCATAAAGGATTTACTCTAACAATAAGCCAGAGCATTCTCCCCTCCCCGCCTCCCAAGTCCACACAGTGAGAAACATATGACCAGAAATGCAGGCGCTAATATGGCAGCTGATGGCATGATCTGACAGAAGCTTAAGTAGGAGAGACCTTGAAGTTAAGGTCAGCAGCGCTGCATCTCAGGGTGTCTTAAATGGGGGACCAATTGAAGGGATTCCAAGAGAAGGGTGACAAGGTCAGAAAAGCAATCCTGGACAATTATCTTGGCGCCAGGAATTGTACATAGATTTGACACACACGCACCTGCAGTTCAACAAGTAGTCACGCCAGGATCCTTAAGCTGCTATTCAACCTCTTGGCATTAAAATAAATACTTTTGCTTTGAAAAGCCCAATCCACTCCTTCAATCAGTACTATCACAATTAGCACCATAACAGATGGTTTATCTGTCTAAAATGCTTGTGATAGACTCAGAATGTCTATACTTTACTTCATGGATTGATCTCACTTCAGTTATATGGACAGAGGGCTCTCATTCTCATCATATCTTTAAGTTTAAATCTGCATTTGAGACAAAAGATGAGCAATGGGAATATTTTATAGCAGACATCAATGAATAATATGCTTAACTAAGAATAGGAATGATTTACCCATAATGATAAAGTGATAAATATGCAACAACAATAGATGTAAGGTTTATATCCCTTAATTTGGGAAGGTTATAAGAAACCTTAAGGGAAATATAGGGAATCCTTATCAAATTTGTGGATGATACACAACTGGGAGGGGTAGCTTTGTTGTTGTTTATTCATTTAGTCACTTCCGACTCTTCGTGACCTTATTGACCAGCCCAAGCCAGAGCTCCCTGTAGGCCATCACCACCCCCAGCTCCTTCAAGGTCAAGCCAGTCACTTCAAGGATAGCATCCATCCATCTTGCCCTTGGTCAGCTACGAGGGGGAAATTTCTCAATGTGATGAGATCAGATTATTGGAGTTTTCTTCTTTCAACACACTTCTGCCTGTTTTCAACCATTGAGGGCTATGCATAAGAGCCGGAAGTAGTTTAACTCATGTGTTCAGCTCAGTGCCTCTCCATGCTTGAAAAGAGGCTGAAGTGTCCTACGACTGGGAAATTTCTCAATGTGATAAGGTGGTTAAGGCAAGCAGATAAGAAGAAAAAGTTATAAAGGAAGGAAAACACTCTATAGGTCGCTGGCTGGATACAATACATACATTTCCATGAGGACTAGGAACCAATTTTTAAAAAAAGTAAGCATGACCTCTAATACTGTGGCGAGAGGATATGCATGTATCCTGAGCAAATGTAAACAGTCTATTAGGAATGTATTCTCTTGCTCTCTTTTCAAATTATCATTTCATGGTTTTTGCTTACTCTTTCTCCCTCTCCCTTAAATTCTTACGTTATAGTTCTCTTACTTGCTCTTTCTCTTACTTGCTCTTACTTGCTCTTTCTCTCAGATTCTAAAATTATACTTCCATGCTTTCGCTTGGTCTCTCTCTCTCTGTATGTGTGCAAGAGAGAGAGCGTACAAGAGCATAAAATGATTATTTAAGAAGTACAAAATGACATTATATGGGAACCTGAAACATTTTGCTTTTAAAATTACAGATTTAATATGGGGGAACACGGTATCATCAAACATTCATTATGAATTATGCCACTTTCATCTGGGTCAAATAAAAAACCTCTTGAAAGGTTTTAGAATGATTTCTCCAGATTAATAACAAGAGAGAAACATTAATGGCAAGACAGAGTGGGCTTCCTCCTAAGAAAGTAATGAATGGCAGCAAATGTTTAAGAATAAGATTTAACTGTTATATTTTGTGTTTTAAATGTCCTTTTATCTCAACTAATGGTGAATTGTCCTATTGATTTTATGCCTAGTTATATGTTGTTGATATGAGTTTTGGTTTATGTATGTAAGGCGTTGAATTTTGCCATTATTTGAGTTCCCCCAAGGGTGAGAAAAGTGTTATATAAACACTGCAAATAAATAAATAAATAAATAAATAAATAAATAAAGGACTTCAATAAATCTCTGGATGCCATAGTGGCATAAAATATGACATTTCCAAAGGATAAAGCTCTGGGGAAGAATGGTTTACACACAATTAAGGATGGAAAAATCCATCAATTTAATTTATCACTGGAACACATTTTTTCATCCTGATCATAAACTTTGAGGATTTTTCCTCTCTTGTGTTCAATTCATCTCAGAATTTCAGATTTTAAAAGACTTCCCACCATTTGTGTGTGCATTTCTCTAAATTCAAGCATGTTTGTACTAACATAACATTTCATGGGCAATTTTCATAATATAATGGAATTGGAACATTGATTTCATTAGACAGATTGAGAAACCCATATCCAAAATGCTAGAGAACAGAAGTATTTTGGATTACTTAGGTTATTTGGAGTGCTTATTCAGAAAACTGCATTGGATAGACCACATCAGCTGTAGTTTCTTAGACATGGTTATCACGGTTCTGTGGCATATGTCCTGTCTCTCAAAAACTAGAGGTAATCGGGAGAAACTGGTGCCATTTTTCAAATCAGCAAGTCAAATATACCCAGAAACAGGTCTAAAGTTTGAGGAACCAAAATGTCAGTTGGTCAATGTTATTCTTGCAGGAATGTGTTGACTTGGGTGTGACGTATTAAATAGTAGACAGGACTTGGTGTAATCTTTATTTTGATGTAGTGTGTTCTGGGTACAGTGGATAACTGCCTGCAGAAATGTTGGTAAGAATGGTTATGTACTTATTACACTGGGGAAAAATTGAATTTCTA
The DNA here is from genome assembly GCF_037176765.1 of Anolis sagrei. Taxonomy (NCBI): domain Eukaryota; kingdom Metazoa; phylum Chordata; class Lepidosauria; order Squamata; family Anolidae; genus Anolis; species Anolis sagrei. The sequence goes on along the minus strand of NC_090023.1, from coordinate 32,067,031 downwards.
AATATTTGCCAAAAGTGACAATTTGAACTATGTGTTTTACCATGTTAAAGTTATCAGATAGTCAAATTGTGGGAAAGTTGTAAAACGTAATTTTGAATAATCTTAAACTTTAATTGCTGATGTCAAGTTCCATAAAACAATCTGCTGCTACATTCTGAAAAGGTTTTCACCTGACTGGCAAAGAGGTCCATGGGACAAAAAGGGCTAAGAACCCCTGATTCTATGGGGCTCCACCAGAAAAGTGGATGAGGTTTGACTCTCAACCAACAGTAGGTTCCCTTCTACCAGCTTACTAATCTGTTTCCCTGTTTGCTGTGGACTTCACTAGTGAAGGTGGCAAGCTATCTGCCATTTTTGTTTTCTTTCAGTGCTCTACCGCAAAGCTACATTGGGAAATCAGACATGGTAGACTACACTCTAGTTACATCCCAAATAGACTACTGCAATGCACTCTATGTGGGTTTGCCTTTGAAAACTGTTCAGAAGCTCCAAATGGTCCAATGGGTGGCAGCCAGATTGCTCACCGAAGTGGGGTACAGGGAGCACACAACCCTCCTGTTACATCAGCTCCACTGGCTGCCAGTCTGCTACTGAGCGCAATTCAAAGTGTTGGCTTTAGCCTATAAAGCCCTAAAAGGTTCTGGCCCAGCTTACCTGTTCAAATGTATCTCCCTCTATGAACTATTTTGGAGGCTAAGATCATACGGGGAGGCCCTGCTCTCAGTCCCGCCTCCTTTGCAGTTGTGACTGTTGGGGACAAGCGACAGGGCCTTCTCAGTGGTGGCGCCTCATCTATGCAACGTCCTCCCCTACAAAATTAGATCAGTGCCCTCCCTCTCAGCATTCAGAGAAAAAGCAAAAACATGGCTGTGGAACCAAGCATTTAGGCAGTAAGCAGGACAAGAAACAAACATGGATTATGTACAATTGTTATTTGATACTGTAATGGCTTGGACCATGCTTTTGGATCATGTGATTTTAATGCTTATATTGACATGTTTTAATCCCCTGATTTAATGTTTAAATGTAGCTAAGTTTTATGATTTAATTGATAGTTTTGTTACTGTTGTTTCATGTTAGGTTTTCATGTTTTGTAAGACATTGAATTTTGCGTGAATATGTTGGAAACCACTTTGAGTCCCCCCAGATGTGAGAAAAGCGGTACATAAATGAAGTAAGTAAGTAGATAAATAAATAATACATTGGTGCTTTTGATGATTGTGGGAAAATTCAAATGGGAAGTGCCACAGCCAAGTAAATGGGCAGACAGGTGGACCAAACAGCAGAACCAACAGCTTGCTTGGATGAGTTCATACAGATTCAAACCACATACTTCCTAATTGATAGCACATTCTAACAGCCACTATGTTACACGAGTTTCTTGAAGCTCCAGCTTCAGTTTAATGAAAAATAAATGTTTAATCAATGAAAAGGCTCATTTTAGCTGCCAATTTTTGTCTTGTGAAACAATGTTACACCTGAGACATCAGAACTTAAAACCTAATTCAAGGTTGCAGCTTTTTTATTTAAAAAAGGCACTGTGTAAAATATTTAAAGACCAATAATTCAGCATGGAGCACCATGATTCACACTAATGAACAGAAGGCACAAGTTTACCGTTCTTCCATTTTTAAGAGCCCACTGATTTTTCTTCAACAATGCTGTTTAAAGTCTGTGAAGGACTTCTCAAGGGCAAATCAGTAAACAGAAATGTGCAAACCAGAATGAGTCCCCTTCTTCTTTGTTGTCAGGAAATTGGTTTCCGATAATCTCCAGAGGTAAAGAGTATACATTAGAAGCGCGCATCCAAACATCCACCCGGAAGATCTGCCATGTTATGCAAAATAAATGATGCATGACTATCATTATGTGATTTGCAGAATGCACGGAAACATCTGGAATCAGCCAAGCAAGTCTTCTAAAAATGCAAAGGAGTGTGGTGATTTGAAGGGGAAAAGAGGAAAAGATGAAGATAGATGCTGGCTTTTCAGCTGACACTCCTATAAAAGGAGATAAAATTGTGGTTTCGCAGTAAGTAGAATGCCAGCTACAATATAAGGAAAACATGTTGTGACAACAAATAGAAATGTACCTACAGAGAAGAGCCATGAATGAATAAGAAAACTGATTTTAAAAAACCTGGAGAATTCAAAAAATACTTTTAGAATTGCAAAACTAATCATTTAGATATTTAAGTATTTAAAGAAATTAAATGCAAGTATTTTTTTCTCAACATATTTATCTGCTATAGAAGAAATGTTGAACACTAATGTGCAGAATATCAAAGCAACAATAAGATATATAAATAGTGAAGAGTAGAGACATCACACTGGCAACAAAGGTCCGCATAGTTAAAGCAATGATATTCCCTGTAGTAACCTATGGATGCGAGAGCTGGACCACAAGGAAAGCAGAGAGAAGGAAGATAGAAACGTTTAAACTGTGGTGTTGGAGGAAAATTCTGAGAGTGCCTTGGACCACAAGAAAATCAAATCATTCTATCCTCCAGGAAATAATATCCAGCTGCTCACTGAAGGGAAGGATAGTAGAGGCCACATAATGAGAAGACAGGAAAGATTGGAGAAGATAATGATGCTGGGGAAAAAGGAAGGAAAAAGAAAGAGGGGCCGACCAAGGGCAAAATGGATGGATGGTAACCTTGAAGTGACTGGCTTGACCTTGAAGGAGTTGAGAGTGGCCATGGCCGACAGGGAGCTCTGGCGTGGGCTGGTCCAGGAGGTCACAAGGAGTCGGAAGCAACAGAACAAATAAACAACAAAGCATACATCTAACTGTAGCTGCTTCTACTCTGTTGTAGACAGTAATCTAATAAGCATTTCTTCAATTTACATGGTTTTAAAAACAGGAATTAAAAGTGTTTGCTAGAATTTCTGTATTCTGAGAAAAGATGAATAATTAACATGGAGAATTATCTCTGTCTCAGCCTTGCCTAGGAATCACACTGGAAATCTGGCCCATTAATTCAATGTTTGCAGAATTGGCTCTGTTGGATACTAACTGCTGATATAAAATTTTCTGTACATATTCAGAAACACTTTTACCTTCTGGGCAAAAGACTTGTGTGGAAAGTAAGTCCTGCGGCTGAGTCTTCATGTCTCCACTTTCAAAATAAGCTGTAGAAAGTACAGCTGGAAAAAAACCCCTAAGGGCTCTTTGTAATACTCCTCATTGTAGCAGAGACAAAAGCTTAAATATTTTGGCCAAGATCCCAATGACTGGTTGCACAGCATAGAATTCTGGCAGCCAAGCTATTCTAGAGTTACATAGGAAGCCAGCATTGTGCAAAACTCTGGCATGTAGTAGCACTGTGTAGATTACTTGCTTGCATTAATGATTACCTTTCAAAGCTATTGTAAACACTGCTGCCCTGTGTGTACAATGATAAAGCCAGTATGAAAAAAGATTGCAACTTTTACAGGCTCTATCCCAGTTTCAATAATCATTTCAAGGATGATAAGAAGGAGTAGCATTTGAGTGATCATAATACTGAGTTCCATCTCTCTCATCCGTGTTCAGGTGCCTTTGAAATGCACTATTCAAAGTGAGACATTGCAGGACTTTCAAATCTCATAGGGCTTGTTTATAATGGTCCAAACCCCCAGATGTCACTCCTAATATCCAGATGATATGCAAGGACTTGTTTTGTAGAATCCAGGACTGGTTTGAAGCATTCCTGCTTTGGCCTAGCTCCGGATTTTGGTGTACACGTAGATGCACCTTACAAATAATTGTGAATTAATTGATTTGGGAAAGATGATGCATCAATGAATTGCATCTGATATTACACAGGTGAATTTCTTCCCAGGAAAGGAGACTCCTTCCCTACTTCCTGCTGAAATCCCCCCTGCAATGTGTCCAAAACAGGAATTCCCATCCTTCCAGGTCAGATTTGGAAAGAAGTTGTGGCCAGAGGCAAATGGGAATACATTCATTTTGATATTAGCATCGCTTTTATCTGCAGACAAGCAGTGTTGGCCACAACCCAATATCCCTTATGAAAACAGGCAAAACTTTGAGTCTAGAATCCATTTCTCAAGTTCCCAAGAATGCTGTATGTTAACTGAACTCAGTGGAGATAACTTCTAAGAAGCACAGGACTGCATTGTGTGTTTCACATGAAGAATGAAGCAATGTAATATGTTTCATAAAAATATTACAAGATAATATTTATGAAAGGAAGAAATCTTCACAGTGGCCCTGGAAGGTGAATCAGAATACATTTTATTACTAACACATATCGATTATAAGGATCTTAACATTTAGACTCTATTTGGGGCGTAATGATATCAGGAAACTACAGGTGCCCAAAAGCATATGATTGCTAAAAAATACTCTCAGCTCCAGGGGAGGAGGGGGTGGTATTGTAAAGAGAGATTAAACTTGCAATAGTATGCAACAGCCATGGACATATGTGGTGGATCTAGATGCTAACAGAGTATCATGACAGTTGATGACTTTTTTTAAAAAAAAAATTATTAGATAGCTGCAGGAATAAACATAGTCTATCCACAGGCATCATAGCACAGAATGCAGTATACAATCTGAGTTTTTCTCTGCCTGCTAAACACTTTCTGTCATTTTTAGCAGGTTGCTTTAGTGAGAACATTTGTAGAGATGACAAACTTTTGAATAGTGTGAAAAGAAAAACAATGTTATACATGAAAATAATCTGCACATTTAGTTATAAATTAATCCAATTTTAGTCAGCAATTCTCATTTCAAATATGTGTGGTGTTCAAGCCAATCTTGAAAAGATAACACTCAAGACTAATATTTTTGAATGTGATGAAGGAATGCTATTTCCCTATCAAATAGGCTTTCTAGATGGTGTCCCTGCTTTCCAGCTGATGCATTTATTGCTCTAGTATTTCTATTGTTCTAGCCTTTTTCATAGTGCAGTGATTTGAGTGTTGGACTAGCAATCTCATCACACTCACCAAATTTAGCTTCCAGCCTGTTTTGGGGATGGAGCTTCATGCTGGCCATCACATGACATTGTCTGACTTCCAGTGGAGATCCCACCCCTAACTAGGGTGGAAGCATCCTTAGACACTGCCCTCACAACACGAGAGGTTTCCCATGTTGTGCTGGCTCCAATGGAGTCAGCACAGATCCTCCCCAGAAGGTCGACACTTCTCTTGTGTGATGGGGGAAGCATCGCTGAGTGAGAGCTACACACGGAGAGATGTATCCACCTCACTGCCTCTCTTTCCTCTGCAATGCCAGGCAAATTGGGACACCTTACCTGGTCTTTCTGATAAGGCCACAGGAAACTGGGAAGATAAGGTTCAAATCCCAGCTCTACTATAGAAACTCACTGGGTGACTCTGGCCAAGTCAGACTGTCTTGGCCTCAGATTAGGGCAAATGGCAATTTCCTTGTGGCCTTATGGTTGTCAGTATTCAGAAATAAATACAAGGCGCACAATTTGTTGTCCAAATTACTTTCGCTCTGGTAATCTTAGAAGGATACCTAAGATTACCTGAGCAAAAGTAATTTGGACAACACAAGCAGGTGATAGGAATTGAGTGGCAAATGGTGGCTCCAATACTGGAGGACACTGAGTCTACCCTAGGTTTTAGCCTTAAATGTAAAAGAACAATTCACAATACTAAACCCTGCACCCCCAAAACAACTTTAGCACCTTGATACATCCTTAAAAGCTGAAGCAGAGTCACTGACCCACTAACATGGAATCTACCTGATACCATTGCAGGAATCACTGCAGTTAAGTGGCAGAAATCTAAACCATAATTTTTACAATTCCTATAAGATTCAGCCAGGAATGCTTAGTAAATCCCCCTTTCTTGAGGGAAGTATATGGGAAAGAGATACAAGAGAACTGAAAGATCCACTGGATGACTAAAGGTGTAGTTATGTGGAGGGCAAAAGGAAGGAATTCCCTTAATAAGGAGTCTCTCTGTATTACAATTTATTTCCATTCCCAAATGTCTATGACAGTGGTTCTCAAGCTGTGGGTTCCCAGATGTTTTGGCCTTCAACTCCCAGAAATCCTAACAGCTGGTAAACTGGCTAAGATTTCTGGGAGTTGAAGGCCAAAACACCTGGGGACCCACAGCTTGAGAACCACTGGTCTAAGATCATGGTGATATAAAACCTCAAGCTCAGACAAGAGGTCTGAGCTATTTCAGGAAGAGGAAGATTCCCAAGGCCGCATTCTTGAGAGGGGCCCTTCACAGCCTTTCTCAGAGCAACTGTCTGAAGATAATTTGTCAGATGCAGAAAATAATGAGAGCTCGGAGAGAGCTGATAATGAGAACTTAGACAGAAAGCTATGTTTCTGTAAACAGAGACAAAGTCTGCAAAGACTCAGACAATGCATTCGCTTAAAGAAGAAAAATCTAGCAAACTGTTATCTGGTAGCAAGGTCAAGAGAAATGCTTTCCTTACAGTTTTGGAACCTGGAAAAGGCTTATATCGGTGAATGGGAAAGTGTTGCCTCATTCGGGTCAATGTTGGAAATTGATCATTGTCTTGTTTTCAAGTGCTCTTAGTTTCATGTATCAAGTTCTTGCCAAGCTCCCGTTTTATCTGTAAGATTTTTCCTGCTGTCTAGTTTTATGGTTTCGAGTGCCTAGTTCCATGGATTTTTATGTACCTTTGGATCTCGTTTTCCTTTGAGGTTTGGGTCTATTTTGCTTGTATTGGATCTTTACAGTTTTTGCTATTTTTACTACTTTGTCCACATATATTCTTCAATAAATGATATGCAGATTTTACCAAGCTGATGAGGTGTTTAAGGTCAGAGGTGTTCCTGCTCTGGTGTACGATAGGTTAGGTCTGTTGTTGAATTTCTGTTTGGATCTTTAAAAATGCAAAACATTCCAAAACATAATGGGGGGGGGGGGGGAGGTTGGAGTGTAGAGTACAAGAAAAAGTGGCTTCCTTTCCTTGATAGCCTATTTGCATTTCCTTTTAGATTTTATCCTGAAAAGAACTAAAATAGTTAATGCCACCTGGCACCTCTCTAAATAGTTCCTGCCTCTTTGCTATTTATAGCCTTCAAATGCTTATGCAGACAGTCATTACGTTTGGTTCTCCCCCCATTTTTTTCAGTTGAGCTAAACATATTGCATTCTTTTCATCTTTCTGTATACTGCAAGCAAGTTAATCCCTCCTGCTCCTTAATCAATTCTGAAGGCTCTTCTCTGAACTTTTTCCAATTTGGTGGCATTTTACTAGTAATGAGGAGCTCTGGGAATGAGAGAAGAGAGGCACATCTATTACACTGCTTTCCAGGAGCCAGTTAGACGACGGATACAAAGTGACAAGTCCTTAGGTGGGATATCAGTATGATTGTCCTTAGGATACACCGTGGAAGAGAACATTCACCAAAGGCACCCGCTAAAGAATTCATGAACTGCAATGCAAGCCATCATTGAGCAATTGTGGCAACCAGACCAAGGACAATGTTCAAGGTTAAGGTCTGTTGCTAGTAAACCTAGCTGTGTAGCTGCATTTCTGAAGCATCTTCATTCAATGTTTGGTTCAGTCCCAAAAGTCCCTTCTCTTGGAAGCCATGAATCAGTTTTCTGGCTTCGTAGATACAAGAGTCAAGGAAAGTAACAGACTGGCAAATCTGAGCTGTCCCTAGCCTAGATCATTTTTTTCTTTCCAGAAACTTGGAGAACCATGTTGGCTGTGGAATTCTGGAGGCAGTAGTCCAAAAAAGTAACTTTTTCAATCCCTGTACCTCCCTGACCTCACTACCTCTGAGGATGCTTGCCATAGATGCAGGCAAAACGTCAGGAGAGAATGCCTCTAGACCAGGCCATATATGTTGAAAAAAACCCTACAACAACCCATTTCCACTTTTTTTTTCAGAATTGAATTGACATTCATTGTTTCATGCTCATAGTTATGAGCCAATTATGCAACTTCAAACCAATTTCTGTCTTTGAGGACCTCCTCCCTTTCAAGCCCTATGCTATTCTCAGAGGAACATCATGCCTGCAGCTCTTTGGTAGCTGCAACTTTTGCAATGGCTTGGGACGAAGGCAGAGTAACCATGGATTTCTCCCAAGTGTTCCAAGAATTGGAACTAGTGGCAAAGGCCATTAATTCTAACTGTAGAAAAGGCCTCCTGCCACTTCCTTTGAGCTTCAGTTCCTGAAATGCTACTGGAGGAATGGGATGTTTATTGGCCAAAGTCCTTCCAACAAGTGTGGCTGGAAGGAGGCAGTGAAAGGCAATAAGGAGTGAAGAAATGAGTAGCCCATGAGTTGCGTCCCCCCAAAGTCTCTCATATTTTGCAAAAATAATATTGATGGTTTTTCTTTCTAAAAATACAATGTGCCTTGTCTACACTAGACTGACGGGGGCCTTTTTGCCATATTCTCCCTCCCGATGGGTAAAGGAAAGACCTTTTATTAAAGATGGTAAACAAACAGGAAGTTGAGAAAAAAGATGGGGAAAATTTCTACCATATGACTCAATGAGCCAATAGTTTACAAAAAAAATAATCTTACACACTTATACATTTTAGCAATATTATTACATTTCAAATCGATGTTTCATTCTAGATTACCCTTCATTCCACCCCCTTGACTAAATTACAATACAAAAAGATACTGCCATCCTGTCAACCCTCTTACCATTATTATTTTTCTTCTGTACCAATATACACTATATTTACTGTATTTCTTCAATTCTAAGACACACTTTTCTCTTCATGTAAGCATCTCTTTAAAAAAGGGTGCATTTTAGAATTGTGTGTGTGTATATACATACACACACACACACACACTCTTCTGTTGGTAGTATTGAAATTAGTGTGTCTTGCGATTGATAGCATTGAAGAAATATGGTAATACTCTTATAATATCTTTCTGTTATTCATGTAAAATTCCCATGGGAGTATTTTGAGTTAATATTTTAAAGTATAAAATATAGAGAGACGGGAGACACAATGGGCTGTGTGACCGCAAAGAGATCCTAGTCCCCATCACATTTTTGGCATTTGCATTCAATAATTTTAAAATAGAAAACCTACAGCTACTTTGAGTTCCAATGGTGGGAAAGGTGGTATATAAATACAGCAAATAAATAGATACATTTAAATTTTCTGATCCTTGTTAAAAGTTAGCAGCAATGACTACATCTGGTAGAAATAAATTTCACACTTTAACTATACCCTACATTAAGAACTACTTTCTTTTCTTTATCCTGAATTCTCCATAATTCAACTTCATTCTACATCTCATTTTTTTGCAGCTGTTCCTTTTGTCCTCAGTCTACAAATGATTGAAAACATTTTTAAGTGCTCAGTCCAGCCTTAGTAATTTCATTTGCTTATTCTTAGGAAGAATGTCTTTGCCATTGCTCCACAAAAATTCTGAGGGTGGTGCCCAATCAAATGGCTGAAACAATATAAAATATTGGGTGGAATTGACAATCAGTGTTCTGAATGCCTAATCTAGAGCAACACATTCATCAGTCATTCATATTCTTGATCCCTAGATATTCAATAGTGAAGAGAATACAGAGGGATCATGATATCATCAGGCCTGACTTATCAGGCAGCACTGGCTGCGAGCAACAGGTGTCAGTTGGTACACTGATTTTTCCATCTCTGGTATGAGCAGAAATTGTGACAGGAATCCTGATTCTGACCTTCATATGGAGATTGCTTAGGGAAGGGTGGTGGAAACATCAGTTAGCTTCAACCCAACAAGAAAACAGGCCCTCATTGTTCAGAGCAGCTTTGTGGCTAGTCTGGATTCTGTGGGTTGGACTGGGAGATACTCTTTGGCTATGCAACAACAGTAGTTACCTAGCTAAGTTACCATTGGGTTGTTGTAGGTTTTTCGGGCTGTATGGTCATGTTCTAGAAGCATTCACTCCTGATGTTTTGCCTGCATCTGTGGCAAGCATCCTCAGAGGTTGTGAAGTTTGATGGAAGCTAGGAAAATTGGGTTTATATATCTGTGGAAGGTCCAGGGTGGAAGAAAGAACTCTTGTCTGTTGTAGCTAGGTGTGAATGTTTCAATTGGCCACCTTGATTAGCATTTGATGACCTGACAGTTTTTAGGTGTGGCTTCTTACTGCCTGGGAAATTCCTTTGTTGAGAGGTGATTAAGTGTTTCTGATTGTTTCTTGTTTGGAGTTCCCTTGTGTTTGAATTTTGTTTTTTATTTATTATTATAAGTATAGAGGGTTTTTTTTAGTACTGGTAGCCAGATTTCCTTTCTGTTGAAATTGTTCACATGTTTGTGGATTTCAATGGCTTCTCTATGTAGCATGACATGGTAGTTTTTCGAATGGCCCAGCATTTCTGTGTTCTCAAATAATATGCTGTGTCCAAGACAAAAGTTCTTTCTCCCACCCTGGACCTTCCACAGATATATAAACCCAATTTTCCAACAAACCTCACGATCTCTGAGGATGCTTGCCACAGATGCAGGTGAAACGTCAGGAGCGAATGCTTCTAGAAAATGGCCATAAAGCCCAAAAAAACCTACAACAACCCAGCGATTCTGGCCATGAAAGCCTTTGACAATAAATTGCCATTGTTTAAAAAGAAAATGTTGTTTCAATTACAGTTTGTAGCCTGCTATTCGAAGGAACTACCAGGTTAAAGCTGAGCTACTAAAAAGAAATCCCCAACAAATGGTTCATTAAAATATCAGTGAAAGAAGATCATATGCAATGGTACAGGCTGCGTTTAAGTTTTCATGCCTATGGCAACCCTGAGTGCATGAACCCACAAGTTCAAGTCTGTATTTTTGTTACAGCTTTAGGAATAAACATATGCTCTATGACTTTCAAGTAATTTGTAGTATAATATGGCTAGTGGGTTGCAACTGAACAAGCTGTGCTCTACTAGTTTAGCAAGTGGAAACATTTTCCATCTATGGCAAAGTGGTAATGAAGTTCAACATTCTCTCTTTGAAGACATCAAAGAAATCCAACAAGTCAAGAAGAAAATATCTTGCCATGAAAAACAGGCTTTGACCTCTATCATCCAACATTGACTACAAAGCACAAGCTGTCAAGCATACTTTCCATGGATATGTTAAATCAATAATAGTAACCTCATTTTGACTAACTTTTAATCCTAAGAGAATAGTAAAAATCCTTCCCTTTCATCTGACAATACAGGATCTTCCCTTCCATAGCGAAAGAAACAACTAAATATTAATGTAGCAATTACTATTTCATTTCAGTCAGTGTGCAGTGTTTATCACGATATATCAGAATGCTGGAACCAACATAAACTATGGTATTGGTTAGCTATTCAGGAGGTATGACTCATTCCATACCTTGTTCATGTCACTTTTGCATCTGCTTAACATATATTCTCACGTATAAGTTGACCTCATGTATAAGTCAAGGGCAGGTTTGGGGGGGGGGGGGAAGCAAAGTTATGGATTTTGATATGATCCATGGATAAATTAAGGGTTATTCCTCTGGGAGGGGAAAACATCAGTGTCGCCTCAGAGGTCCAGTTAACCTTAGCTGCCACCACCACCATTTCTCCACTCAGGCATTCAAAAAGGTCAGAAGCAGTACCATGGTGGACAGAGCATTTCTTTGAGGCTCTCCTGGGACAGACTAAGCTGTTGCCTTTTAACACTCTACTTATTTGTTTCTTAATTAATTAATTAATCAATCTTTCATCATTGTATGATTTGGCCTCATATTCTTCTACATTTTATTTAGAATCGGGCTGTGGTGTATAAAGGATATGTAGAGATAGATGGCCAATATCGTTCAATACCGCACCACTGCCATCTAAATATAAAGAATACGTATATGGCACCAATATAAATGTTTGAGGGGATGACTCTCTAATTAACTTCCGCTGCCACCATAAACTGCAATGCACAGGAACACCCTAGCTGTTTAAAATATTAAAAATGCTTTTTAAGACCACCAAGCACTGTGTCTTCTTATTTGCTTCTTTAAAAGGAAAACAGTTGAGGTTGATTGAAAAGAACTATAGCCACAAAGGCACACTTGACTCAGGCTTTTTTAAATTTTAAAATATTCAAGGAAAGTTTATTGATGAAATACAGAAAGTAAGTGCTGTTTAAATTCTTGGCGGTTACATAGAGATTTTGGCTTTTGTCTTGCAAGCGTAATGGTTACATGTAATGGCTCTATCTTTGTTACAAATATAGTGATTTTCTTCTCTTTAAAACCAAGTACACTTGACAGGAACTGAATCTCTGTCAAGATACATCTGTAGCTTAGCTACCCTAAACTGTGGCCTAGCTAACTACACTCCAGCTATGTTTCCCTAATAGCTGTTCCAGTTTGCTACAGCTTACTTCGCTGGCAAACCTAAGGCAAACTGCCTTCTCTTAACTAATCTCATAACACGAACTCCTAAAACTACCTTCCTACTCTAATCTCCAACAACAACAGACTGACTGAAAAAGCCTCCTTCTTTCCCTCCAAACCTTTCTAAACTCCGCCCCCTTTTCTAAACCAATCCTGGCTGTTCTAATGCTGACTCAGGCCCAGGACACTCCCCCTCTCTAAAATGGTGCCTTCCCTGAACTAAAATGGCTCCTGCTGCCCTCTGCCAGGCTTACTAAAGCTGCAACCAACTGGCCTGCCTCTCCTAGGCCCTGCCATCCAGGCTGGAAAGGTAAGGGATCTTTACATTCCCTCCCCACCTCGAGACGGTTTGCGGAGTGAAGAGGTTTGCAGACCTCTTCCGAAGCAAAGCCTAACAATATCCTAAGTCTAACTAACCCATCTAACTAACCTATCTATCTAATCTATATACATACCTATATCTAAATACATTTTGCAATACACACATATGCAATAAACACATTTTGCAATTCAATATACACCATAAATACATTCCTGTGAAAAAAAAACATGTTAAATACATAGCAACAATGCATATAAACAATCTAATCCAGTAAATACAATACCTTTTTTCAATCCTAGTCTTTACCTTAACTCATGGCTCTGGACAACGTATCTGCGATGACATTTTGAGTCCTTATATGAGGCCACTCTAGTATTGTTTATACTTTATCTACATCTGGCCACATATTGTCTCCTAACATTCTATGTACATATACTCTCAATACTTTTATATATATATATATCAATCTTTTAATAACATCAAGTCTCCTAAACCTATGAATAAGTCTAAATAATTTGGAGAGACTCAAGTCTCTGTATCCAATCACAAATTATTTCATTAATAAGAGACTTTCTGTCTTCTATTGAAGTTATAACACAGTAGAAGGAATTTCTTTTTGTTATATGAACCATCTATACACACCTTTCTATATTCATATAGTGACGTTTTAAATACTCCTTGTCTCTTAGCATAACCTACATACCTAACACACTTTACAATAATACATCTATACATCATACCTATTGTATGAAACATCTACAGTTCACCATTGTAATAACACCATATATTCTACAAGTCTGTACTTAAACAGATTAACCACTTTTTAAACATTACACTATCCTATACCTTTCTACAATAACACCTTCATTAAGCAATGTGTTATTTGGTCTGGCCCTTGTAGATAATAAAGTTGTTTTTTCCTTTTTTCCTTCACCCAATTCCAATTCTCCTTCCCCTATTATTCAGTCTTAAATTACAACCGGCCAGTCCACTTTTTACAGTATTATAATCTTTTGAAGTCTTTGACACTATTACATAAGGTCCCTCCCAAGAAACCTCCAGTTTCTTCTTAGATCTTGGTTTTAAAACCAGGACCTTATCTCCCACATCAAAACATCGGTGTCTTGCGTGAAGATCCGCCTGTTCTTTCTGCTTCAGCTGGGCAGTTGACAAACTCTCGGCTGCGCAGTCTCTCCTGGTTGTTAAATGTCCTCGTAAGTCCTCGATGTAACTGGTGATATGAGTCTCTGGAATGTCCTCTGCTCCTGTCCATGCTTCCTTCAAAATGTCCATAGGTCCTCTTGGTGTTCTCCCATATAACAGTTCAAATGGGCTGAACTTGGTGCTGGCTTGTGGAACTTCCCGATAGGCAAACAAGAAGTGTTGAAGTTTCTTGTCCCAATCATTAGGGTTCTTGTGGACGTACGCCTTCAGCATGTGGTTGAGTGTACCGTTGAATCTCTCCGTCAAGCCGTTGGTTTGAGGATGGTATGGAGTAGAAGTAAGATGCTTTATCTTGCAGATCAGAGATCCAGGATATCTGCATGCCCATCCCCCTCCAAACACCTCACTTGGCCATGCCCAGCACTTTTTAATTTTAAGTATTACATTTGGCCCTGCCATTGATTTTAATTGTGTCATTGTGTGTTGTTAATATTATTGCCTTGTTTTTGAGTTATATGCTGTTTGTTGTTGTTGCTGTTATTACTGTTGTATTTGGGCTCGGACTCTTGTAAGCTGCACCGAGTCCTTTGGGAGATGGTAGCGGGGTACAAATAAAGGTTAATAATAATAGTGCAACCTTGCCTGAAAGGTTAATAATAAAAGTTCAACCTTGCCTGAAATTGACTTTTCTCTTGATCAATTGTATTTCTTTCTTGTCTAAATCCAACCTCATTTTACTAATTCACATCCAATCCTTCACTATTCCAGAAACCGGTTCAGGTTCTCCACAGCCTCCTTTGCTGTGGAGGAAATGATTGGAAAGGAAAGGCTTGGCATGATGTATACACTTAAGACACTCTGTTCCCAAACTCTGGATGAACTCTCCTCTGGATTTTTCATAGATCCATGGAAGAGGGACAAAACAAAACCCTGAAAGACCCCAGAAAATATTGGTCAAGGGAGTGAACGCCAGCATAAAGTAATATTTCCCAATCCCATACTATCCAAAATCCCAAGAAGAACACTAAGGTCAGTGATATCAAAAGATGTTAAGATGTCCAACACAAATCCGATAGGACTAACAGGAAGGCACTAACCCAATCGAATTCCTGAGATGTATAATGTGTCAAAACAATTTCAATCCCCAAACTTGGCCTGAAAACAGATGGGAAAGGATCTAAATAAGCAACTTCATCAACGAAAGCCTGGAGTTGAATTACTATCCTAGTTGTCATTTTACTATTCCTTTACTAAGCATTGTATTTCAGTAAACTGTTTAAATTTGATTCTGTTACAATTTTAAATTTGTTCTTCTTTGTTAGTACCTCAAGGGTGTCATTCTAAAGTCTAGATTTATGGTTGCGAGGCAATATTCTAGGTTTTCCATCATAAGTTATTACAAAAATGCCTTCTAGATCTCCAGGGTCACCATGGTCTAACACAAAGCAAATTGTAAACACACTAAAGGTAAAAATTGCTCTTTAAATTTGAAAAAAAAGAATCTTTCTTTAAACTACCAAGAGCTAGATAACATAATCAACTATAGTCAAGGAGGATAATTAAGTAAGTTCAATAAATGACTTGATTAAATAAACTTGCATGAAAGCCCTGAAGAACAGCCGAACAAATGTAACTTCAGAAGCTAGATAGAGTACAAATGGTGGAACTTGGGAAAATGGGTTACGAAAGCATGTAATTTACTTGGATTTGCATAAAGCTATTGAGAAGGTCACACGCAGGGGAGTATTAATGAAAACAAGTAATTTTACACTGAAATGGAGAAACCTCTTGTGGATTAAAAACTGAGAACAGAAGCACCAGGGGGGATTAAATGGTCTTTTGCCATGATGAAAGAAGCAAAGATGTGGGTGCTCTGAATATTAGTGTTGGCCAATGAATCTCAAGCATAAAATTGGAGAGAATGGGCTAAAATATGCTGATGACACAGAAATAATTTAGGTCAGAGAATGCTACTGAGGACTGAGCAATTCCAGAAGGATCTAATCAGACAGGGTGTTTGGCAATAAGATGGCAGAGATAAATTTTAATGAAGGTAAGGTACAAGGCATATGCTTACGAGGAGAAATAACTCCAGTTTCAGCTGTTCAAAGAGACTGATTAGCTAGCACATCTCAGCAAAAGAACCCAGGTTGGTTGCTTCGTGAACTTTGACAAAGGAAGAATCGAAGTTTTTAAACAATATTTCCCCATCGGTCTGTTTTGTCTGCATTGTCTCCTTGTTCTAGTTGTTCACATCGCAAACTAAAAACACCATTTTAAGTCTGAAGACCAAATCTTAGGCATAAGGAAAAGCATAAGACAGAGATAAAAACCATACATGATATATTTTTGATATTTTTTTCTTCCATCCATTGGAACCTGGGATCATTTAGCGAAACACATTAGTCTACCATGGGCATGCTTTGCTCCTCTGCTGCTGGGTATGCATGCCCAGTGTGGAACACATCTCACAAGTGGATGTGGCTCTTAATGAGACATGCCGCATTATCATGGGGTGTCTGCGCCCTACACCACTGGAGAAATGACAGTGTTTAGCCAGTATTGCACCACCTGACATCCGCCGGGAAGTAGCAACCAATAGTGAAAGGACCAAGGCAGTGACATCTCTGGCCCATCCCCTGTTTGGATATCAGCCAGCACTCCAATGACTTAAACCAACAAATAGTTTTCTAAAGCCTACAGAGACACTCACTGGAACACCTCAGCAAGCGAGAGTCCAAAAATGGCAGGCTAAAACCCAAAACCTCATTCAATGGCTGATACCAAATGAGAGACTCCCTCCTGGGCACACAGAAAACTGGGCAATTTGGAAGACGCTGAACAGACTGCACTCTGCCACCACGAGATGAAGAGCTAACCTTAAGAAATGGGGCTACAAAGTGGAATCTGTTGCACATTGCGTGTTTCAGTCAGGTCCAGTGCAGAAGACACAATAACATTGCACTCAGGCAAGAGGAAAAAGAACAGAAAAACTTTACTCTTATCAACAGAGTTAAAACATAAACTTGCAATGTTGCAAACAAAAAACAAACAGTGCAACAAACTTACATAGTCCTTGTAAGAAATACAGAATAAGCCTTCTTCATCTTCATCCAAATGAGAGAGCAATAGAAATGGTTGAGCAAAATGCCTGAGCAAAGCCTCCTCAGAGCAAAAGCTAAACTGTATTCCAAAAACCATACAGTTATACCCCACCACGGGTGTGGTCCAAACTTACTAGCTGACCTACATTAGCAGCTGCACATAATAATCAAGAGTATAAGGTTTACTTTAACACACACACATACTTGATTCTGTTACAACTTACTGTAACAGAATCCACAACATGCAAGTGTGGAGAAGAGCAAACCACAGACCACCTACTCCAATGCAACCAGAGCCCTGCTACATGCACATGGAGGACCTTCTTATGGCAACACCAGAGGCACTCCAAGTGGCCAGCTACTGGTCAAAGGACATTTAACAGAATGCCAAGTTTGCAAACTTTGTGTGTTTTAATACAATACAACTGTTTGGTTCGCTTCTGACACGATAAATAAAAATAATGGGCAGGATTCATGAAGTCCTCCAAATGTTGGGCAACTGAAGCTTTTAGAATCGCCACCCATTGGGCTTCTCGGGTTTGGATTCCAACAACATTCGAAGAGTTGCATGAGTCCCAACCCAGTCTAAATCAATTGGCAGGGACCCATTGAATCAATTGAATTTTTGTAAGCACTGATTTAATAAGCTTTCTTTCACTCATTTGGTCTACTCTAGTTGAGATTAACAACTATATTTAAGGATAAAAGGGAATTTGGTCAACACACACACAGTTAAACAGTGGGATAAGCTGCTGCAAGACAATGATGGTCATGAACTTAGATATACAAAGGTACAAATTCATAGAGGAAAAGGCTAGAAAGTTATGTGAAGCATGTGTGTTAATTAGGTATATTTAGCCCAGATTTAACTGGTTGACAAACATTCTTCTGAGTAAAGCAAATTTCCATTGCGTAATTAACAGAGATTTGCTGTCAGCAACAGTAATATTGATTTGTCCTCAGCTACAAAATTAGCATCCCCTGTTCACACAACTTCTCACATTTGATTAAATGCAACACAGTGCTTATCAGGTTGTATTGTGAGTGTCCCTACTGAAATGCAAAAGTCTGACAACAGCGTAGGTGGTTTTATAACCAGATAAATTCTGCTAGGAATATCAATAGTTATTAATTACAAAGAGAACTGAATCCGAGTCTACCATCTTTTGTTGCATAAGTCCCTAATAATTAAACTGTGTGAGAGAATGAAAGTAATCAACAGGCACTAAAGACTCCTGGTAAACAGGAACAGGCTTTTGTACTCACTTCTCATTTCATTACCTTTCATTGTCTTTCTCATCAACTATAGAAGTCAGTGTAACCAATACATTTTAGAAACAAACAAACAAACAAGGTAACCAATAGATATGCTTCCAAACAGATGGGGATATGCTTGCTATTTTCTGTTTGGATTCATTCCTTGCTATTTTCTGTTTGGATTCTTTTGCTAGATCCAGACAGAGTTGTGATCATTTCATTTTCCTTTTCTACGCATGGATTAAAAGATTTATTTATGGACATAATCCATATCCTATACCTTCAAAATATATTTAAGTTGGCAGAGCGTCTACAAATGGTAAGATACAAACAAACAATAAGAATAACCATAAAGCAAGTGAATGAATACAAGATCAGTTACAGCTATGTAATAAAATAGGTCCCTGCCAAAATACCCCAAATGCACCAGATGCTGTCTGATCTTGTAGACTAAGCAGGTCATCCCTGGTTGGCACTTGGATGGGAGACTGCCAATGAATACAAAGTGACAGACATTGAATTTTATAAGTCGAAACACAAAATCACTTTGGAGTATTCCTTGCCTAAGAAAACCCTATGGAAATCATAGGGTCTCCCTAAGTCAACAGATAACATGAAGGCATCTAGACCTACAATAAAATAGGGTGTAAAATCCAATTCTGAATACCTGATCACTGTCTCTCAAAGCAGTTACTTTATTCTCAACCTAAGAACAGAAAACTGAATGCTGGTGGACAACCAAACAGATTTAAAGGTGAGCTTAAAGCTAATCTTAAACAACGTAGGATAAGCACTGAGATCTAGGAAGCCCTGGCAGTAGAGCATTCTAACTGGAGGCCAGCTGTTACCAACAGTGCTATGGATTTTTAAAAGGAATGAATAGATGATGAAAGGGGAAAATGTGCCAAAAGGAAAGAAACATTTGTTGTGATTGCCTTCTATCTAGAAATCAGTGTCTTCAATGTGAAAGCCCAAGTGGATCCAGAATAGGTCTTCACAGTTCTTTATGGATCCACCGCCAATACTCTACCTCTGGAAGACAATAATACTCAGCCATGGGTGATCACCCATGAAAATCCAGTTACTTGAGGATTGCCTGAGTGAAAACTTGAAAGTTCTCCAGTACCTGTAATGGTCGTATGGGTAGGGGGGATTTCAGAAGTTTTAGCTTCCCATGAAGAAAGATAGCAAGCAACACCTGCTGAAATTTCCTTGCCCACATAACTATTAAAGGTAGGGGCACCTCTAAACAACTTTGAGTTAAAATGTTAACATTAAGATTTTTTAAAGCCCCAGAAAACACAAAATTTTAACCCAGAACCTAGATTCTGAGATTCTAACAGTGTTTAGTTTTCTGATAATAATAAGGATGGTACTATATGTAACATGTAGAACATTAGTTCCACTGAAGTTGGCATTATTTCTCTGACTCTGGGGTAAATAATGGCTAGAGCTGGATGGTTAATTATGATTTGTCAATGATAGTGCTATTTTCCATTCACCGATCCTCATCTATTTATTTGGCTTTTCACTCTACAGCTATCAGCTACAGTGTTACTTAACATTTATTTACCATATTTATATTTTAAGGCATTTGTAGCATAAGATTTCATTCTGGTGAAGTGAAACTGGATTAGGTTAGCATAATTGTAGGCAGAATTTTAAACAGACCTGATCTGGGGGAGATGATTAAAGCTTTCCAAAACATCTATTTCGTAATGATTATACACACACCCCACTTACATTTCTTCTGTTGATTTTTTTCCATCCTGTCTGCAGAAGCATTTTCAAACATTAATGGAAATAAAGGCAAAACATAAAACAGGGTATATATTAGAATCGCAAGTAATTCATGCATAAAAGTTCCATCCAGAGCAGTAGCTGCTGTCATTATTTTAGTCTCTTATTCTTAGCTCAGAAACACTGTGCTTCTCCACAAAACCTCCTGGCCCTTTATAAGAATTTCTTTTCGGTTAAGCATGTAACTAGGAAGTAATCCTCCTAGCAACCTGTATATAAACATTCTGCGCAGAAGAAAGGAATTATTACTTGGCATGGCAAGCCAACTTGGTTAAGACAGAAAAGAAACCTGAGAATGAATATATAGAAAGGAAATAGAATGAATAAGTTTGCTAAACAGATCCCTTCTCTAAAATAAGCCGTTGCTGAACTCACAAAATGATCAGGAACTGGGCAATTGGAAATGTTATTCACAATGTAGTTCAGCCTTTCTCAACCTTTTAACCCTGGAGGAAACATTGAAATGAGTCTCAGGAAAGCACTGCATAAAATAGCTATCATATATATGATTTACAGTTGGCTCTCCATTTCCATGGATTTTGCATCCATGGGTTCAACTATCCATGTCTTAAAAATACCCCCCCCCCCAAAAAGTGCAAACAATCCCCTGATCTTGCCATATTATAAAAGTGAGTCAATTTTACTACACTTCTGTATCTAATGGGAATTGTGCATACACAATTTTGGTACCCACAGGGGTCTGGGAACCAAACCCAGTGGATATCAAGGGCCCACTTTATTTCTCAAACCTGGTTGAGAAATCCTTCCATACTTTGCCACCATCCTGACATATATTCAGTGCAAGCACCTATAGGTCTAAATCTAATGTCAGTCTAAATTAAAAGAGACACACTGAATCAATGGAATTGATCCTTCAGCTTACCTAGAACTCATTGATTACATAGGACAGCTCTACTTGAGAATAACAAATGGAGTCAAGTCACAATATCCAAGTGATGGACTATAGAAAATTTATTCATTTATTCTATTTACAACATTTATGGTCCGCCTTTCTCAACCATTCGGTGACTCAAGGCGAGTTACAGATTGGCATAATTCAATGTCATGCATTTATAAAAGTGTGATTAAAAACAGTCAATATAACAATATAAAAACATATATAAAAACCATTAAAACATGTAGTCACCGATGTCATCTTGTTAAATTTTTTTCCAGTAACCTCGTCTGGCCATTCCATGTTCATAATTCATAGTTTCATGTTATCTATTCCGCTGCATTTTCAAAAGCTTGCTCAAAGAGCCAAGTTTTTACCTTTTTTCGGAAAGTCAGGAGGGAGGGGGATGATTTGGGGAAGGAGTTCCATAGCTGGGGAGCCACCACTGAGAAGGCCCTCTCCCTCATCCCCGCCAATCACGCTTGCGATGCAGGTGGGATCAAGAGCAGGAGCTTCCCAGATGATCTTAAGCTCCTAGATGGTTCATAAGGAGAGATACCTTCATACAGGTAAGCTGGGCCAGAACTGTTTACGGCTTTATAGTCTAAAGCCAGCACTTTGAATTGTGCCCGGTAGCAAATTGGCTTTTTCTAGGGCATATACTAATAAGTAGAAATGGGTGAATGTTTTAATTTGCTTGTTGAAAAAAAAAAGCTGCAATTTTTACACATAAACCCAACAGAAAGAACCTCTAAAAATGGACACAGGAGAAACATTTGTTGTTGTTCATTCATTCAGACACTTCTGACTCTTCGCTACCTCATGAACCAGCCCATGCCAGAGCTCCTTGTCGGCCATCACCACCCCCAGCTCCTTCAAGGTCAAACTAGTCATGTCAAAGATGCCATCCATCCATCTTGCCCTTGGTCGGCCCCTCTTCCTTTTTCCTTCCTTTTTCCCCAGCATAATTGTCTTCTCTAAGCTTTAATTTCTTCTCATGTTGTGGCCAAAATACTTAATCTTTGCCTCTAATATCCTTTCCTCCAATGAGCAGTCGGGCTTTATTTCCTGAAGTATGGACTGGTTGGATCTTCTCGTGGTCCAAGACACTCAGAACTTTCCTCCAACAAGAACTTTCCTCCAACAGGAGAAACATTTACTGCTTAATTATTTATTACCTGTCTTGAATTGCTATGGATTTTGCTATTTGGGGATGGAGGTGAAATTATTGCTGTTACTAGGGTTATGAGAACTTAGGACCTGTTCCTGAATAATATTCAGGAGTAATCTCCATGCAAGAGACTGTGATTCTCCAGTTTTGGTGAGCTCAGCTCCAGGGAACCTAAGAGGTCTATGTGCAAATTTTTAGCTCAATTAGTAGAGCAGAACAGCTAGCTATACTTTTCAAGGCTTAACTGATTTAGGAAAAAAGTTATCCCACTAACCGCCCCCCGGATGTTAAATGATAACCTGTGAGCAAAGGCAATTGATACTTAACCTATAATACTGTATAGATTCTTGCATAAATTGATCTCATCTAGCAGCTGATGGCAGATGTAGGGAATCAAAATTATGGATTTTGATATGACCCATGGGGAAATTAAGGGTAATTCCATGGAGCATAGCAGTTAACGTAATGTCAAACTACATTACAGTGTAGTTCTACCCTAGTTGTTATCATCCAATGTATTTTCTCCTGAGGGCTCCTCACCATTAACAGTGAAAGTCCAATCAGTTATGGCAATCCTCTCCTTGCTGGGAATAATGGTCTCATAGTGGATAGAATCAATAAAGATGACTGAGAATTGTATCCCATTTGTTTTTGATACGCACTTGGCATATTTCTTTTCTTTAAAGAACTGAGGTTTTTTAACAAATCACACGAGTGAAAAAACAAAACATATAGTGCATCCATCCCTATCCATGGTAAATCAAAGTGTGTGCAGTTGTCAGTTGTTATCAAGTAGAATTAATATAGTGAAATTATTTGCAAAAAATTTAAAAAATGTAACATGAACTAACCTACTTTCATTTCTTTTGAGATGGAGTTTGATCTAGTTGCTTAAATTATCTCACATTTCTGTTGATTTTGATCATAAATAAATGTATCTGCATACAAATTAATTACTACAAAATTAGAAATACTAGGACGCTCGAGGCAACAGGAAAAATCACAACTTCTCTGTGTAAGGAAAATTCACTTTACCACAATGTTTGAAATTAGTCTTCCAATCTAGCAGAATCAGATATGCCTCTACTTGGAGAGGTGTTTTTAAAAAAGAAATTTTGCAATATGGACAGGTTCTTACAATCTTCAGTCATTTTATTTCTTTGTTTTGCAGTTGTTCTAATAATGAATGGTTGAATTTTGCTGCATATCTTGCTTTTCTTTGTGCTTTGTATTTGTTTTGTGAACAAGTATGGTAAATAGTAGTCATGGGCCCGATATTTGTCTCATTTGTTTCTTTCATATTTTCGTTTTGCACCTTTCATTTGGCACAAAATGGTACACCCTCCTCCTGTTCAGAAAAATTGGTGAAATGAAAGGTAAGTGGGAACGGTAACCATTTGGTCAGCTGATTTTCAGCATTCGGCGCTTGGCTGTAGACCCTGGCAGGCCCTATAGCTGAGTGCTGAGCACCTGTTATTTGGCGCTCAGTGCACTCAAGCCCTGCCAGGGCCTACAGCCAATTGCACCAAGTGCTCGGCACTCAGATATAAGCCCTGCCAGGGCCTGCCACTCGGCCTATAGATGAGCACTCCAGGCACTTGGCCCTTGGCTGTAGGCCCTGCCAGGGTCTACATCCTAGCGCACCAGGGGACCGGGAGAGGTGCTTGAAAATGCACAAGATTAGTAAATACTAGTATTCTATTGCTATCTGTATTGCACTGTACTGTATTGCATTACTTTATTTTTACAATGCCCTCTTCTCTAAGATAGCATTTACAAGATTTAATAATACAGGCAAAGATATATAAAGAATTTT
Organism: Anolis sagrei; assembly: GCF_037176765.1. Lineage (NCBI taxonomy): Eukaryota > Metazoa > Chordata > Lepidosauria > Squamata > Anolidae > Anolis > Anolis sagrei. The sequence goes on along the minus strand of NC_090023.1, from coordinate 32,043,175 downwards.
TAAGAAACCCTAAAATTATTTTTACTAAAAGTAGCCCTAAGCAAAGCCCTTGGCTGGTGAAACCATCTATTCCCAAAAGCTTGTTGGAAGAAAAAGGTCTGTAATTGAAAGAATAGCCAGGAGGAAAACTGTCTAGCTTTTTTTACTCAATAAGTACTGTATAACATCTGAACATAACTGATCCCACTTACTTTCAGATTTCTTTCAGGTCATAATGGAAAACCACCAGTTAATCTCAGGGATTTTCAGATAGGGCTAGAAAAGAATTATCTGCCTGAAACCCTAAAGAGTTGTTCGTGACAATCAGAGTTGACAAAACTGGGGTAAGTGGACAGTAAAAATTCCACTAGGACATTAAAATGGACAGTAAAAAGTCCACTAGGATCAACGGAGCACTGGACTATGATGCTGGAGACCAAGGTTTCTTTCCCAGCTCTTTCATGAAAATCCATTGAGTGAGAATCATACTGTCTCCACCCCAGAAAATTCAATATAGATTTGCCTATGGATTTCTGTAGGAGCTCCCAGTGTTGCAATAGTTTAAACCCTTGTGCTGGCAGGACTGCTGACTGAAAGGATGGTGGTTTGAATCTGTGGAGTGGGGTGAGCCTCTGTCTCTCAGCCCCAGCTTCCAATGTAAAACACCTAACTGTCCCCTGGGCAACATCCTTGCAGACGGCCATTTCTCTCACACCAGAAGTGACTTGCAGTTTCTCAAGTCACTCCTGACATGAAAAAGAATGGAAAGAATCTAAAGGCACACAATAATAACATATGCAGCAATTTCAGTGTCATGCCCCCTAAATGTTCTTATCTTCTGTCATTCCACATTTTTAGATGTTTTAAAAAATATCCCTGTTTTTCATCACTCCTCCAATTTTCCCTCTTCCTCCTTGGCTGACTTCCATTGTTGCAAAGGGCAAAAGTAGTTTACACTCAGTTAACTCAGCAAGAAGGCAAGGATGAGGCAGAATTGTGTCCTTCCCTGTAGACTCAGGGAGAAGCAAAAGGCTGCAGCATTTCCCAGCTTGCGTGTATGTAAACTTTTGCCATCTTGACCAACGTATGATGTTGTTTGGCTAGATGTGCCCCAGTTTACATCTGTGAAATGTTGGAAGCTATGCAGTCTTAAAGAAGGCTAATCTTTTGGTGATAGGCATTATTAAAAGTGGAGCTTTCCACAAAGCATATTACCATTTTCACTTGCAGGATGTGTAGCATAATCCAAACAGAGCAAGCTGTTTAGTGAACAAGTGTCCAGTGTTGTCATTATTATCATTTCTGTATTGCCAAGATACCCTTAGCCATGTCCCACGGCAACATCCTGTCATCAGACCTTCATATGAAATTACAGCAGTAAAAAGGATTAGGTTGCTTGTAATGCGAACATCTTTTACATGATTATAATCAGCGCCTACTGATTACAAGAATAATACTGGAAAATAGGCTTCTGGAGAAGAAAGAGGTCTTTGCAACCTTTCCAGTATCAGCAAATTGAAGCAGTGAATCTCAGAAGACAGGCCAGATCAGAAAAAAGAAGGTTGCTGTTTGGTGAAACTCTGAGATTTATAGAACCACAGAATCATACCCTCCAATTGTCCTGATTTGAAATGGGCAATTTTGATTATTATTCCACTTGTAGCTGTTTTAAAAGCCACTTTATCTCTTCTATTTCGTCTTTCTCCTTTTGTCCTGAGCTTACTTCAATTTCTACAAATTGAGATCAAGCTACAAATGTACTTTGCTCTAAATTATTTGGAGGGGTGGGGTGGAGAGAAGGAGCAGAATCCTGCCCTTCCCAGTAGACTCAGGGGAAAAAAAACTCTCAGACTATAGCCCTCCCTCCACCTTTGCTAGTTTAACTGTTTTGGATTTGATTGTTTATTTTTTTTAATTTGTGATATTTGTATACCACCCTTCTCAACCCCAAAGGGGACTCAGGGTAGTTCGCAGTGTTCGCAGATCTGATTAATAAGCTCTCTCTAGGGTTAGCTTCCACTGGACATTAACCACAGATATATACTAGAGCACTGCTTCTTAAACTTAATTTTTATATAGACTTATGTAGACTTATATACCTGGGATCATGTAAAAAATTCTTGGGTGGAAAGCGTTCATGATTGGAAAAGTTTAAAGAAGTCCTGTGCTAGAGGGTCTGGAAGACTCCTAGGACCTCTTCACACAAAGCAAAATAGCCCCGTTTTGCTGCTTTTAGGTGGGGCTTGGACTGGGCCTGCCATTGCAATGGCATAAGCCCTGTGGGCCATGTGAAGAAGTCCCTGGAGAGAATACTTCTCTAGGCATTTGTAGGCATTCCAACACAATTCTATGATCAACTTTCACTATATGTTGACTACAGAATTGGGCTGGAGGACCTAAAGCTTCCCAAAGAGTTGCTCTCTCTGGAAAAAATGCATAGTATTTTTGTTCATGTTTTTCTGCTTTCATAGGGATCTTGCATCTCTAACCACTACAAAATAGGAAGATACACCAAACGTTTCCATCGTGATCATATTTCTGGTATTACTTGTTCACATACATCCCAGGTTTTATATGTGAAATAAAAAGGTAAAGGTTTCCCCTGACATTAAGTCTAGTCGTGTCTGATTCTGGGGGTGGTGCTCATCTCCATTTCTAAGCTGAAGAGCCGGCATTGTCCGTAGACACCTACGAGGTGATGTGGCCAGCATCACTGCATGGAGTGCGGCTACCTTCCCGCCGAAGCGGTACCTATTGATCTACTCACATTTGCATGTTTTCGAACTGCTAGGTTGGTAGGAGCTGAGGCTAACAGTGGGAGCTCACCCTGCTCCCCAGAATTGAACCGCCAACCTTTCAGTCAGCATATTCAGCAGCTCAGTGCTTTAACTCACTGCACCATCGGGGGTTCCATGTGTAAAATGGAGAGTATGAAAACTGCCATTAATAAGCAAAGAAAAAGACTTGAAAAGCACAGCAGCATATCAAACTCACCCACTGAGGACCATGTTTAGCAACCATGGGACTGGAAAAGGAACAGAGTAAAATGTGAATAGGATAGTCTGTGGGAACCCCCACATTTCTTCAAGTAGCGTCTCAATGGGAGTTATAATCCATAACCCTATAGTCACATCATTCCCATAATGGAGAAGGCTGGTTTATTGCACCCTGGAGAAAGGCATGGCCAGTTAGTCTGGAACCCGGGAGCCACATCTATGGTTGTATCAGCTCCTACCCACTTAATAGTAATGGGAGTAATTGTCAGTCAAAATATCTGGAAGATGCTGTGTTGAAGAAGGCTATGACATTTACTCTATGCACACATGCATGTGCAAACGTAAATGAGGGGTAGTTTCTGTGAAATCAGGAAAGGTCAATTTTACAAGGTTCGAAAGCCCATTTGCCCAAATTAAATCAATATTAAAAATGCTAAAGGCAATATACTTCAAGAACATTTGCTGTAATTATTTCTGATGCCTGAGAATATTGATAAGAAATGTCATTAACGGAAGACACTTAGCACCCCCTTTCTGTCCATCTCAAGGATTTGTGCCTTTGACATGCTCAGCTAGCATGGAGACACATTTAATTCCTTACAACAATATTGAAAAGGAGCTAGTAGAGAAACAAGCATTCCTGAAAAATGTTGGCTGTTTATTATTGATTTTTAAACCCTACCCTTTCTAACAAAATGCACGTGATTGTCTTTCTGCCACACTGCCACTTCTAGTCTCTTTGAATATTTGGATAGGGCAATGGCAGCTATATTGTGCATCTCCTCAAATGAGCACTGAGAGTGTGGAAGTGATTCGCAATTTTTAGGTCTTTCTGGGACAAAGCATTTATTTATTTATTTATTTATTTATGGTATTTGTATACCACCTTCCTTAGCCCAAAGGCAACTCAAGGCAGTTTACAGTTGGCAACAATTTGATGCCCCAACAGACATAAAAATACAATTAAAACATTTAGCATAAATATAAAAAAACATATAAAACCACTAAAACACAATAAAAACATAAACAATCAGCGTCTCCGTACTAAAATCATTTTCCAGTTGCACTGTCCAGTCATTCCGTAGTTCCATATTTACGTGTTACGCTGCATTCGCGTAAGCTTTTTTATGAAATGTCAGGAGGGAGGGACTGATCTAATATTCCTAGGGAGGGCATTCCATAGCCGAGGGGCCATCACTGAGAAGGCCCTGTCTCTCCTCTCCGCTGGACGATCTACGAAGAGGGCAGGACCGAGTGCAGGGCCTCCCCAGACGATCTTAGAGTCCTAGATGGTTCATAAGGAGAGATATGTTCGGATAGGTAGCTGGGTCAGAACCGTTTAGGCAAAACCAGTACTTTGAATTGTGCCCGGTAGCAAAATGGCAGCCAGTGGAGCTGGCGCAACCGAGGAGTAGTATGTTCCCTGGCCGCTGCTCCTGTTAGCAACCTAGCTTCTGCCCATTGCACAGATGGAAGATTTCAAACAGTCTTCAAAGGCAACCCCATGTAGAGTGCATTGCAGTAGTCTATATGGGATGTAACCAGAGCATGAACTACCACTCTGCGTGGGCTACTTACATTTTGTCATTCTATTCAGAGAAGGGAATGGTTCCTTCTTTTATAAGAATTAAGGTGCTGTACTTACATTGACCTGTGGACAAGTCAATCCAGCTTTTTTGGGTTAATTTTGACTAAATAAAGTAATAATCAAATTAATAATGCTGGCCATTATTGGCTAGGAGATTCTTGGATTTTTAATCCCAAAAACTTATTTTCCTGAGCTTTGAAAATGAAACACTCTTGCTCAGTCAGAACACTAGGACCTATGCTGAGGGCTGCTAAATGATGTCAAACATGAATTTGGGAGGCCCAAATTCTGTTTTTTTAAAAATGCTAGCAACAGACTTCTTCCTTGATCTTTTGTCTCAGCTACCACAAACATTTACAATGGATGCCGCTGTTCAAGCAAAATTTACATGTAACAAAATATTTTGCCTCAACAGTAGTAAATTTATTAGTAGCTTAATCTGGTGAGCATGAAAAAGAAACAGGGAAAATTCACAGATCGTGTTTATAATGTATATCAAAGGCAAGCATGACGAGCACAAGCCCGTTTAAAGCAATAAGCTTTCCTTAACCTCCACTTCTCCTGTTGTGGGAACTGCCAGTAACTCAATAATAAGACTATAACTGGGTCAATAAAAATGGGGTCATTCTTCGCTAGTAAGCCTCGCAAAATAAATGTTGAAGAGATTACTGCTACTTTGAGATGGGATTCAATTTAGTTTAAGATTATGATCATAATTCAAGAGTGTTTTATTTGTTTTCTTTTCTGCCGTATGAAAGACTTGTCATTTGTAGGGGGGAAAACACATTTCCTGAAATTCAGATGACAGGATAATATCAATGATGTGTTTCTGCCATGGTGCTTTAATAATATGTCTGCAAACCACCACCATGAAATTTTCTAAGGACCATTATATTCAACCAAATAATACCAGCATAATTATTGAACACCCCTGGTGTGATATAACTGTAGGGCATACACTGACTGTAGCTGGCATATCAACAGCAATCACCATTTTCAAGCAAGACAAAGTAAAAGCACTGAAACATTTTCTTTACAAAATACATTCACAAAAATTGCTGCCTTAGAAGAAAATCGTCCAAGCCAAAGTAACGAAGTAACGAAGGCTTGCATATCCTCCAACACTTTGCAAATAAAAACCAGGAGGTATGTGACGATAGAACATTGGAGTGTAACCAAGATGACAAAAGGAAGACGAGGAAGAACACACAAGGGTTGTTGAAGGGTTTTTTGGGCTGCATCTATGGCAGGCATCCTCAGAGGTTGTGAAGTCTCACAACCTCTGAGGATGCCTGTCATAGATGCAGGCGAAACGTCAGGAGAGAATGCTTCCAGAACATGGCCATACAGCCCAAAAAACCTACAACAACCCAGTGATTCTAGCCATGAAAGCCTTCAACAATACAAAGAACACACAAATTGGAGAGAATGCAGCTGGTTGCTTTTGTCTGACTCATGAATACACTTCAAAATCAGTTTGCAGCCAATGAAGGAAGGCAAAGACAATGTGGGAGAAAAGAGAAATTGTGACAATATGGAAGCTAACGAAAAAATGGAACAAGAGAGGATTAATTGAACTGTCCTTGCCAAATCTAACCACCTCATTTAGCCAAAGGGCTAAAATTGGCGGCAGGCGACAATTTTAGCCTAAGTCAGTCATGGAGCCAGCTGGCTCCCAATAAATGACACCGGCATGGCTCTGTAGGTCAGTGATTCTGAACCTGTGGGTCTCCAGATGTTTTGGCCTTCAATTCCCAGAAATCCCAACAGCTGGTAAACTGGCTGGATTTCTGGGAGTTGTAGGCAAAAACACCTGGGGACCCACAGGTTGAGAACCACTGCTGTAGGTGAAGGAGGGTAGAGCCTCTGCATGCCATTGCTAGGTCAACATAGGAGGGATTCAGTGTTGCCATAGAATCCATGGAGGGAAGCCACACATTCATGCTTCCCCTATCTGATCACCCTTACTTGGATCCGGGTGATGCGGGGTGTGGGGCAGCAGATTCCCCTCACCCTTCTACAAAACAGAGTGACACGGGCAATTGTGTGACAAGACTTCTAGGTCCTTTTCATATGTGTTGTTTTCAAGCTAGGAGGGGTGTCACTGGCATGAAAAGAGCCCATGTGAAAGGGATCTAAAAGTTTTAATACACTACAAGCTGAATATGTATCAACAATGAAATGTGGCAGCTGGAAAAGCCACTGCAATTCTAGGCTGCATCAATAGGAGATAATCTGGGATAAGAAGATAATCTGGGATGAGATCCTGGGATATAATGAAGTTGAAGGGGTCTGGCACAGCTACTAATGAGATACCTTCAAAGACTAAAAAAAAGATTAAAATCATAAATGGGGAAGGAGTAGTGACTTATTTGAGGAAGGACAATTGCTTTCTACAGCCATGAGGGCTACACATAAAACAAGAGTTCAGAAAATCACTGCAACTCCTCCCACACACAAAATAATTATTCCAAGCTCTACACACTGGCCAGGTCAACCTGAGTACAAACTACATACGTGCAGCAGAAACTCAGCATGTATTCTGAGGTGAAGATGAATGGATATAGGATCAAATGGAGCACAGTTAATCTGGACAAATTCATATTCAGAATGAGATAGTTAAAAACTTGGGAAGACAAGAGTATTTAGATTGAAAGCTAAAGTTGACTGCAAAGCCCTGTAAATGGCCCCCAACTAGAGTAGAAAATGGAATAATCTAATAGTCTTTCTGCTGCACTGCAATTAAGGAGGAATATTTTTTAATATTGAGCAGTTCCTGCAGAGAAGCTTTCCTTCAACTTTCTATCCGTTGACTCTTGTAACTAGGATGTTTTATAGAATTAGAGATAACATATTTAGCTTTCAACTATAGTCTGACATGAAGAATATGTGCCTTGTTAACATAGATTATCTATGGCCATACACCTCCCAATTAACAGCAATACATTGATAGTTACCAAAGTTTAAAGAAAATGTAGATCAAAGACAGCTGAATGTATGAATGAATATTTCAGGATCATGCTTCTACCACCAGAAGTTGGGAGGCCAAATGTCAGAGCTCTTGCAAATGTGTTTCAGGCTAAAAGTTCAAGAAGTCAAAATAAAGGGGCATCAGCTTTACAAAATAAAAAGAGTGGGGTGGGAGAAAAATGTATACTGTGGATAAACAGCAAAGACATCTGTTTGAAAAATGTGCATTGTGTAAGCATGAGATAGAGGCCTGATGTTATCTTTGTGACTGCATCTCCTCTGTGCACTGGTGCAGGCTCTAAGATCTGCCCGGGAGGCCCTTCTCTCGGTCCCGCCACTGTCACAAGTGGGGTTGATGGGGACCTGGGAGAGGGCCTTCTCGGTGGTGGCCCCACGGTTTGGAATGCCCTCCCAAGAGAAATTAGGGAAGCCCCCACACTGTCCACCTTTTATAAGAACTTGAAGATCTGGATGTTCAAATCAGCTTTTCAGAATATCTTGTCCCTAACTGTTCTGTGCACTCTTACACTACACTCCATGCCCTCATCCCATGGCTGCACCTTTGCACTTATCCCATTCTCCTGCCCATTGTTTACAACCTGGTCATGTTTACAGTTGCCTACCACCAGGTGAGCGCTGTTTTAATTGAGTTTTAAATTGTTGTTTTATAAACTTATTGCTTATTGAATTGTATTTTACACTGTGTTTTATTTTATGCTCTGTTTTTAGGCACTTTTGTGCCAAGTGTAAGCTGCCCTGAGTTCCTTTGGGGAGATGGTGGCGAGATATAAAAATAAAGTTGCTGTTGTTGTTATTGTTGTTGTTAGGCTCACATGAAGAATGTTTATTGAGGAACACAGGATTTATGAATATCCCACTGAGCTCACCACAAAATAACAACCAAGTATAAGTAAAAATTGTTTTAAATCGCTTTTAAATTTTGTTAGATTTTAGCCATTCTTGTAAGCCGCTCTGAGCTCCAGGGGACTCGCGGCATATAAGTTCAAATAATAAATAAATAAAAACAATGAGGAGTGGCATGATCCCCATTTTTCTAGTCCTCTGCATTCACCGGCACCTTCCTATCCTTCATGCATGGAATGTCCAAACCCTGATCTCCATGCTATATATCCTCCAAAATTCCTTTCTTCAGAGCTAAAATTTCTGTTCATACAGATTGATTAAATACATCATTTAAATTTAAATTCAATATTAATAACAATTACTATCATTTGTATGGTATGAGTAATCAATGTAAACACTGTTATAATGATCAGTGGTTTGAAGTAGTCGGCGAGTAAATGTGTCCTGTCTTTTTGCTTTACACAATATGGACAGACTTAACATACACAACAATGGAAAACTAATACCAACACCAACTTTCAAAGTGTTGGCAATGCTCTGCTTAACATATCTTAAAATATACAACTATCAATGCTTCTCAAAGCAGAAGTAAATACAAAATATGATTTTTGGTTATATGCTGTTTTGTACAGAAACAAAATGAGTTGTTTTTAATATAACCTCTCTGTATATACAAGGGCAAAAAAATATTTCCAGATCTTAAGAAGTGTATGTCTTCCAAGTGATTTGAATCAGCCAAGATAGCCATGGTTAATTCTCTACTTTCCTGGCTGCTCAGTGGATACTAAGTTGTACTATTCTCCCACTTCAGGCACTGAGTTGCTTGCTTTTGTTGTTGCTGTCGCTTTAAAGTTGTCATTATTTGCCATTTAACATTGCAAATTATCACTAAGGATTGTAACCATCTCATCTTCTCCTTTTTAGTGGTAGCAAGTCCTCCACACCCTGCTAATCATGGAGGAAAAACAGAAGGATGGCGAATGTGGCAATGGCAGCAGAAGAGGTGATGCCTCTAGTACTCATAATACTCAGGACTACTGATACTTGACTTCCACAGACCTTTCAGCTATCCCATCATCCAGCCAGCATAACTAGACAGCTAGTCACACATAGGTTTTCCATGAAATCATATTGCTATTACCCAATCAGACCTTTACATCTCTGGACTGCTTTTGCTACATTTTTTCTCACTATTAATGCCACCTCTTTTTCTTCTCAGATTATCAGGTACAGAATAATGCACTTTGCAATGATGTGATTGAAAATGGGTAGGCAACTGTAGAAAGTTAGGAGTGTACACATCAATGCCCCAGTAGACCTTGGGAGTGGAAGTGGAATCACTCTTGCTCCTACACAAAAAAGTAAACTAATACTGCATTGTCCCAAAATCCCTGTGGGAATATGGGGGCATTTTCACCATGTTCTGGGGTCATTCTTGCTCACTTCCTGTTTCAAAAAGGCCCTGTGCAGGTACAGCTGTACCATGAGCTACAATTTTGTTTGCTTTGCATTGAATGTTTGTTGTAGTCCTAAGTTTCAGGGACTCTGCAGATAGGTGGCTTCTTTTGGCTGCAATCATAGGGCAAGCCACCTGTCAATTATCGTTTGGTTCCCTAGTCCCGCCCCCTTTTTGGGTTTTGGAGGGAACAGGAGTCATTTTGGGTTTACTCCACACAGAGAAGTCTTTCATGCAGAACATAATACCAAGAACTCCTGTAGAAAGCTTCGTCTTCTACAGCTTGGCTGGGGAGAAAGGTCCCATAGCTTGGCCAAGGATCATACAGCCTTACAGCTCCTTTGCCGAGGGACTTCAGCCAGCCATCACCGAAACCTGAACTCCTTTTCCCCTGGAAGTCTACAAAGCTCTGCTTGGTAAGAGTCATTCGCGGAAGCCAGAAGTAGTTGGTACCGGGTGCAGGGGCTCCACGCCAACAGAGGCAAAGACAGAATGCCCAGATTAGAAGTTAAGGATTTTCCCATTAGTTACAGTTATGAAGATAGTGCCTGTTCCCTGTGGACAAGATTGAGAGAGAGCCAACAGACTGTTAAGAAAGCCTTAAAGTACCTGTTTGTTTTCAATAATAAAGAACTTTGTTGAACCTTTAAGCAATCTAAAGACTCTGTTTTAAGGAAATCCAAAGGCCTTTAATCTGAGGCAGCCCTGGGGTCCCGTTGGGCACACAGAATTTATGTCCTGTCTACAGTCTTATGCACAGGCCCAGCGTGTGACAGCACAGGCCCCCTGGACCTAAATTTCCCCAAAGAGTTTGCAAGATGCACCCCTAGTCTCTACTAGACATTTCAAGAGGGGGGGGGGGCGTTCAGGATAAAATTATGGTTTCAAAATTCATGGTGGAAATACCCTTCATAGTCCCTAGTGTACATTGAGAAGCATTCTGGCACAAAATAAATAAATAAAAATATAAGAAAAGCCTTTTCACAAAAATTAAAAATGACCCTTGATAGATACTGGTATCCATTAAACATGATCCTCGGAACCATATGCAGTCCATCACTGTTTTAAAAGATGAGGTCATTTCCCATATTCTTTCCATCCCTATTATACAAGTCGACCTTAAGAGTTTCAGCTAAAAATGTAGGACTATAAATTCTAATGTGGGCAGTTGCTATCCTCCTTTCCCCCTTAGAATCGCTTCTGGAGATTTTTCCATTGACAAGGAGTGCTCTGGCACTTCTACAATCTGCCCCTAAGCTACTTGTGCACAACGGCATAAAATACTAAGGATGCAATCAAGCTCTTTTGAAATCGGAGCAGTGTTTGCAGCTGACTTCAAAAGGAATGGATTGCACTCCTCCATCCCATAATAAGTATTAAGCTGATGTGGAAAATGGAAATAAATTCACTGGCATTTTGCAAATCATTCCTGTGGATGTTTTAAGTCAGAGCATGTGAGGCTTTTCATTAGCTTCACCAGATATTTTAAACATAATTAAAGTTGAACACAAGTATATTATTAGCATGCTAATAATTCAAATAAAGAGACCAAACCATTACTAAATAATAGTTCCGTACAATGTATCCACCTTGAATTCAATATGAGAGTTGGACATCAGGCTTTGGCATTTATTTTCGATGCCAGTGGGGCAGTAAATCTGCTCTGGCATTCAGTCTGAATTTTAAAGGATCTACCCACAATTCTGAATACTATAGGTAAAGGCAAAGGTTTCCCCTTGACATTAAGTCTAGTCAAGTCCAACTCTCATCTCCATTTCTAAGCCAAAGAGCCAGCATTGTCCATAGACATCTCCTAGGTCATGTGGCTGGCATGACTACATGGAGCGTCATTACCTTCCCGCTGAAGAGGTACCTATTGATCTACTCACATTTGCATATTTTCAAATTGCTAGGTTGGCAGAAGCTGGGATTAATGATGGGAGCTCAGCAAGTTCTGCAGCTTAGCAGTTTAACCCACTGTGCCACTGCAGGCCCTTCTGAATACTATATCCTATTATATTTACTTGTGTCTATTCTAATACAAATGTTCAGGGTACATTTAGTCTGTTCAATAAGAAAAAGGAGCAGGCTGGCCCTTCCTTGCTCCATTAATGCTCCCTTTGTTTGGAGAGCATTAATCTAAAGAGGACATACCCTCAACCTATCAAGACTTCCCATTTAAGGCAAAACCCTGGGGGGAAAAGATAGTTTAGAATTAAAATCCAAATAGATTAGCATTGCCTTGCTACATTTAAAAAAAAATCAAACAAGCACAATGAATAAAAATAAGAACATAAGAAATTAGCTTTAATCACATTACCTTGTTATCATCGACATTGTTTAGAGCTACTTGGTTCCATGATCATATGAATAAAATATCTCAAAGAAATCCCATTTGTATCAGCTCTATTCTGCTCCTGCAAATTCAGGACTCCATTAAATTAATCCACCTGTGAGGTGACTTCCCTCTTTCATATAATCCTCAGCTTTCCTCACCATTATCATCTCTTTCATAGATCCATGACTTCTTATGATACATCCAAAGTATTATAGCCTCCATGAGGAGGGCGTGTTTAGGAGGCTATAATAGCCTTCATGAAGAGGATGGGCTTAGGCTTCAGAAGATAAGACTAAGAGGAGGCATGATGGCCATGCATAAATATCTGAGGAGAAGTCATAGGAAGGAGGGAGCAAGCTTGTTTTCTGCTGCCCTGGAGATTAGGACACAGAACAATGGCTTCAAACGACAGGAAAGGAGATTCCACCTGAACATTAGGAAGAACTTCTTTACTGTGAAAGCTGTTCAGTAGTGGAGGCTCCTTCTTTGGAGGATTTTAAACAGAGGCTGGATGGCCATCTGTCAGGAGTGCTTTGAATGCAATTTTTCTGCTTCTTGGCAAGGGGTTGGACTGGATGGTCCAGGACAGGGGTCAGGAACCTTCGGCCCTCCAGGTGTGGTGGACTTCAACTCCCACAATTCCTTGAGGCTCGGCATTCGCCCCAAAGGCTTACCTTGGCCTCAAGGAATTGTGGGAGTTGAAGTCCACCACACCTGGAGGGCCGAAGGTTCCCCATGCCTGGTCCAGGAGGTCTCTTCCACCTCAATGATTCTATGATCCTATTATTTTGACTTCTACAAAGAGAGTATGCTTAATTTCTTCTCTAACATTTTGTGTCCATAAAATTATCCTCCGGCACCATATTTCAAATGAGTTGATCTTGCTTTTGTCATCTTTTTTCAAGGTTCTGCTTTCACATCCTTGCAATATAAGTGGAACTATTGCACTTTGTTAACCTTGTCTTTGTTATTCAAGACTCTATCTTTTAATTTGAGGATTGTATCTAGTCCCTTTATAGCTTTTGCTTTTCTTCTGATTTTTATTTGGCCAATGTTTGTAATTTCTCTAGTACCTCTTTCTTTTCTGAAGTCATTAGAAGACATGCAAAAGTCCTGTAAGTAATTTTACAATAAATATCTGTTTAAACAAACAAACAAAAAAACAACCTTTGTGTTTTGGTTTATAATCCAAAGCTTTTATTTTTACTAGCTATAGCTCAATATTGCATCTAAAGCTAAATAGTCTTAACAGTTGCACAGTTGCATCTTGTTTCAATGTGATCATTTTAATTGTTTTTAAAAGTTTGGTTGTTAGGTTTTAGGTAACGTAAATAAAACAACATAAAGTTAAATATGTAATAAATCAATCCTTGTGGCTCTGCTTGGAGAAGGGAGAAGAGGAGAGAATTTATTATAAAATGATAAATCATGTTTACATAACCAATGTATTTAATGTAACCTATTTACCCATATGCTTGTATGTGTTAATATCTAGGAATATAATTCACCAGTCTTCCCACTGATCGTGTACTGAAATTAATTTCTGACCTAATTTATTATTTGTAAGTTGGTAAAAACATCAAAACGTCCGGGCGTCCCCTGGGCAACGTCCTTGCAGACGGCCAATTCTCTCACACCAGAAGCAACTTGCAGTTTCTCAAGTCGCTTTTGACACGACAAAAAAAAACCACCTCTAAATCTTTCAGCACTGATTTTCATGCATTAATTATGCATTTCATATATAATAAAACACTTCTGTTTTTCTGCTTCTAACCCACTGGCAATCAATTTCATTGCACAAACCCAAGTTCTCAGATAATGAAGAAAAACAGACAAGAGTGCAAGAACTTCTATGAAAGACTGATGTCCTTTTTCAGATAAGAACTTCACTGATAAGAATTTTCCTTTGCAGATAAGAACCGATGTTCTGCTAAAAATAACAAGAGTGTAAAAGGAATTATATTTTCAGATATGTAAATGCACCGTCTTTGATTTAAATCCAAGTGACTGGGATGGCAAAATCTGCCTCCCCTTCTCCATCCATGCCAAGAGGGCCCCTTCAAGCTCTGGGAAAATGGTCTCCAGACACTTGGAAGACCTATACGGGTGAACTGTGAGACTGTGAGGAGCAGTAAACTCTGAAAAGTACACAGAGGCAAAACTTGTCCATTCATAGAAGAATAATGCTGGAGCTCACACAATTATTTATCCAAATTACTGCAGTCTTAAACTATGGCACCAAGTACATACCAGCTCACTTCTCACAGATGAAAACTAGAAGTTGAAGCAATGAATATACCAGAATTATTCTGGTGCATACTTTTTAATTTTTTTTAAAAAAAATGTGTAAAGGCGATGTACAGAATCTAAAGAAATAAAGGAAATACATCAAATACACATATTACAAATACATCTGTTTACCACACTCACCTCCTTCCTCATGAACTACCCCCAGAGGATAGCATTTTGCTGCAAAACCTTTAGTTCAATGACAGGTTCATGGTCAAGTTCATTATGCATTCCAGGAATGCATGGTGGGGAAGGATCATAGACAGTAATTACATAACATTTAATAAAAGTTGCCCTTAGTTAACCCATCCATGTGTGTGGCCTCTTCATTTGCGGATGTTGCGCAGCAAGACCCTGTACTATGAGGTAGAGCAAACAACAGTAGCTGATAAGGCAACAGCTTCCATTAGGTGGCCATTGCCAATTCCCTACTCAACCACTTTGGGATTATCTAAAATAGCAGTCATCAATTCAACATTACTGTGCAACCCCCCCCCCCCCCCCAAATTATGGACGTTTGTGCCTAAAATTCCATTTTCAGCTCCCTAAAAATACAAAAGAGAAGAATAATGTTGTCCTCTTTATTGTTGCTTGCTGTAAATCAAGCACATATGTCCATGGTCTCTAAATATCACTCCGTAGTTACTTCTGGTATCAAGACGCCATCCTTACCTGGAAGGGCTATGTTGCAAAGAGCAAAGGAAATCAACAGCATGGTGCCTGTAGCAACTAATCAGCCATGGGAGAACATTTACAGTGCTTTTCACCCGTTGTCACAAGTAGACCAAGATTAATTTGAATGAAAAGTTACCTTGTAGTCTATTCTTACTATCATTAATTTGCTAATTACAACCCCAAAAGGAGCTGTTTGTCTCTTTAGGAATTGCTCATTCTTTGGTCCTAAGGCCCCATCTACATTGTCAAACAATGCAGTTTTAGAATGCAGTTTACCTGCACTGAACTGGATTGCAAGATTAATATTTAACTATATATTAATATACTCAAATTGCATTCTGAAACTGCATTACATAGCAGTGTAGATGGAGCCTGAGTTGTATGTAGATAATAACTTCTGTCATGAGACGGGCACCCGTGGTTTCATTTATACTTCTGAGGAAAATATGGTATTTTCTTCATCTTCCAACCCTATTGTATTCAACTCTATTGTATTATTGGGCCAAAGTCCTTCATTTGAATACAGCTCACTTTTATCCATGATTTTGCATATCTATATGCTGTTGTTGTTTATTTGTTCAGTTGTTTCTGACTCTTCGTGACCTCATGGACAGCTCCCTGTTGGCTGTCACCACCCCCAGCTCTTTCAAGGTCAAGCCAGTTACTTCAGGGATACCATCCATCCATGTTGCCCTTGGTCCGCCCCTCTTCCTTTTTCCTTCCATTTTTCCCAGTATTATTATCTTCTCCAAGCTTTCCTGTTTTCTTCTCCAAGCTTTCCTGTCTTCTCATTATGTGGCCAAAGCACTTCATCTCTGCCTCCAATATTCTTCCCTCCAGTGAGCAGTCGGGCATTATATCCTGAAGTATGGACTGATTTGATCTTCTCGTGGCCCAAGACACTCTCAGAATTTTCCTCCAAAACCATAGTTCAAAAGTGTCTATCTTCCTTCACTCAGCCTTCATGTCACGTTGCCAGGGCTCTACCTTATTGAGGTAGAGATGAATCAAACTCCCAGTTTTATCAAATAGCACTTACTTGCTGGCTGTTTTAATAGACCAAACCATAAAACATAAAGATAGTACTCAGCTACAGAATAAACAAAAACTGATAGCAAAAATAACTTCATAGTCAAAAGGGTTCAGTCCAGTGGTCAAATGCCAAGAGTTCAATAACAGAGTCCAGGGATCAAGAGTCTATACCATAGTCAAAAGACAGTCCAAAGGTTCAAGGTTCCAAGATTACAGGAGACAGGTCAGGATACAGAAAATCCAACAGACCTGGGGGGGGGGGGGAGATCCAGCAGCATCCACCACCAAAATACAACAAATACTTTTCTCCCAAAAATCAGTCCCAAGGCTAGCTCCTTATATCCAGAAACACCCAGCTGCAACCCTTCTCTTGCATACCTCCACCCTTAATTGCTTTCACCTATGAACTGTTACTTACAAACTACTCAGCCCTTTAGAACCAAAACTTACATTAACCCTTCCATCACCAACTGCCAGGTCTACCACCACCAACCACCATCAACTATGGAACATATGACACTTCATTATGGTCCAGCTTTCACATACATAGGTTACTACAGGGAATACCATTGCTTTAACTATGTGGATCTTCATTGCCAATGTGATGTCTCTACTCTTCACTATTTTATTGAGATTGATCATCACTCTCCTCCCAAGAAGTAAAGGTCTTCTGTGTATCTATACATAGTTTTGCCATAATCTTGGGCTAGCCCAAAGTGTTTTTTTTAATTGTATGCAAAGGATAAGATGGCTCCTACTCATTATTTAATCTATAAAATCTGACCAGAGAAACAGTTGCAGTTGCCCACAGTATTGGTACCACCCCCAAGAGCAACAGGCTAGATTAATATATAGCAAACCTACATCTTTGTCATTTACACCTCACCGCTATTCTCCAAGGCAGTCTCCTAATTTTGCCTCTTTTTACAGCCAGTTCTCCCACGGAAATACAAACAATTCCACAGATTGTAAAACCACTAAAAATCAAATCTGTATTCTTGCCAGAAGCTATTAGAATTTATCTTCCTTCTCCCATCACACTGTGAAAAGATTTTATGGTGGCAAGTAAAAATAAATGAGCAGATTTATCTCTCCTCTCTAATAAATCACAGCATAGTGTCGAGCGGGATTGGGAAGAAACCACTGATTGTGAAATGGTTAGTGAATGGAAATGAAGATGTTGGCTTGAGATATGGGTGTGCCAGTTCGTCACTGCCGTACAAAGTATTTCTCAGGAAAGTATGCTTGAGAGATATTGACAGAAAGTGCTTTTTTTGGGCTTCTCGTCCATTATAAATTATTTTTGATAAAATATAATCCTGATTATATATTAACTTGCTTTAAGGTCTTTATACAAGCTTCTTACTGAAATGTCTTTGATGTGCTTTGGAATTTTTTTTGTGCTGTTTTTAAATACAAAAAGACTGCAGGAAATAGCGCATATAAGTGCCATAGGCTTTTAACATTGTGAATAAGGATAGTTACCATTGTTTCTTTTACTTTTGGAAGGCTTTTTTGGTATAAAAAACTGATTTTTCTGCAAAGAAAATGATTTTTTTCTAAACAGAAATTTATTTATTTATTTATTTACAGTATTTATATTCCACCCTTCTCACCCTGAAGGGAACTCAGGGCAGATCACAATGTACACATACACAACAAACATTCAATGCCAGTTTTAGACAAACAAGACAGACAGACAGAGGTAATTGAGCATTTTTTACAACTTCGACTCCTGGAAGTTGTTCAATTCTGGCCACAGAGGAAAGCGGTTGCTTCATCCACTATGATGCCAAGCCTTGCTCTTTGATCTCTGGCATTTTTATGGTGTCATAAATTAATGTCCCCGCTTTAAGCAATCCCTCATTTCTCTACTCACAGCTCAGCTGTTTTCGAACTGCTTGGGTGAACAGTAATCTGAGCTATTAACAGTCGGGAGCTCAAACCTGACTTGGGCTTCAAACTTGCCATATTCTGGTTGGCAGTGATTTATTGCTGCTAGTGATTAACCAGCTGTGCTGTGTTTTATTTCCTGCGCAAGTAAAACCCACTTGTGTCCCCCATACATAGAATAAAGCCTGGCCTATGAATAGTTCTTGAAAACTTTATCTCGGTATTATTTATTGCCTATTAGAATAACATTTATGAATATTTACATCCCTATGGACAGAGGACAACTGGTTTTCTATGAAATAATTTTATTATGCTATTTTATAGTCAACCATCTGCTTCTCTTGGGGCAGTTTGCATTTTTAAAAGCTTGCCAGATATTCACATAATACAAAAAGCTGTTCAGAATGCAGCTTTTTGGGCGGTCAGCAAATATTATTTCTTCTCTGTTGCAATTGCCTTAATTAAGTACATAATACACAAGGAACTGAAAGTGTCTTACAGAAGACTGACATTTTAAAAAATCAGTATAATGGCAAAACAAAAAAATCCTCAGGAAGAGAACCAAGATCGGTTCACAATATTGCGAAAAAGTTGAGTTCTCAAAAGTGTGGCTTTGGGGTTCCCTAAACAAATTTGGCAGTTGCAAAAAGTATGTAGCTTACGACTTACTATTTACTGTATTTTTATTCCATCTTTCTCTTGACATAGGGATGCACTATAAATGAATCTGTTTCAGAAATTTACATAAATCTGTTAGCAACAACATGCAGCAAATGCTTCAGCTGTACTTCATAAAAAAGGAAAATTAGCCTGGCTTGATGTATTATCGAAGGCTTTCATGGCTGGAATCACTAGCGCCCAAACACGAATCAAGGAACATGAAAGGCACTGCAGACTACTTCAACCAGAGAAGTCAGCCATAGCAGAGCACCTGATGAACCAGCCTGGACACAGCATATTATTTGAGAACACAGAAATGCTGGACCACTCCAACAACCACCATGTCAGACTACACAGAGAAGCCATTGAAATCCACAAGCATGTGGACAATTTCAACAGAAATGAGGAGACCATGAAAATGAACAAAATCTGGCTACCAGTATTAAAAAACTCTAAAATTACTACAGCAAAACAGCAGAGAGGAAACAACCAGGCACATCTTAACACCTCTCAACAGAACATTTTCCCAGGTTCAGCCAAGCCTTCAAATGCTAATGAAGGTGGTCAGCTGAAACATTCACACCTAGCTTCAGCAGAGAGCTCTTTGCCCCACCCCAGTCATTCCACAGATATATAAACCCATTTTCCTATTTCCAACAGACCTCACTACCTCTGAGGATGCTTGCCATAGATGCAGGCAAAACGTCAGGAGAAATGCCTCTAGAACATGGCCCTATAGCCCGAAAAAACCTACAAGAACTTAGCCTGGCTTGTTTAGCAAGCCTTGCAAATGCTGATTTTATTTGATGACTATCTTTTCAGTTTCAGAAACACTTATCTTCTAATTTTGATTCTAAAAAAATATGGCATTCATAAACCATAATCAATTGAAATAAAAAGTGTCAGTCATCTGCTGTTAAAATTCAAGAAGTTTTCTGAGCGGGAAGGGTTGATGCCACCTATTTGTGTGGGAGGTAAGAATACCAATCATGTGCGTGTCTGTGAACAGACCATGATGGGAATAAGAGGCGGTGGCTATAGGTCCATTTCAGGCATATGACCCATTTTATAATTAGGACCTTTTAAGTTAGAGGTACAGACCCTCTAGCCACCCCATTGTGGTCCCTCTATTTAGTGGGAAAAGCAGAACCAACAGAGTATGTTCTGCTACTTGAAACTGCAAACCAAGCATGCCAGCATGGGATGAAAAGTATTGCTCGGTGTCCTCCAGTATCACACATTCAGCCAAGATTTATTTCTTTATGTAATAACAAACTAGCACATACATCTCATTAGTATTCAAATTCACTTTCATCTTTCATAAAGGATAACATTATTTGTATACCAAAGAATTATTTTGAAATACAGTTATGATTTATTAGAAGTAAATGTTTGATGTATATACCTATTTTATATATCTACATACCTAGGGTCATGTAAACATTTCTTGGGCAAAAAGGGGTTGCAAGTAGAAAAAGTTTAAAGCAGAGGTTTACTTATGGCAATCCAGATGTTGCTGGATTCCTATTAATTTCCCTACTATCTGAGCTAAGACATATGGGAGTTATAGTCTACAACATCTGGAGGACCACATCTCCAAATGAAGTAATGTACACACATCTAGAAGACTAACACATGAGGGTTGGGATGTGCATTAGTGGTTTGTTCACAATGAGTGTAAATGCTCCTTTTCACATGACATCATTTCAGTCCCATAGCATTCCAGTTTTCTCCTTGCTGCTTGGCTGCGGCTTTTGTTGCATGAGGGATATGAATAGCCTCCTTAAAGCACTTTGCTCCAGTGTTGGCAGTGGTACAATAAGTCACTAGTGCTGCTGCAGCAAGATTGGAAGAATCCATATGTTGTGGATATTACTTTCTCCAGTTCATTCTCCTATTCCTAAACTGCAGCCATTCAACTTCCAGACAGCAGATGAAGGGGACCTCTGGCTGCACAGCCATTACTTTCTGATTGGGTTCTGTTTGCTTTCTTATTAAAAAAAATCAAGGTAAGTATGAAATTTTGCAGTTTATTCTTGGCACGGTTATGGATTCCTTTTATTCTATAAACAATTTCTTATTGGTTGGGAATACTGCTTCATGTCTCTAGGTTCATTCATGGATATGCTAATAGTGTTGGTTTGTTAACTTGGACACACCGTTAATTATGATATATCTGCTGCATTCAAATTAATAAAAGGTGTCATCTACAGGAACCATTGACATTTTGTGGCTCCAAAGTAAGATTTGGCACTAATAACTACACCACCCTCTTTTGGCATTAACTAATGAGAAAAAGTCTGGAAGTGAAATATCCATGTTTATCTTTTTATCCCCTACCCTTTTTCCTCATTGTTCTTGGCTTACTTCAGTGTTATATACTGGACAATTTTTTTTACATCTATGAAAATGCATAACTTGTTTGTGCTCATTTAATTCGGCAACGCATAGAGAAGGGGACATAATTTTTGTGCAAGTACAGCTGCACCAGGAGCTCCAATTTTGTTTGCTTTGCATTTAATGTTTGTTATAGTGCTAAGTTTCAGGGACTCTGCAGATAAGTGGCTTCTTTTGGCTGCAATCATAGGGCAAGCCACCTGTCAATTATAGTTAGGTTCCCTGGTCCCGCCTCTTTTTGGAGGGAATTTTTTGGTCAGTCCACACAGAGAAGCCTTTTGCACAGGACATAAAACGAAGAGCTCCTGTAGAAAGCTTCATCTTCTACGGCTTGGCTGGGGAGATATACAGCCTACGGCTTGGCCGGGAGATACAGCCCCACAGCTTGGCCGAGGATCATACAGCCTTACAGCTCCTTTGCTGAGGGACTTCAGCTAGCCATCATCGAAACCTGAACTCCTTTTTCCCTGGAAGTCTACAAAACTCTGCTTGGTAAGGGTCTCTTGCAGAAGCCAGAAGCAGTTGGTAGGGGCTCCACACCAACAGAAGCAAAGACAGACTGCCCAGATTAGAAGTTAAGGATTTCCCCATTAGTTACAATTAAGAAGATAGTGCCTGTTCCCTGTGGACAAGATTGAAAGAGCCTATAGACGGTTAAGAAAGCTTTAAAGTACCTGTCTGTTTTCCTTAATAAAGAACACTGTTGAACCTTTAAGCAATCTAAAGACTCTGTGTTTTAAGGAAATCCAAGGGCCTTTAATCTGAGGCAGCCCCGGTGTCCTGTTGGGCACACAGAATTTATGTCCCGTCTACAGTCTTATGCACAGGCCCAGAGTGCGACAGCACAATTTTGCCTTTCCTTGTGGATTCAGGCAAAAGTAAACTGCTACAGCCTCTCTTAGCTCTTGTGTTCTTCCTTATTTATAACTTTTTCCTACTCTCGATCCCATCAAGTATGGTAGGACAAGAGAGAGAGTCTTCTTGGTGGTGGTTCCCTGGCTTTGGAATGCCCTCCCTAGAGAGATTAAGTTAACCCCTACTCTCCAAACCTTTCAATGTAGCCTAAAAACATGGCTTTTGAAATGGGCCTTTGACCCTGAGTAGACTGAAATGGGTGCATGTGAGGACTGAGTATTCACTCCGGCACTTTAGTTCATTAATTGATGATAGCCAGTTTTATCCGCAGGCATTTTATAAATGTTAACAATTATGTGATGTTATGTGCATTGTGGTTGTTGCTATAATTTTATGTTGTTATTGTTTCTATACTTATGTATTGTTTATTTTATAAGCAGCACTCTGGAGTGCTTTTGTGAGCCAACCTGAATTCCTTTGGGGAGATGGTGGCAGAGAATAAATAAAGTTGTTTATTATTATTATTATTATTATTATTATTATTATTATCTTGACAACTCTCTATGTAGCTCGGCCACATGAATCCCAGTTTTCACGTATGAAATGTTGGAGCGTATGGTATTTATTAAATAGTTGAACTTGTTTCTTTACCAGGGGAGGAATGTAAAAAAACAAACATTTAAAACAATTACAATAAAATCTATTTAAATAGATCTATTTAACTACAATTAAGGGCAGATGGTAAATAAAATACATTTAAAGTAGATAACTAGCATGATCTAGTTAGTTATCTATTTTAAATATATTTTATTTGCCATCTGCTCTTCCTGATAGAATTATATACTTTTCCAAATGCATAAGTCATTTAAACAAATATAGCATTTTGAGTATGGTGTTTCTCTCTTGGAATTATTTTCTATTGCAACTATGGCCATCTGTTCGAAATGACAGCCTCCCTTGCCTGTTGCTTCTTCTTTCTCTGGTGAGCCCCACCTTCTTCTCACATCCAGCAGGAAGAAAAATAGTGGTTGCATCAAATTAATTAAAATCAATTCAGTTATCCATTAAGTTAGAAATGTTCTAACGAGGAGGGACAAGTTAATTAAATTAATTTTTAAATCTACTTCATTGACATACGTTGGACTTTCAGCATTAATGTAATTCTATGATTTATTAGCGAACCAATTGGGAAATGTAAAGTAGGTTGGCTTCTCATTGACTGAATTAATATTTTAATTAATAACCTAATTGTAGCATAAAGTTATCAATTAAATTACTAATTAATTTAATAAGATGCCAACAAATATTACATTTCCAAATCAGTTCTTTAATAAATTAACATGGCTATAGGAATCTTTGTTGTTTTCAGGATTAGGCTATGATAGCTCCTTTAATTCCAAGGCTAAACTTTCTTAAGCCAACAAAAAATGATGGCAGTTTGAAAAAGTATGTTTTTTGCATCCACATAGTCCTCCTGTGTTTCACACCTGGCACCATACAGATATTGCTCACCTGCTCAGGGAAACTGGGTGCCGAAACATTTAACCCTAGGACTTTTTTCTGGAGTCCTGCTGGAAATCACAAAACTGGAAAGGTTGGGAGGAAGATGAGAACCAATGTGATATTGTGGTTTGAGAGGTGGACTGCAACTCTAGAGACCAAGGTCATATTCCCCATTTGTCCATAGACGCCCATTGGGCAACCTAGATCAAGTCACATACACTGAGTCTGAGTGTACCCTATGATAGAGTCACCTTAGGGTCTCTATAATACGTCAGAAAGGACTTGAAGGCTTACAACAGCAACAAACAAGGTAATGATATAATATTATAGGAGCCCCTGGTGGCACAGTCAGTTAAAACACTGAGTTGCTGAACTCGCTGACCAAAAGGTCGTAGGTTTGAATCTGAGGAGCGGGGTGAGCTCCCATTGTTAGCCCCTGCTTCTGCCAACCTAACAGTTTAAAAACATGCAAATGTGAGTAGATCAATAGGTACCGCTCCAGCAGGAAGGTAACAACGCTCCATGTAGTTATGTCAGCCACATGACCTTGGAGGTGTCTATGGACAATGCTGACTCTTCAGCTTAGAAATGGAAATGAGCACCAAACCCGAGTGAGACACAACTAGATTCAATGGCTAAACAGTCCAGAAATCACACAACACTCCATACACACGCACACTGCTAGAAGATAGCCATATAACCACACAACACTTCAGTGATTCTGGCCGTGAAAGCCTTCAACAGTATATATTTTTGACTGGAATTACACTTTAAAAAATGTACCTGAATCAACTTACTTACAAATTCAACTTAAAAACAAATCTACAGAATCTATATTGTTCATAATTTGGAGACTGCTTGTAACTTAGAATTTTTAGAAATGTATTCATTCAGAAAAAGGGAATTTCCCCTTTTATTGCCATCACTTCTTTCTATGGAATCCATGAACTAGTCGCCTAGCTGGGAAATCTAAAGGCCTCTATCTAAATTACACATCCCAGAATACCATAGGAAGCAGCCTTGACAACCAATATAAGGGAAATCATATTGCTAGAATTGGTAATGTAAGAGATCTCTGAATCGGAACTATGGAAATAATACATTTATTGTGAACAAATATAACATATCTGTCTAATAGAAAGTATAATTTATGGATAGGGCAGGGGTAGAGCACTGCCATACTTTACTGGCATAGGAAACAAATGCTATATTTCATTAAACCAAGGATGAAAGTGATGAGATCCTACATCTTTGCTTGACTGCAAGTTCCAGCAGCCCTTGCCAGCATAGCCAATGATGAAAAATGCTGGGAGCTGCAATCCATCAACATTATTCCCATTCCTGCTTTGAAACATGATTTGGAGGGAGCTTGTACTTTGTTTACAAGTTAAACAGTATTTCTGGAGGCTTTTTGCAGGAATACAGAATAACTGTATGACTTCCCCTCCTTCATGTTGCTTTCAGTTTGAACGAATGGATGTCTGTTTTGCTTTCAGTTTCCAAGTAAACAAGACTCCGCAAAGAACACACTTTTGGGAAATCACAGCATACCTTAGGGATTCCTACAATTCCTTCGATACTTGGCATTTATACATAATGCACTCAGTCAACACTGGAACTGTCAAGAGTGAGGATAGTTTACCAAAAGGCATTTCAAGCGTCATGAAAGAGTATTTTAAACTCACTAAAAATGTAGGCAAATCTTTTCCTGGGAAAGTACATTCAGCCAAACTGTAAATAGTACTGCCCACCTTTCCTACTAATACTGGATCTGCCTTTATTATGGGCACCAAACAAAACCTTCACTGGTAAGCGGCTTATATAAAAATACTCATTTCAAAAGAGCAACAAACTACAACCTCATTACTTTCTAGAGAAGACTAAAAAGAAAGGAAGTAATTACATCTCCAAGGGAAAGAATGTTTTGTTCTTGCTGAGAAGAAAAACTGAGCTGCTGCATATCCATTTTTCTTCAGTAGGATGTGGTGTATAAATTAATGCTTGGAGTGTTTGCTATTAATCCATTGCTGGAGGTACTGGCCAATAAGCTAAAATGATGCTGATGTCTCATTTCTAGAAAGGAGACATACAGTGTACAGCAGTCTGAGAGTTCATAGGAAAATTCATTCTTTGTCAATGGTTTAGGAAAGGAGGACTCCATTATATTTCCAAGGTCTTCCATTCATTCTTTTCTGGATCTATGGCAAATGCTGAATCTATTCAATATCGTTATTTGCCGTTAAGTGGACTTCAAACTTATGATGTCTGTATGAATGAGATATAGCCATGATCCTTGGACAATGACTCCCCAGATGGTGCAAAATCAGGGCTGTGGCTTCCTTGATTGAATCAATCCCTCTATAGTTCCTCATTTCTTCCTGCCTTCCACTTTATTGAGCATCATTGACTTTTCCACTGAGTGACACTGAGAGCCAGTTCACTTTGGATGATAGTTCAGGCTTGGTTTTCTCATCCATAGAACTCTTCTCTATCACCCTGTGACTACACTAATGTAGTTCTTTCTTTCACATGTACCAGTATATGAAAAAGTCAATGAGACAAGTATGACATCCAGTCCCACAGTTTGGTATTGGGATGTCTGCCTCAGGACAGAAGCAGGGATGCCAAACTCTTGGCTCTTTGAATGTTCAAGTTCTTCCCAATTGCTGAATGACAAAACTGTGTATTCTACACAGTCTATATTCTGCCTCACTAACCTACTGTTTTCAAGTACAGTATATAAATTTGGGCTTGTCTACATTGATGAAAACTTTGCTTGGTGCTGCATTTTCCTAGTCCGCATTGCCTTGCAATGACCCTGTTAATGCCATAGACATCACACACATGATGAGGTCACAATAATAAGCCACACATTTTGCCCTAACAAAGTCACCTCACTGTTATAGAGTGGTCTGGATTTCCAGTTCTCATTATTTTTGTCCACATGGTTGTGGTCACTTTGCCTTCTGACCAATATGCAGTGAATAAATGTGTTTCCTGTTGAGTGGAGGCACACTAATACAGATATGTGACTGTCCACAGACATGAACTTCCCTTAAAAATAAATAAAATTCAACCCAAGGGAGAACTACTTCCTAGTGGTATTGCTCACCTCCCACTAACCAGTTCCATGTACCACTAAATTCTTGTTTCAATGATGTGTGAAGTGATGCCACCTGGAGAGATAGCAGCAGCCTGAAAGTCTAGATATTCTGTAAAACCTTGAGGTAGAAGGCAAGGGTTTTGATTGAAATGGTTTAAAACCTAAAGAAATACAGTTGGCCCTCATGGTTCAACCATTTCAAAGCTCCCTGCTTGAGCGGTGATGGCATGATCAGAAGCATATATGTAATTCTCTGTCCCTTCTGGCAATGGCTGGTCATTTGTGTAAATGTTAAACATTGATGGAGCAAGTACACTCCCCTGAGGCAGGCCATTCTTCTGTTTTTGCCATCTGCTTTTCTGGCCCTGGCACTCAACAAAAAGCTCCTGTTTTGTAGCAGATTTCCTATGAAGTGGGTGAGGTAGTAGTTCTTTGTGATACTATAATTTTTTTTCTCAGGAGAAGGCGATGATTTACAGTATCATATGCTACTGACAGGTCTATGAAGGCAGCTCCTGTAATCCACTGCATTTCAAAACCATCTTCCATGTTCTGAGTCAGGTTCAGTACTTGTGATGTGCAGCTTTTGCCTTTCCTGAAACCAGCTTGCTGTGGAATCATACATGGGTCTATTTTTTCCATAATTCTATACAAAATAGGTCTCTCCAGAACTTTATAAAGATTGCACAACAAGGAGATTGGTCTATGGCTTTTTGGCTCATTGCAGTCGAAATGAGAACTCTGGTCCAAAAGCAAGGTGCTGGTTGCTGAAGCTGATGAACAACTGCATTGCATCCTGTCAGATCCCTAAAATCTTGAGGAAAACAACAGTCATAGCCATTTTGAAACCAGGCAAAGACTGCAGTGATCCAAAAAGAGAACCCCTGTGAATGTGGAACAAAGTAAACAGTTGCTGTTACTTGTTGAAATGTTGAAAAAAGCAGTTTGTACCCTTATTTGTTGTATTCATCATAACCTGTATATAACTTCCTTTCCTTTTCCTGATCCTTTTCCCGATTTTCTTAGTAATGGAATAAAATTTGAACAAGTCCTATGAATATACCTATAGATACTCTTAAAAATAACATTTGAAGTTGACTAGAACTCATTACCCCAACAAAGAAACTTTGGTCTTGCCATTAACATCACTTTGGAAAGACGGCTTTCTCGCACCTTTCTTACCCTCCATCCTTGTAACTATGTCACTTGAAACTTATTAATTCGAAATGCTATCCATCTGCCTAATAAGCAGCATCAGGAAATGATACTTCCCATAATATAAGCCAAGATTTGTAGTACCAGCCATATCATATTGATACAGAAAGCAGTAAATCTTAGAAGTGTTTCTCTGCCTCCTAGAATTAAATATAAAGTAATAATACAATAAATAACTATCAATTTTCTGTCTTTTTCATGTCACCTCAAATTTGCTATTTTGGGCAGATGCCTTAACACATCTAAGGGTAGAACTGGTGCTGGATTAAATCAATTCTTAATATATCAACATCTGCAGTTGTTAGATTCCACATCAGTGGGGTGGTGAATCCAATCCAGATTTTAGTTTGAACTTTAATGACACGAAGCATGTTGCTGAAACCTAGCCTCAAACAGGTGCAGCACTCTGTATAGTTCCTATAAAGCCCAGTTCAAGATGCCATTGATATGGAAGCCACCAGTCACTGCTTCTTAAGTTAACGTTTTGTGCCCAGGAGAACAGACGCTCAGACAGTGCTTTTCTGCAAATCCCAGTCCTGTGCTTAAGCACAGGGGAATTGAGTTATATAAAATGAGAAATTTGCATGTGTTCAATCCCTCAATTTTTTGGTCCATTTCCAAGTTGAGAAAATGCCACTAAAAAAAAGGCACAAAGAATCACACTGTGCAAATTAAAAATCTCCAAGACAGTTCACCCCATGCAGTCTGGGTTAATTTTCCGATTCTTGCATATAAAGAAAATGGGGTCATGTTTTGATCTGGATTTGCAAACAAGCCTACTTGCTGCAAAATTCCCTTCTAATGATACTGACACCACAGGTACGCCTCAAGGCAAATGGCAAGGAAGGCAGGCTTGCAATTTTTTTTCTCATTAAGGTATCCAAGGGAGCAGAGTAAATGGTTGTTAACAACTAAAGGTGATACCACTGTCGCTTTCTCTTGTGGCAGTTCCCCATATTTCCTGATAAGTGCCACCTGG
The DNA here is from genome assembly GCF_037176765.1 of Anolis sagrei. Taxonomy (NCBI): domain Eukaryota; kingdom Metazoa; phylum Chordata; class Lepidosauria; order Squamata; family Anolidae; genus Anolis; species Anolis sagrei. Next base: position 32,014,383 of record NC_090023.1, on the reverse strand, counting down.
GAGGAAAATTATATGCAATTTATTTCCCATTGTAGTCCGTTTTGTACTTATCGGGGGCTTGGAGATGTCATTTTCCTACCACTTTGAGATTAAGACCTACATTAAATGAAGAAGCTGAAAATCAAAAGCCTCTATGCCCTGTGTGTGATTCAGTGTTAAAACTTCGCAAGCAGTTAGATGTTTGTGACAACATGCACACTGGGCTGAGTCTCCAGAGACCATCAAACAGCAAGCCTGAAGGAGTAATTGTGTAAGCGGCCATCTCTCAATTTTCCATTCACAGCTAACTGACTTGTGGCAGTCTGTTTCCATTTTAGTGCCATCCCTTCAAGACCACCTGGAGAGCTTACAGAGCTGACCTAAATTTTATCTCACTCAGGCCAAAGATGCAAAATTCTCATGGGTGAGAGATCTCAACTTGCCCCATGATTTAGGAAGCATCTTGCTCCTACCTGACAACAATATTTTTATCTGTGGTTTTGAATATCAAGTCATAAATGGATCAAAGATTAGCACTGCTCTACGGTTTGTCTCCTACTAGCCCTCTGCAATTCTTATTAGTGCATACCTATGCTCATTTATCTCTCCACATCCCACTGGACTTTCTAGAGGGGAGACATGCTGCAAATGCCATGCTGCTCGATGTATTAACATTGTTCAAATCACCATTTCATTCTGTTCATTTTCCTTGCTTTACACTACCAGAGTATAAGATGGAACTAATCAGTTTTGCACGGTGAAAGGCAGAGCGCCTAGTGACTACAAGATTATACAGTCTCAGCAGTAATGTAAAAGTTTACATGATACAGCCTTTTTAGTTATTTCAGTTATTACCCAAAACCCACAAAGTCATTTGAATTTGTTATTGTGTGTTGTCAAGTCATTTCAGACATGTAGCAACCCTAAGCCAACCAATTACAGGGTTTTCGTTATTATTATTATTATTATTATTATTATTATTATTATTAATACCCTGCTTTATCTCTCCCACAAGAGCCTCAAAGTGGCTTAACATAAAACATAAATATACATATATATATATATATATATATATATACACACACACACATACATACATATATATATATATACACACATACACATATATATACACAAATATATAAATATTAAAACAGCATTAAACATCATTAGTATTAAAAACAATTCAAATTATATCCATAAAAAACCACAGCAGCCCCTGTCATGATCTTTAAAACCTTCTTCTTTAAAAGCCTGTCTGAATAAAAGCCTGCCACCGGAAGGACAGCAGGGAGGCCATTCTGGTTTTCCTGGGCAGGGAGTTCCAGACTCAAGGGGCAGCCATTGAGAAGGAAGACCCACTCTCTTGTTTACACCAACCGTACTTGAGATGGAGATGGGACTGAGAGAAGGGCCTCTCTTGAAGATCTCCGGGCCCAGGCAGGTGTGTACAGGGGGATGCGGTCAGTCCAATAGCCTGGACCTGAACCATCTAGAGCTTTAAAGGTCATAACTATCACTTTGAATTGTGCTCAGAAACAAACAGGCAGCCAGGGGAGATGCTGCAACAGGGGTTTTTCTGCTCCCTGTAGCCAGCCTATTAGCAACCTCACTGCAGCTCTTTGGACCAGCTAAAGTTTCCGAGCACTCTTGGAAGTCAGCCCCACATACTGCATGTTACAGTAATCCAGATGGGATGTAACTAAGGCATGTACCACCGTGACCAGATATGAGTTCTAAAGGAACAGGCACAGTTGGCATACAAGTTTTAATTTTACGAAGGCCTTTCTGGTCACCGTAGATACTTGGGCCTTCAGGTTCAGTGCCAAATCCAGGAGAACCCCAAACTGAGACCTGTGTCTTCAGGGACAGTGTGCTCCAAAACCCTGCTCAGAAAGGGAAGGTCAGACACTGGCCGATAGTTGTCCAATAAAGAGGGGTTCAGGGATGACTTTTTAAATATAGCTCTCACAATATCCTCCCTTAGGCAAGTTGGAATTTTGCCTTGTTTCAAGGAGCTATTGATCACCATCAATCACTCTGCCAGTCCCCCTCTGGCCTGTTTGATCAGCCAGGAAGGGCAAGGATCTAGAATACTGTCATAGAATCATAGACTCAAAGAGTTGGAAGAGACCTCATGGGCCATCCAGTCCAACCCCCTGCCAAGAAGCAGGAATATTGCATTCAAATCACCCCTGACAGATGGCCATCCAGCCTCTGTTTAAAAGCTTCCAAAGAAGGAGCCTCTATCACACTCCGGGGCAGAGAGTTCCACTGCTGAATGGCTCTCACAGTCAGGAAGTTCTTCCTCATGTTCAGATGGAATCTCCTCTCTTGTAGTTTGAAGCCATTGTTCTGCGTCCTAGTCTCCAGGGAAGCAGAAAACAAGATTGCTCCCTCCTCCCTGTGGCTTCCTCTCACATATTTATACATGTGGTAGCTCTCACCTCTCCAAGGATCCTGTCCACATCCTCAGGCTGCACAAATTGAATGTTATTCATCAACACTGGAGAAGCAGCAAAATGTAAAGAAAGACTGGCAGTGAAGGCTAGTGATATCCCTTATGTGAATCTCAGATTAATTTTGAAAATGATGATGGTTATTTCCAGTCTGGTGGTGGTGTACCATGTGGACAGCAGAAAGGTCAAATTTGAAAGCGATATAACTGTCTACACTGCCCCAAAGGTACAGGTTACTCTTGAATTTCAAGCAAACTGTGAAGCATTCCTCAACTATGTCTGAAATGGATGAAAGCTGGTTTCAACCATAATAATGCAGGACAACCCAGTGGACAACCCAGAATCAATTCAGGGTGAGTCCAGGTTTTCATGCTCATATAAGAGCTCATCCTGTGTAAGTTTCCCCCATTTTCTCTCGGTTTTCACACACTGACATAACAGGCCCACGGAGGCTGTCCCATGACACGCAGCCACTTCACTGTATAATAAACATATTGCTCATGTATCTTTTTGCCTGTACTAACTTACCTGTACAGACAATACAGAACTGAAGCCTTCTGAAAATATATAATATCATGCACCCTGGGCAAACCTGAAAAATCAGTTTCTGAGATTAATTGCACAATTAGATATTTGCACTCTACAACAGAGTTACCTACTCTTTGGAAAGTGAAATTGCCTCACATTTTTCCCAATTATGAAAATCATGCTTGCATGAAAAGCAATATTATTAACAGTTTGCTTCCTTCCACAACAATGCATTTACACATTTACTTCAGGCTAAAAGTCTACAGGGCTGCATAATTGGATGCGCAATATTGGCTGTGTCTACCATAATGCTTCTGGAGGAGGCATAGATTTGGCATGAGAGGTTTATGTGTGGATCAACTGCTCTTCCACAGGCAATATCTGTTATTCCATCTGCACTCATGTGTGGCGTGGGGAGGTCACAGGAGGGAAATCCACAGAAAACATAAGGTGCAAAGGAATACGGGTTCCTATAAAAGCCTGGGCAATACACTGTATCCCATTTACCAAGAGACTTATTTGCCCAAAATATATCTTGTTGTTGTTAACTGTTATGACTTATTCAATCCTATGAATAAGAGATCTCCAAGTCACCCTATCACCAACAGTTCTGCTCAGATCTTGCAGACTCAGGGCTTCCAATTCCTTGATAGAGTGCATCCATCCACCTGTAATGATAGAGTGCATCCATCCACCTTTGTCCTACTACCTTAACAAACATTATGGTGTTTTCTAAAGAGTCCTGCCTTCTCATAATATGGCGAAAGTATAACAAAGTACAAAATATTTACTTGGTTCATTCCAGTTAGATTCTCTCTCAAAAAGCTTCTGCAGAAAAAAGAATGGAGTGGAGGATGCCATCCAGACCTCCTTGCATCAGATCTTTTCCGAACCCTCTGTCAGAAGCATCTGTTATAATAAAAGTATTCTCAAAGTTGGATGCCATCAACATCAGGTCATACAGAAGAGCCATTTTCACCTTCAAAGATACATCTCTCATCACCTCGCTGAAAGATATTAATCTTTTGGCAAGTTTTGGACACGAGGATAGGGACCTTCAGATTATACCCAAGATGTATCATAAATCTAAGCCATTATTACTATTTTTCTATGCTTTGTTGTTGTTGTTGTTGTTGTGTGTCTCCAAGTCATTTCCGACTTAGGGTGAACCTAAGGAAAAACCTATCATGGGGTTTTTCCCAGACAGCAGTTTTCTTTGCCTTCCTCTGTAGCTGAGAGAATGTGACTTGCCCAAAGTGACCTAAGGTTTTCCATGTCCAAATGATGATTCAAATCTTGATCTCCAGAGCTGTAGTCCCATGTTCAAACTACTACTCACACTGTTTTTTTCTTACACTTGTTCCAACTCCATGATCATCTGCAGTCAACTTTTAAAAATAATGCAACATCCAGTTCATGGACACATTCAGTCCTCTGGTATACTCAAGTCACTCCACTAGCTGCCAATTGTTGTTTATTTGTTCAGTTGCTCTGACTCTTTGTGACCTCATGGATCAACCCATGGCTGAGCTCCCTGTCGGCTGTCACCACCCCAGCTCCTTCAGAGTCAAGCGGCCAATTAGTTTCCAGTCAAAGTACAATGTGTTGGTTTTGATCTTTAAAGCCTTACATGGTCTGGGTCCACGTTACCTAAAGGATCACCTTCTCCCATACAATCCACCCCACTCAGTTGGGTCTTCTGGGGGGCATTTCCTCCAACTAGCCAGAACCCGACTGGCAAATACCACCCAGAGGACCTTTTCATCAGCCGCCCCACAACTGTGGAATGACCTACCAGAAGTACTCTGACAGTTAAATGAGTGTCGGAATTTTAAAACCATGTAAAAATAACAGGTCTAACCAGATGATCTTTAAACATGAATTTTAAGTGTCCTTTGTTTGATCTCTGTTTTTTGTGCTTTAGTATGTATTTTGTAGAGATACGTTTTGGTATGTAACTTTTATGGAGGTACGTTTTAGTGTGTGTCTTTGTAGTGTTTTTGCTGTGCTATATATTTTAATTGTCTTGTAATCCACTTTGACTCATGAGGAGAGGTGGGTAAGAAATAATATCATCATCATCATCATCATCATCATCATCATCATCATCATCATCATCATGCCTATTTAAGAAGCAAGGAAGCCATGTGAGAAGAATAGAAAGTATGGCTTTCACTTTTGACCTCATCAGACTGATGGCAACCAGTGGCAGCGGCACTCCAGTTTGTAGAGGGGCGTGGGGAATCTTGTGCCTTATGCCACGCATCACCCAGATCCAAGTGAGGGCAATCACATGGGGAAAAGCATGAGTGCACGTGATGTGCATGGCTTCCCCCCATAGATTGTATGGCAACACGAGAGCTCTCCTGTGCTGCCCTGCTGGCGGCATGCACTGGCTTCACCCTCCTTCACCCATGGAGCTGGCACGGCATCATGTGATGGGAGCTGGCTAGCTCTGAGGGCAACTTGGGCTAAAATCAGCACATGCCTCCGATTTTAGTCCTTTGTGATGAAGTGGATTGTTGCCATTGCCAAAAAAGAACAGCTGTGGTCTACATCACCAAGCAAGAGGCTAAGAATAACTTGCTCCTGGATGCTTGTACCAGTAGCCAGAGGGCAACTAATCGGTGAAGTGTTTATGCTTATCTAAAGGTCAGTGATTTTTGTTTTTGTGTTCCAGTAGGTCATGATAAATAACAATTGATTTTGAAGACATCTGGTGTGTAGTGTTGTTTCTCATACTGAAAGTGCCTCATTGAAGGGGTCATCTATTGTTCCAGTTCAAAGTCTAATTAATAATTTAATGTACAGAGACACAGGTGGAATGATTCATCTAAAGATGACAAATTAATGTCATGTCAGTATGGGTGGTAATTGCTGCGAAAAGGATGATTGCACCTCATCTTTCATATGTATTGATGTTTTTATAAGGTGAGATCCTTATTTTGTAAAGGCCAAAAAAACTATTGTTGGGAGAATGAGATCATAGGGCCAGAAAGGACTACAGGAGCCATCTAGTCCCTACCAGGAATACACAACTAAAAGGCCAAAAAGAAGTTCCATTCAACCACTGTTCACATTCTTCCATAGAAGGAGACCACTACACTGTGGGGCAGCTTATTCCACTCTTGAGTAGCCCTTCCTAATTATTCCTTTCCAATCATTTGAATCTATTAGTTAATGTTTTAGTTTCTAGAGCAATAGTGTTAGCACAATTGCCATGGAATAGTGGCTGTGATAGTCCAGAGACTGGGGATGGGTCTGGTACATGTGAGGGCTTACCAGATATACGTCTGAATAGAGCTTCACTAAGACAGAGGAATAAAAATTCAACAGAAATAAGCATTAGCCATTTTTGTTGGTTGAGTAACACATAGAATATTCATAGTTGGTTTTTCACCAAGCATACAGAACCGAAGTCAAGGTGAGTGACATCAATAAAAAGGTTATTTTAGAAGAATAGGTAAATAAATAATTTAATTAAAAACCTTTTTCCACTGCTTTACCCTCCAACTTATTTTGCACTATCCAAAAAGAAATCTTAGAAATGTTTCTGTTCACCTAACATGCCAATGTAACATATTTTTGTTTATATATGTATGAATAAGCAAGCAACATAAGTGGACGGTACTCAGACGTAACAAAAATATCAAGTCAATTCTGCCAGCAAAGTAGTTTAGTTTCCTGAAAAATGTTTCTCACAGTTCTTTGACACACTGATGTTCAGAAAAACAGTCTAGTAGTGCGGTGAGATAATAATACTATCTCAAGGGAGAGGAGAAGTGCCAATATCTATTTTGCAGGTAGGTAGGAAAACTCATTCAGGTATTAGAATCTCAAGTGTGCATGAAGGATTCTTTAAGTAGGAAGTAGGAACAGAAGGTCTGGTTTCAAAGAGATGCTAAGGACCTCAGACGGAAAATCTAACTAGCTGTGTGGCTGATGTATTTTAAAAATAGAATACATGTTGTCAGGGATTTTTAAAGTGGCCCAGTGTTAATATTATACATGTACTGCCTGAACACCTTGGTTAAACAGATTTCGGAATAATGCAGAGATAGCTCTTTTTCTAACCGAAGAACTTTGTAATAATTGGAATATATAAAAATTAACACATAACTATCTATGTTTTACAATATCTCCACCTCATACCAGTAACAGGTTACAGAGGCAATGAATTGGCACAATGATAATATTTAGACATTGGTCAGCTACATCCCAACAAATGGAGAAGCTTAACCTGACACCCAAAGGATGGCAATGTTGTGGCCAGGCAAGCTTTGCTAGAAAGGGCACTTCAAAAATATTATTTCCCTTGTCACAATCTTCCAAGTTTCTCTCAAAGGAGGTGTTCAGATAGTCCAATTCAAGTCTTTTCCGACATGGTGACTCTAAGGAAAATCATAGAATCATTGAGTTGGAAGAGACCCCATGAGCCATTCAGTCCAACCCCCCTGCCAAGAAGCAGGAAAATTGCCTTCAAATCATCTCAACAGATGGCCACCCAGCCTTTGTTTAAACTTATCATGGTTTAACCTATCATGGACTTTTCTTAGCAAAATCTTTTCAGAGGGAGCTTGCCCTTGCCTTCCTCTCAGGCTGAGAGAGTGTGGCTAGCCAAGGTCACCCTGTGGGATTCCCTGGACCCCAGCGTCCGAGTCCAACACTCAAACCACTACACTATGCTGGCTCAAGACACATATAAATCAAACTTAATATCCTTTATTTCAAAGTTCTTAGGAAAGAAGCAGGAGCATTGTTTAGATAGCACAGGATAAGAATAGAAGTTAATCATCTTTGCAGCCACGCTGGGCCTTCGAAAAAGGAGGCAAGCCAAGTTCTCTCCTATGTAGAGTTCTCATATGTCAAAGCAGACCTGGCTGCAAATACCAACAAATAACAGACCTAGACAGGAAAGTTTCCAAATTTGCTGCAGAGATAAATGCCCCCAGACCAGTTTCATCTCTGTACATGAAACTGACATAGAAGCTGCTCCAGATCAGTTGGAGCACTACTAGGATCCCCTGTATGAAATCTGAACCCTAAAACTTTTTTTAAAATGTAAGCGATAGAAAAAAAAGATATATACAGAGCAAAAGCTTCTTGGGAAAATTGGCAAAAGACTTGTTCACTGGCCATTTTTAAAATTAAAAGCAAGGCAGCATAGAAATCCATCAAATGTACACAATGCAACAATAAAAACCAGTTTCACTGCCTTGAAAGGTCAAAGCAATATAACTCACAATATAATTACAGCCTAAAATTACACCCTAAGCAGCAATACAGGCCTATACATAGTCTTTTTCTGCTTAAAGGGGTAAAATGCCAGGCAAGCAGGTACAGGATGGTAGCCTAAAAATACCAGGCAGAAAGAAAGCCTTCCTTTCTGCTTGTAGCACGTTTCTATATCAAAGGAAAACATTCTGATTCTGATAAAGGTCAAATTCGGTTGCAGAAATTAACTTTTTAAATTTACATTTGGCACTTAGTAAAGTTATTTATTTATTTATTTATTATTGCACAGAACTTGGGAAAATTACTTAATACATTGTGATACAGAATCCAGAAATGCTTATGCTTTGGATCAATAGCCCCCACATGTAATTTTACAAAGCTCCACCAGTGTTCATATTTGGGCATACGAGTATTTGTGCCAAATTTGGTTCAGATCCATCATTGTTTGAGTCCACAGTGCTCTCTGGATGGAGGTGAACTACAACTCCATAACTCAAGGTCAATGCCCACCAAATCCTTCCAGTATTTACTGTAAGTCATGGGAGTTTTGTCTGCCAAGTTTGGTTCAATTTCATTGTTGGTGAATTCCAGATACTCTTTCATTGTAGGTGTACTATAAAACCCAGCAACTACAACTCCCGAATGACAAAATCAACCCCCCGCACAACCCCACCAGTACTTAAATTTGGGTGTATCGGGTATTTCTGCCAAATTTGATCCAGTGAATGAAAATACATTTTGCATATCAGATATTTACATTACGATTCATAACAGTAGTAAAATTATAGTTGTGAAATAACAACAAAATAATTTTATGGTTGGGGATCACCACAACATGGTGAACTGTATTAAGGGGTCATGGCATTAGGAAGATTGAGAAACACTGTTTTAGAATAAAACCTTGAGGAGATGCACTGTCCAACACATTACCATCTGCGTACATCTATATCACCTCAAACATTATGTAGACCTGTGTTTTTTTTTAACAACATCACCTTTCTGAACTTCCTTTAACATGTTTTTTTCACTTTCACAGACTAACCTCAGTGAACATGGAAGACTCTCTTACAATGAATATACACTGAAATACATTTTCCCATGTTTCAAATCTTTTCCTGTTTGTTGGGTGGTATGGAAAAGAGTACTCTGATAGTGCTATAAGGGTTTCAGCATATATTGGCATTTTAGTGCGGCTGAGAGAAACCATGTGACGCTATGGCACAAGCGTAACAAAGTCCTTGGGATTGATAGTGGCCTATATTTTTGTTTTGTTTTATTTATTGTCATCCATTTAAAATTAACATAAACACTGAAAGATTTAGGACTCAACGACATCCAAATGCCTCTGGCATTTTCTGCAAGCTGGCACATTCAATCTGAACCATTTCGGGAGTGATAACAGTTGCTTTGAAATTGACACGGTTCACACAGAAGCTGGTCTTCAAAGAGATGAACTGGCATTAAAAACAACAAGCACAACAATCCCTGCCTGGCTTTGAATTCATGGCAGGAACCATTCCATGAGGCATGCATTCCATGTTGTGAGATCATTTTGTACTTAATAAAATTAACATTAGCTACAGAAAATGGGATTTGAGGTGGCATTTCAGCCAAGGATTATTTGTCACGGCAGAAAGAGAGACCCACAGTGTACATATGCACAAATCCCCAAATTCCCGGCCTATTTTAAATCCTTAGCATGATTTTTATTAGCCTCCTACACTGTGCTTGGCTCTGGCAACATTGAAAAGATAGAAGGAACAAGTGCAAATGAGAAAGAATCGACTGTTCATTTAACATAATCTTCCCCTGAAGTGTCTGCATTTTATTATTTCAGTGTGCTGATGCAGGACATCTTGTTGTGCTTATTTACTTACATCAGCTTGGATAATTCGTCAAACAGGTAAAAAGGACAAGGAGGGAAAGTGAAGAACTGCGTGGGATGCATATTTTTCAAGCAACCTGGAGAGTAAAACCCTATCAGAGCAATTTTTCAGGAGAAATTATTCATCCATCATTATTTCTGCAGAATTCAAACGTAGATAATGAAGATCTTGCACCCACAGAAATGGGCACAGGGGGAAAGAGACCATTAACAGCTTCATCATAAGGATTAAAGTGCCACATGCACAATGGAAGACCTTCTTGCAGCGACACCAGAGGCGCTCCAAGTGGCCAGCTTCTGGTCAAAGGACATTTAGCATAACACCACGTTCTTTTTAAAACTTTGTGTTTTTAAATGCATTTTAACTAACCTCAACTCTCTTCTGACACAATAAATATATAAATGCTCATCCTCTTGTCCCCATTGCCTTTCCGATGGACATAATTCATTTCTGAGAAGAAGAATAAGGTTGTCTGACTTACGATTGGCTGTCCTGCTTGGATCATTCTGGACACTGTCATTTGATTGGTTGCTGGAGATTGATGAGACACTTGAGCTTCTGACAAAACCAAAGGCTGCCAGTTTAGCAGCTGGCAACCGAGAATAACCAGGAGGACGGAGTCCAGACGGGCAGGGTTTGGGAAGATTGGATTTCGTAGCACTTGGACTGGAGCCCTTCTTAAGATCAACTACAAAGGATAATAATAAAAAAGAAGATATGTAACAACTTTTAAAATGTAGGCATGCCATTGGGGGATTAATTAATTATTTACTTTATTAATACCCTCCCCTTCTCACCCTGAAGGGGACTCAGAGCAGCTTTACAAATTGTGGCAAAAATTCACTGACGCATCATGCACATACCATAAACATACCACATTCAATTATAAAACAATCAATGCATATAAACAGTTAAAACATTAAACAATAAAACATATTAAAACATATAAAATTGCTGAGTCAATTTTATATGTTTTATATATGTCCCAATTTTATATGTCCCAATTTCAAGTTTTCCCAAGGGCATTATCTGGACTGCAAGGTTAAAATCAAATTTTGTTACCCTATTCTCCAAATGCTTGGGCACAGCCAGGTATTTAGCTTTTTCTTGAAGACCAGGAGGAATGGGGCCAATATAATGTCAGAGAGTTCCACAGCCGAGGGGCCCCACTGAGAAGGCCCTGTCTCTCATCCCCACTAATCACACTTGTGAAGGGGGTGGAATCGAGAGCAGGGCCTCCCCAGCAGAAAATGTACCTTTTACATAGGCAGTATATATTTTGGGAGTGCAGAAGATGTAACTGTTAGATCTAATTCTTTTGGACTTTTCAAACTTAGTTGTTAGAAATTACACACAAGCTTGGGTGAGCCAATAGTGCAGCGGTTTGTGTGTTGGACTGGCTCTGGAGACCAGGGTTCAAATCTCTGCCTGGCCAAATCACATCCTCTCAGAGGAAGGCAGTGGCAACCTACCTCTGAACAAATCTTGCCAAATCTGTGATAGGTTCATCTTACAGTTGTCACAGGTCAGAAATCAACAACATATCAACAAGTCCACTTGGATCATATACCAGGATAAAGAAAGCATAAAATATAATAAAATAATAAATGGTCTCATATTTTACACCCATGGAAATACCCCAATATATTCCTTTAAAATAATGATTTACACACTTGCTAAGAATGCAATATTCCTGCTTCTTGGCAGGGGGTTGGACTGGATGGCCCATGAGGTCTCTTCCAACTCTTTGATTCTATGATTCTATGATTCTATGAATAGGTGTTTTCTTTAATTTTGAACAATCACATGATACATCAGTAAAATATACAAGGTGGTGGTATGGGACATGCATTTCATTAGGCCTTTGGTTTGATTTCATCACGCATATCTTATGACCTTAGCTGGGGCTTGGAAAATCATGATGGCTGGAAGATTCTGGGAGATGCAGGCCAAGAAAAGACTACTTTTTTCTAATTGTCCTAGCCGAGAACTAAATGTGAATGTACAAAACAAAGCAAAAAAGGCATAAATATCCTATTGGTAAAAGAAAATAAAAGAAAATCTACCATCTTTGCATGGATTGGAATATTGCTTAATTTCAAATATAAATTGGTAAAAATTCATTTCAATTTATTTTTTTGAAATCAGAATTTATCTGAATTCAAATGTGAAAAAAGTGAAATTGATAGGTTTGTCTACTCCTATATGGAAATGGGTAAATGTATGTGGCTCTCAGACATGTCTTTCCTATTAGATCAAAGCCATGGCTGTTTGGATCCTTAGGCATACCTATTCATGTCTATGGTGAAGCAAGCTTGGACCTTGAGATTCAAATGACTCCCTCAACTTCAAACAGCTGCAAATCTTGATGCAAGCTAGGATGTCTGCCACCTAGTGACCAAAGTTGGTGCTGCATGTTTTAAATACATTAATGAATTTTATAAATCAAAACTCCAGGTGCACACAGCATGTCAAATGTAGTAGTGTCCCTAAAATGTGACTACCAAGTTTCAAATGTCTACAATGTCCAGTTTTCAAAACAGGTCTATGACAGAGACACATAACTATGCATTGGTCAAGACCCTATATGTGTGTCTTTCTTCACATACCACTGTCTGGTGGATATCAAGTCCTGTGAGTGGTCCCTATTATTGTCTCTAGTGAGGAATAAAGGAATATGTGATCCAGACCATAGAGAAGCTACTGGTCTCATCTTGGTCAGAAAAAGAATGAGGGTGTACGTTGAGTGAGTCTGCATTTTCCTTCCTCCGGCATTGCAGAGCCGCCAGATCCTCATAGTCTGAATTAACTTCCCTCTCCACTCTCCCGCTGTCTGATAAGGAGGAATAGCAGAGAGGTGATGTTGCTTGATGTGGGATGTTTTTGGATTGAGCGTGAGATCAAGATAATCAAGATAATAGGAGGATATACATGGGTGTATGCTGTATATATTATCACATGCAAGTAAGTAACAGGAAGTCAATCATTGCATTTTGTTATAATAGATGGAGTCATGGTAAATAATTGAAAATTGTGTTAACTATAAAAGGTAAAGGTAAAGGTTTCCCCTGACATTAAGTCTAATCGTGTCTGACTCTGTAGGGTGGTGCTCATCTCCGTTTCTAAGCCAAAGAGCCGGCATTGTCCATAGACTCCTTCTAGGTCATGTGGCCAGCATGACTGCATGGGAGCGCCATTATCTTCCCGCAAAAGTGGTACCTATTGATCAACTCGCATGATCTCAGGCTGCTCCCCGGATTCGAACCACCAACCTTTCAGTTAGCAAGTTCAGCAACTCAGTGGTTTAACCTGCTGCGCCACCAATTATTGAGAGTAAGAAAATCTAACTTCCAATATGGTAATGCAATATTGTAAAACAAACCCATGATACAACCACTCTTTGAACAGTGTGTACAATTCTTCTCATCCCACTTTTAAAAGGTTAGTGTAGAGCCCAATATAATTTTATATCAAAAGTGCAAGGAACATTTTCATATTAACATCTTTCTTTTGTGGGAAGATGAGTGTATTTGGTTTTTAAAACATATTTTAGAAAGAAAAAGCCAAGTAAGGGGCACATGATATAAATTTATGAAATTATGCATGGCACAGGGAAAATGGAAGGAAATCACTAGACTCCAGATCATCCGCTACAAATGAACAGAAGGAGATTCAGTTCATACAAAAGAGAATACTTCTTCACGCAGCACATCATTCAGCGGGGCAATTTGCTTCCACAGACTGTACTGATTAAAAGGGACGAGGCATTCATGGAAGATAAGGCTCATGAATATCTACTAGTGTTGATGACTATACCAGAGCCCTCATGTCTCTGAATAACACAACAGTGAGATGGTACTATTTTGCTCATATCCTGCTACTAAGCTTTGCATAAGTGCCTGTTTGACTGTTATGGAAAAAGGATGGTGAACTGCATTGGCTTTGAATCTGATCCAGCAGAGCATAGGCTCTTATGCGCTTAACAATGAGACCTAAAGGGAATTAGAATAAGGGCATCACTTTTTTAAAAAAGCACACAAAGAACAATTGATAATCTGAATTGCTTGGGATGAGAAATCTTTGAATTTCAGATTTTTCTAGATTTTGACATACCTTACTTGAATTTGCATAGACATCCATAGTGACGTATCTTGGAGATGGGATCTAAGTCTTTATTATGTTTTAATTGGCAATGTTTTTAATTTGTTTTATTGTTTAATATGTGTTAATTTGTTTATATGTTTTAACTGTTTTATAGTTTGATATGACTTGTTTTATGGTTGTATGATGCGGCATTGAATTTCTGCCAGTTTGTAAGCTGTGTGCTTGATAAAGGCGGGATATAAATAAAGCATAGAATCAAAGACTTGGAAGAGACCTCATGGGCCATCCAGTTCAACCGCCTGCCAAGAAGCAGGAATATTGCATTCAAAGCACCTCTGACAGATGGCCATCCAGCCTCTGTTTAAAAGCTTCCAAAGAAGGAGCCTCCACCACACTCCGGGGCAGAGAGTTCCACTGCTGAATGGCTCTCACAGTCAGTAAGTTCTTCCTAATGTTCAGATGGAATCTTCATAAGTACATAATAAATAAATATACAATTCATTTCTGTTTCATATTTATTCATTATTTATTTATTTAGCATATTTGTATTCTGTCGTTCTCACCCCCGACGGGTGACTCAGGGCAGCTTCACAGCAGGCAGCCATTTGATGCCATCACACAGATTTAAAATAACAATTACAATCAAACAGTTAAAGCATCAATTATTAACACATTCATTTAAAATCATGCAAGTTCAAAATCAAAACATATAACTTATATACATAGAGTTAAGGTAATTTTACACAATACTTTTAATAATTTTGTGCATGACACAAAGTTTGTGGACACTAAACCACTAGAAAGCAAAGGTGTCACTATCTTAGCCATCCATGTGAAAAATTTCACACTGTGTAAGGAAACAGTATGTTTTTGCTTCTGGTGTTATCAAGATTTGACCCTTTTTTGTATTGTGGAGTTGACTGCTGTTTGTTTGTTGTGAGAGTTGCCCTGTGCTGAGAAGGAGTTGAAATAAAGGCAAAAGTGACAGGGAGTAAGAAGGAGAAGGTGAAAGGAAGAAGAAAAACAAAGAAAGACAGAGACTGAAGTTCAAGGGTACATTCAGCTGACCTCTCGCTGAAGAAGCAATTGACACAAAAGGCTGCCGGTTAGTGAAAGTACCCTATCAATTACTGGACGTTGCTCCATATATCTCTGCCTGAACTTCACCTTGATACTGGGATTTGCTTTTAAATCTCTGCCTACTTTTGTTCAAAAGTCAATTTCAGAATATTGTGACCCAAAAAATTCTGAGAAAGAATTAATAGCAAGTGAGCACCAGTTGAATCAAGAATTCACAGATCTCACCACATTTGATAGAGCAAGTACCATAAAGTCTGTTTACACTACAATGAAGGCCAGAGATGATGGTAATGAAGCAGAATCTATCTCTCTGTTCTCCCTTAATGAAGGTGCTGCTAATTGGTCCATTGATCCAGGTCTAATGGAAGTAACTCCCTCACCAGCATTGAAAAGACAATCATCTTCATACAAAGAATTTTATTATTTCCTATATTTATACCCCGCCCTTCTCAACCACGAGGGGGGACTCAGGGTGGCCTCACAAACACCATATGGCATCATAATAATAAAACAATCAACAATACATTAAAATATTTAAAATATTAAAACAATAATTAAAACAATTGATTAACACATGTCTATTAAAATCAGAAACATCAAAAAAACCAAGATTATGGCAACAAGAATGATTGACAACTGGAAAATAGAGGGAGAAAACGTGGAGGCCGTGACAGACTTTGAATTTCTAGGTGCAAACAGGCATGTAGCCGGGGGGGGGGGGGGGGCTCGGGGGGCTTCAGCCCCCCCCCCCCCCCAAAATTTTCATGGTGGTTCACGAAAAGGCCTTATTGGTGCATTATTTAAACTGTTATGTTTATTTATATCATGATCTGATCACCATACTCAATATATCCCATATGCATGGGGGTATTGGGGTAATGATACAAAAGGTTTGCTAGGCTAGACCCTCTTTCACTCAGACTCAGCCCCCCCCGAAACTCAGCCCCCCCTGAAAAAAAAAGAAGTCATAATAACTAATTACTACATATAACTATGAACTTAAAATCAATTAAAACCATTAAACATAAGACATACATAAAATGTAAACATTCAGACAAGCATAAAATCACCCTAGTATAAACATTATACTAGAATGGAGATTCCAACGTATTAACAATAACAACACCAACTAATGTCAGAAAACCCGAGCATAATATTGATAGACTTATGTGAAGTGAATGGCAATGGCAATACAACAAGGCTGTTGAAGGTGATATAAAGAAAATTAATAGCAAGAGGCCTGCAACACTCTCCAACAGGGAACTACATTTTTCAGCAACAAATTAAGTGTAAAGTAGTAAAATTTAATACAGTCACAAGAGTTCTTCACAAGAGTTATAGCACATGCACTTTCCATCTGGCATCATTTATTCTTTAGAATTTCCCAATTACTTGTTCAACAGGGATTTTATCTCCATTTTGAAGACTTTCCAGAAAACAGTGGATGAGTTATTAGCAGGAATGGTTTGTATGCAGCAGGGTAGGACACTTGTAGTCCTTTAGATGTTTTAGACTGCACTTTTTACCATTCCTCTCTTTTAGCTATGCTGCCTAGGGATAATGGTGTAACATGTGAAGGACCGCAACCTTACCACTCAATCAGTAGGATGCCTTGTTTTTAATACAGAGTGACTTAATGGAGTGCACTATAAAGCATTACCCAAAGGTGGCAAGTGGCAGTAAATGCATAACAACATCCACTCCACTGAGATTTATACAATTTCATTAAGTGCCTCTGTACACAAATGTTTATCATACCCAGTGAAGACTGATTGCTTCACTATCAGTGGGGTGATAAATCTCCTCTCTGTTTAAGTCCTATTTTTAAAGAAGCTATCCAAGGGCCCGTCCAGACAGTACCTTTATTGGGGTATCTACTGGGATAAAGAAGGGGTTGTCCAGACAACGTTCTGAACACTCCCTAATGAATTTGCCACAAACCAGGAAAACTCTGATTTGTGGTGAATTAATTAGATAGTGGATTTATTCTGCACCTTCTTGGAAGGCGTGGGATAAATCCACTACTTCTGGTGTCTAGACTACAGTCCAGACACCATTCCCACAGTTAACCAGGCTAAATAAGCTTGGTAAATTGTGGGAATACCCACCCCCTCCCTCGAAGCCACCAGACCCCTTAGAAAAGTAATGAAAACTTACCCGGCCTCCATTACAGGCTTTGAGCACCTCTCCCGGAGTGGAGAAATGACATAGCAGGAGAGTGAGGGGGGAGGAAAATCGTGTCATTTCTCCATGCTAAGAGAGGTGCTCCAGGCCTGTAATGGAGGCCAGTAAGTTTTCATTACTTTTCTAAGGGGTCTAGGGGCTTCAAGGGAGGGGGTAGGACCTCCAGATGTTATCCCAGGCGCGCTCCTTCTGGGGTGGGTGTAGACAGCTCCCCAGGAACATCCCCATTTTAAAAACACTAATGATCCTCGGATAAAGGGCTGTCTGGATCCTCCCCAAGTTGCTTGACCTTATCTTCCAAATTGGTCAGGCTCCAATAGCTCCCTAAAAGTTCAGACTAGCATCACGGATATTACAACCAGAAGCAGCCTCTGACCACACTCAGCTATATGTCATGATAGCACATAGATGCTCCACACAAGGTGATGCATCAGGACCTCATCACACTAGAGAATGAATCCACTTTAAATCCACTAAACTACAAAGCCCAGCATTCTGCAGGAGGCAGAAACCGGATTTAAAGTGGATTAATTCTATGGGTTGGATTGGGCTGTACTAACCACAAACTGGAAGAGACACAAGAACCATTCAGTCTACCCCCTCCCATGGAGAATACACAATCAAAGCACTCCCAACAGATGATCTTCCAGCCCCTTTTCAAAAACCTTGAAAGAAGGAAACTGTATCACATTCCGAGGCAGCATATTCAACTATTGAACATCATTTGCCATCAGGAGGTTTTCAAACAATTCAGGTGAAAAGTATTTTCCTGCAGTTTGAATCCATTGCTCCATTTCCTAGTCTCCAGGGCAGCAGAAAACAAGTCTGCTGCATCTTCAAAATGACATCCTTTCAAATATTTAAACATGGCTCTTATGTCACCTCTTAACTTTATGTTCTCCATTCTAAACAATAAACATGCCCAGCTCTGTCAGTGTTTCCAAAGTGCCGACCCTGCACTGCAATTGACCAGGTGGAAGGAAAACATGGACTTTTCTCTCTCCTGACATTTACAGGAGATTTGTGCAAGTCCAGCAGCAGAACCCAGGGTCCTTCTCACTCCTTTTCCCCATCAAATTTCAGAACGTGATGAAGCAACAACTCAATAAATATTCAGCAGAGGCTGGATGTGTAACCAGTCCCCTTCCCCCCACCCCTTATTTACAAAAACTGGAAAAAATAATATATATATATATATATATATATATATATATATATATATATATATATATATCCTTTTGGTCCCAAGTACATATTTCAGATAAGAGAAACTCAACCTGTATAAATGTTATGGTTCATTTAGCAGCCATTATCAGTGATACCCATATTTACATGACATTCTTCAAAGCTGAGTGGATGTTCTTCAACAAATCTTTGTACATTTTCCCTCTTAATTTGTTGGAATTATATGACAGTAGAGTGCCCCTAGGGGTTCTTAAAACTTTTTTTAAAGTTTAGCAAATTTTTTTATTATTTTCGTTCAAAGGGTATTGCAGATCTTACACAATACTATTTTCACCTTTAGAGTTAATTTAATATGTTCTACCAAAAGAAGTCACATTTTTATTGTTCATTTTTATGCTGGTTTTCTTCATTCACTATGTTATTTATGAAACCTTTTATTTGTTTTAATGATTACTGAGTAAGTATTTGTGAATTTTTAATTGCTTATTTTAATAGTGCATCTACTGCTGTTTATCTTTTTTTTTTTTTTTTTGGTCTTTGTAAGCTGCCCTAAGTCCCTTTGGGGAGAGAGGGCAGGTTATAAATAAAGTTGTTGTTGTTGTTGTTATTTAATAATAATAATAATAATAATAATAATAAGAAGAAGAAGAAGAAGAAGAAGAAGAAGAAGAAGAAGAAGCATGGACAAAACATTGTTCTGCCTCCTGTTTGGCTGAAGACAGTTAAGAAATTAAATATTATTTTAAATTCTCTATGAGAATCAATCTTGTTGACATTTCTGTATTCCCTGTTAGAGAACATGGAAGTGTTTTCAAGTAGAGATTGTCTGGCACAGGACAGAACTAACTCTTGAGCTGTAAGGACATCTGAAAAAAATGGGAATGCTGCAACTACCATGGCTTAGGAAATACAGCATAATGCAAGTATATGATATTTTTTTCCCGTTAGATACTGCAAGTCGCTTCTGGTGTGAGAGAATTGGCCGTCTGGAAAAATGTTGCCCAGGAGACACCAGGATGTTTTGATGTTTTAACATCCTTGTGGGAGGCTTCTCTCATATCCCCACATGGGGAGCTAGAGCTGGCAGAGGGAGCTCATCCGTGCTCTTCCCGGCTTCGAATCTCCAACCTGTCTGTCTTCACTCCTGCTGGCACAAGGGTTTAATCCATTGCTCCTGAAGTATATGATGAAGTGTTTAGATGTTCATGAAGAGGAAAGATTGATGGAAAAAGGGCACATGGTGTACAGCATGTCCTTTGCATGTTGAAGGTCCCACTTTTAACCATAGGCACCTCACCATTGGACTGTAACCCTGGTTCAAATTCCTCTGGGTCATGAAACTTACTGGGTGATCATGAGCATACCACACACTCTCAGCCTCAAAGGAAGTCAACAGCAAACCTCTTCTGAAGAAATCTAAGAAAGAAAACATCTGTTCGCCTTAAGGACACCATAATTTAGAAATAACTTGAAGGCAGACTATAGCAACAAAATGGTAGTATCCCATTTGTCTCTCAAAATTGGGACTCAAGGGAGCTCACAATTTAAAGGCACAATGTAGTCAAACATATGACTTTTTTTTATCTGTCATGTTATGCATTGAAGTCATTTCTGGCTTTTGTTGACCCCATCGTAGGGTATCTTACCTAGCAAGATATCTTCAGAGGATATTTACCATTGTCTTCCATAGAGGCTGAGAGGTTTTAAGTTGCCCAAGATCACCCAGCTGGATTCCAAGTAGGGATCTGAACCCCGGGTTCCTAGAGATTTAGTCCAACATCCCCTTGGCTTTTGCGAAGCCTATGACTTACATATGAGTCATTGTATTAGACTGAGAGTGCCAACTCCTCTTAAGTTTTGAATTTGTTTCAGTTCATTTATAGCTCTAATGGTAAAGGGTTCTTTTGCAATCAAAGCTTGGGCAGCCTCCCGTGGTCTCTGTTTAAATGTTGACTACTAACAAACATGCCATTATCCGTTTCTCCTCTTCTCTAAGACATCACTGCATTATTAAGAAGAAAAAGCAGCCATCCAACGGAGGCCTGAACAGCTTGAAACTAATAAACCTTTTAATGTCCAGAGTTGGTGGTTCAATGAGTACAGAGACGCAGAGATATCACCTTTAGCTCTGCTTAGCTTTGCTCAAGACCCAATATTTCATGCTGTGCAAGAATTAGGAAGTTTTTTCACTGGAAAGAAAGATAAAATCTTCATTTCAGCATGTTGAGTCGGCCCAAGGAAATGCAGCATCCTTTAAAATAGATTCTTTAGATGTTCAGCATATACACTGTAAGGATCTGGATGCTAGGACATAAAGTCAATAAAAAATGTTAAGATCATTAGACTAAAAGGTTAAGATCTTTAGCAACTCCTTGTTGGTAGAGATCTGCAGCAAACAAATGTTTTAGTACTACAGATTTGATGTGAGAGAGCCAGCATGGAATAGAAGTTTAAGTGTTGGACCAAGACCCCGGGAGACCGGAGTTTCAAATCCTTGCTTCGCCACAGAAAACTTACTCTCTCAGTCTCAGATGAAGGGAAAGAAAAGCACTCTGAACAAATCTTGCCAAGATAACCATGATATTGTGTTTAATTTCCCATTAGCCCTAGACAACATGGCCTGTAATGATATATTATGGGAGCTGCAGCCTAAGAACATCTGGAGGGACATTTGGGCTTTAACCTATAAACCCCTAAACGGTTTACCTTCCGGTTAAGATGGCGACTTGCTAACAGCTAACCTCCCGTCCGGGTAAGGCGATTGCTCTTAATCCGAGCTTAATCTGCTCCATCCACCCCTATTCTGTACTCCTGTCATCGGCTCCTGAACCGGCTTCTCCCCAGGACCCCGGAGGGGGTCTTGAGGGGAGCTGAGTAGGAAAACCAGGGAGGAAAGAAGAAGGGAGTAGAAGGAGGTAGAGCGAAGGCCGCTACTACCGATACGGCCTAGCACGCTCCCTCCCAGCCTGCTTGCTCGGTCTAGCCTGGCCTGGAACATCTAACTGCCAGCTCGCCAATTACCATCCGTTGTGACGATTACCGGAGGGAGGTCGGGGCGGCCGCCCTTGGAGTTCGGCAGTGTACGCCGTGCTGCCTGTGTTGTTGTGCTTCGGACCCGTCCCGCGGCTTGAGCTGGTCGGAGCGGGTTGTGGAACTGCCGAGGGACTGCCGAGCCGGAGAGAGTTGCTGGGGCTGCTGGCTGTCGCTTCGAGCGCTGCGGCACCAGCGACTTGGCCGTTTTGCATCATCCATCTGCACCCACGGCGTGATCCGGCCCTGATTTCCACCTGAACCCTCAGCCTGCGTCCCCAGTGTGACTCCGTTCCCCGCTCCCCGGACATTGTGCCGATCCCTCCGCATCAAGCTGGGACTCCTCTGCACTCGGAGGTGTGATTCTTCCACGATTCCAACTGAGACAGGCCTCGCATTCCAACTTGCCCGAGGTCTGGAGGCGCCCCGGCTGGTTCTCCCGCGCGCTGATATTGCTGGGGCAAGCTCAGCTGGGTGAGCCAGCGGTGACTCGGCGCCTTCCTGGGAGAGCCTGACCAACGCCGCGTGGTGACTCAGCGTTTTCAAGATCTTTTGCGGCAATCGTGTTCTTCTAGCCTGCAACGCTCCTAACCAGCATCACTGACTTCACGGTTGTTAGGCTGACTCCTGAGCGGTTGGAACTATATATATTGCTACATAGCTGCTGTTACATGTTTTGTGATCAACCGCCATTACTGTAACGCCATCCACCGCGTTACTGCCTCCATTTCCGGAATTATCCAGCTCATCAGCAGTTCCGGTGGCCATCTTAGCGATCCGTCACTCTATTGCAAGGCACTCAGTCATCCGACCCTGACACTGATGGTGGGAGGGGGAGGAGAGAGACCAACTGGGCTTTACATCCACCAATAGGACTGAGGACTATTCAATCAATTTGCACATTTGCACATTTATTGTGCTAGTAAATTGTCATCTGAGCCAACGCTGATTCTCTGCCAACTGCCAGCACTTTATATGAGCCAACGCTATTAAGTCTTCCAACCACCAGCATCTTATTGATCTATTGCTGCCAAATTTTCCAACTGTTAGCACTTTATAGGGGCCAATTGCTGCTAAGTTATACCACGATCAGCACTTTAACCAACATCTTGCACTTTAACCCTGTATAACTAAGGTTATTAAGTGACCACCATAGCAATTCAGTCTCTGATAACGCGTTATTGTATGCACCTTAACAGTTCTTTATGCACCTTAACAGCTTCAGACTAAATTTTTAGCACTTTAAGACCTAGCAATTTAAAATCTACTGCTACTTGAAGCCTAACATCCTACCTCAACCCTGTATCAACTCTGTTCCCCAATGTCAGCATTCCTCCCTTGGGTTCTGCTTACTGTGTTACTGGTGGACTGGGAGGACAATAGAGGGTGGAACGGGTGGGGGGACCCTGGAATTAGCATTCCAGGAATAGGAAAGAATTGGACTGAGACTGAGTGGCAAAAGCAAATATCCTGGTACAAATCATGGGATGAAACTCTGAACTCCAAGTGCAATATGGCAGAAGAAGGGCATTCCACTGGCCGGGGGGCCCCCATAGAGTCCGTGGCGGGGAGGGGGAGATA
Source organism: Anolis sagrei (assembly GCF_037176765.1). Classification (NCBI taxonomy): domain Eukaryota; kingdom Metazoa; phylum Chordata; class Lepidosauria; order Squamata; family Anolidae; genus Anolis; species Anolis sagrei. The sequence continues at coordinate 31,991,132 of NC_090023.1, read as the reverse complement.
CGGGAAAGGGAGACCATTAATTCGGCTAATTCGGCCCAGAAATAGTAAAAATCTAACAACCCAAATTCGGCCTAGGGAAAGAAGGAAAAAAAACTTAATCACCTGTAATCGGTCTCCTGACTTGGTAAGTGGGTGTACCCAGGTTGGCAGTCCCTCTGGGTTGAAGATGGTGCTGTTGAATGCCAGATCTGTCAACGGCAAAACATCTGTCATCCACGATTTAATCTTGGAGGAGCGGGCAGATCTGGCGTGCATTACGGAAACCTGGCTGGATGAAGCTGGAGGAGTTAATTTGACCCAGCTTTGTCCACCAGGATTCTCCGTACAGTACCAGTCGAGACCTGGAGGGCGGGGAGGCGGAGTTGCGGTGGTCTACAAAAATTCTATCCCTCTGACCAGAGGCCCCATTCCACAGTCAACCAACTTCGAGTGTGTCCACCTGAGGGTGGGCGACCGGGACAGAATAGGGATTCTGTTAGTGTACCGCCCACCTCGCTGCACTACGGTCTCCCTACCTGAGCTAGCGGGGGTGGTCTCGAGCCTGGCATTGGAGTCTCAATGGCTTCTTGTGCTGGGGGACTTCAATGTACATGCCGAGACTACCCTAGGAGGAGCGGCTCAGGACTTCATGTCATCCATGGCAACCATGGGGCTGTCCCAACAAGTATCTGGCCCCACCCACTGTGCGGGACACACATTAGATTTGGTTTTCTGTCAGGGATGGGAGCAAGGTGGCGGTGTTGAGGAGTTATCCACCTCTCTGTTGCCATGGACCGACCACTATCTGGTCAGATTTAGACTCACCACACCTTCCAACCTCTGCAGAGGTGGGGGACCCATTAAGATGGTCCGCCCCAAGAGGCTTATGGATCCGAGCGGATTCCTGACGGCTCTTGGGGATTTTCCTGCTACCTCGGTTGGTGATCCTGTTGAAGCCCTGGTGTCTCTCTGGAATGGGGAGATGACTAGGGCCATAAACACGATTGCTCCGGAACGTCCCCTCTCAAGTAGCCGAGCTAAACCAGCACCTTGGTTCAACGAGGAGCTGGCAGCGATGAAGCGAAGGAAGAGGAGACTAGAGTGCGTGTGGCGTTCGGACCCGAGCGAGTTAAATCGAACACGGTTTGTTGCCCTATTAAGGGCATACGCCGTGGCAATAAAGGCGGCAAAGAAAGCTTTCTTTGCGGCCAATATTGCGTCCGCAAAGAACCGTCCGGCGGAGTTGTTTCGAGTTGTCAGAGGGCTATTGAACCCCACCATTCCGGATGGGAACCCTGACAACTCGACGGCCCGCTGTGAAGCATTTGCTCGGTTCTTTGCGGACAAAGTCGCTTTGATCCGCTCTGACCTGGATACCACGTTAACGGCAGTCTCTGAGGATGTAACACGAGCATCTGCTTGTCCTATTTTGATGGATTCATTTCAATTGGTGAAACCCGAGGATGTGGACAAGATACTTGAAGGAATGAGAGCTACCACATGCATCCTAGACCCCTGCCCATCCTGGCTTCTAAAGGAGGCCAGAGGGGGATTGGCCGAGTGGGTGGAGGTGGTGGTTAATGCCTCCCTTCGGGAAGGCAATATTCCAGCCAGCTTAAAACAAGCTGTAATAAAACCGCTGTTGAAAAAACCATCACTAGACCCCACTCAATTCGTCAACTATCGGCCTGTTTCCAATCTTCCCTTTTTGAGCAAAGTCCTGGAACGTGTGGTGGCCTCACAACTCCAGGTATTCTTGGTAGACACGGATTATCTGGATCCGGCACAGTCTGGCTTTAGGCCGGGACATGGTACCGAGAGAGCCCTGGTCGCCTTAGTGGATGATCTCCGCAGGGAGCTCGACAGGGGGAGTGTGTCCCTGTTGGTCCTGCTGGATCTCTCAGCGGCCTTCGATACCGTCGACCACGGTATCCTTCTGGGACGCCTCGCGGGAATGGGCCTTGGTGGCACTGTTTTACAGTGGCTCAGGTCCTTCCTAGAGGATCGTACCCAGAAGGTGTTGATGGGGGACAGCTGCTCGTCCCCACAACCATTGTCTTGTGGGGTCCCGCAGGGCTCAATACTGTCCCCCATGTTGTTTAACATCTACATGAAGCCGTTGGGAGAGATCATCCGGAGTTTCGGGGTGCGGTGTTATCTGTACGCAGATGACGTCCAACTCTGTCACTCCTTTCCACCTACTTCTAAGGAGGCTGTTCAGGTCCTGAACCGGTGCTTGGCTGCTGTGTCGGACTGGATGAGGGTGAACAAATTGAAGTTGAATCCAGACAAGACAGAGGCACTCCTGGTCAGTCGAAAGGCCGAACGGGGCATAGGGTTACAGCCTGTGTTGGACGGGGTTACACTCCCCCTGAAGACGCAGGTTCGCAGCTTGGGTGTGACCCTGGATTCATCGCTGAGCCTGGAGCCCCAGGTCTCAGCGGTGGCCAGGGGAGCATTTGCACAGCTCCGGCTCGTGCGCCAGCTGCGCCCGTACCTCGGGAAGTCGGACTTGGCCACGGTAGTCCACGCTCTGGTCACATCCCGTATAGATTACTGCAACGCGCTCTACGTGGGGCTGCCCTTGAAGACTGCCCGGAAGCTCCAGATGGTCCAGCGCTCGGCAGCCAGGTTGCTAACAGGAGCAGCTCTCAGGGAGCACACCACTCCTCTGTTGAGCCAGCTCCACTGGCTGCCAATTCCCTACCGGGCACAATTCAAGGTGCTGGCACTAGCCTACAAAGCCCTAAACGGTTCCGGCCCCACCTACCTCTCCGAACGCATCTCCTCCTACGAACCGACACGGACATTAAGATCATCCGGGGAGGCCCTACTCTCGGTTCCGCCTGCGTCACAGGCACGGCTGGCGGGAACGAGAGACAGGGCCTTCTCGGTGGTGGCCCCTCGGTTATGGAATGCCCTACCAAGCGACATCAGACAGGCCCCTTCACTGCTGGCATTTAGGAAGAAGCTCAAAACCTGGCTTTTTGAGCAAGTGTTTGGCTAATCAGCGCAATTGCACACAGAATGACGGTAAACTGAACATAGGAACGGCATAAGGATATGAGACTGGATCTTGTTTGAGATCGAGGCATTTTATGAATGTTGTGTGTTTGCTGTTGTGTATGCTATGTTTTAATTGTTATTGTGTGGTAATTAATTCTGTGTAAACCGCATTGAGTCACCTAATATAGGTTGAGAAACGCGGTATAGAAATAAAGCAAATAAATAAATAAATAAATAAATAAATAAAATTACCTGTCTGAACATGTATCCCTCTACAATCCATCAAGGACTTAAAGATCATCCAGGGAGGCCCTGCTCTCGGTCTCACTGCCATCACAGTCGTGCTTGGTGGGGACGAGAGACAGGGCCTTCTCCATGGTGGCCCCTCAGCTGTGGAACTCACTCCCTAAGGAGCTTAGATCTGCCCCCTCCCTCCTGACCTTCGGGAAGAAACTTAAATCCTGGTTATGGGAGCAAGCATTTGCAGATTAAACTTATTTTATTTGACTACAATTTGGACTGATTTGGATGACATTTTTAACTTGGCGAACTGTTTTAATGTATATTTATATTTATTTTTAGGTATTTGATTGTATTTTATTATATGTTTATATTGTTGCCTGTTGGTAGGCGTCCTGAGTCTCTCCTTGGAGATCAAAAACAAATAAACAAACAAACAAACAAACAAATATTTTCTATGTCTGATGTGCAAAAAGGATTTTCAACATTAATGTGTGTATGTTTGTTTGTGTATGCCTTCAAGTTGCCTGTCATATTATGGTGACCCTATCAATTTGGACAATCATACTCATCGGTTTTCCCTTTCACACATCCCATCCTTCTGGCTCACATGAACAAAGTGCCTTTTCTTTCAAGTGTCTGAAAAATAATGAGTAGAAAAGTTCCCGTTTAGTGCTTGGATTTCATCATCTTTCCTTTTTTGTAGGCTAATTATCCAAGCTGTGCTTGGTTTTCTTCCTCTAATATCACATAAAAGCACTAAGGGAGATGAAAAGAGGTAAGATGCAACCCAACAGTATATCAAATTATGAAGAAACGTGTTGGCAGAGATAAAGAATGGCACATTTTTGCAAGAATAAAGGCTGATCGTTTGATGACCCATCAAATTATCACAAACAAAAGGGGAAAGTGATAATGATCTGGAAATGTGATGCCATCATTATATAGTAGTTTGATCAGGACTGGAGAGACCCGGGGTCTATTCCAGTTGAGCAAGAAGCTTTCTGGATAGTTTTGGGCTGATTTATTATCTTTCCTCAGTGTTGCCAGGATCAAATAAAGGGAGAGAAAAATAGGTATGCTACCTTGAGCTCCTGGAAGGAAAAATAAAAATAAATCACACATATAGCCATGTCCCAATCATCATGGGGTATGAAGAACAAACTGGTCACATAAGTCCTTTTCCCATACCAATAGCAACCTCACATGTGAACTATCATATGTGGAAATAACTTTTTTAGCTACTTCTATTTAATAAAAACATCCAGGGTAGAAGTCTTACAAATGTGCTAATTACTTTGGAACTCTTTGGTTGTTAATAGCCAAACGATCTATATTGATCTCAACAGTACTGTAATATCCCTTGCATATCGATTCAGGCTAATACGGCTATATTTTCAAATGAGCTATGGGATCCTTGTAAGGCAGTATTTAAAGGTTTCTTCCAGTTTTTCAGACCCTAACAACAACAACAACAACAACAACAACAACAACAACAACAACAACTTTTGGGAGCCCCTGGTGGTGCAGTGGGTTAAAGCATTGAGCTGCTGAACTTGCTGACCAAAATGTTGCAGGTTTGAATCCGGGGAGCGGCATGAACTCCCGCTGTTAGCCCCAGCTTCTGCCAACCTATCAGTTCAAAAACATGAAAATGTAAGTAGATCAATAGGTACAGCACTGGTGGGAAGGTAACGGTGCTCCATGCAGTCATGCCAGCCACATAACGTTGGAAGTGTCTACAGACAACACCGGCTCTTCAGCTTAGAAATGGAGATGAGCACCAACCCCCCAAAGTCAGACACAACTGGACTTAATGTCAGGGGAAAATCTTTACCTTTACCCAATAATAACTTTATTCTTATATCCTGCCACCATCTCCCTGAAGGGACTCGGGGCAGCTTAAACATGGCACAAGGTGCCTAAAAACAGAACATAAAATAAAGCACAGTATAAAATACAATTGAATAAAACATATAAGCATATAAAACAACAACGTAAGACCCGATTAAAACAGTGTTCATCAACCAATGGCAGTAAACTATTGTAAACATGGCCAGGCTGTAAACAATAGGACAAGGGAATGTGGTAAGTGCAGAGCTGTAACCATGGAATGAGGACATGGGATGAAGTGCTAATCTCATATATTTTAGAACTGAAAGGAATACAGTAGGCCCTCCACTTTTTGAGAGGGTTAAGATTGCAGAACTCATAGCAAAAGTGGAACAACTGTGATTTTTTAAAAAGAAAACAACATTTTCTTTAACCTGAGATAACTCCTCACTAGGCATCTCTGTGTCTTCCAGCCAGACTTGGATGTTGAGCATGGAATCACACTGGAAGACCTAGAGATTCCTAGAAAGACGATATTAATCAAATCTACAAATAATTAAATCCTCAAAAGTTCAATCTCCAAATGTGTAGGGCCAACTGTATAAGAAAGTGTTATTGTTTGCTTTGAATATGTGCTCTGATTCATCCAAGCAGAAGCAACAACAGTGCTTGCTCCAACTATCTTGTGTGATGTTCTCCTTAATCCTTCCCTACCAGGTGTTCCTCACTCCTGCCTATACACAAGTAACTGGGGCCTTTAGTTTGTGATATGAATACTAATTTCAAATACAGGGGGAAAAAATCTCAGCCCCCCTCCTTAATCTTGAAACAGCACAAGCAAGCAAAGGGCCTTAAGCAAGAACCAGGCCAGAAGACCCAGTAAGCCAGAATGTTGTTTTCATACTGGCTCCGTAACTCTTATAAGATGGGAACTGTATAGAACTACAAGGAAATATACATATAAAAGGTAAAGGTAAACGTTTCCCCTGACATTAAGTCTAGTTGTGTCCAACTCTGTGGGATGGTGCTCATCTCCATTTCTAAGCCTCCAAGCTGGCATTGTCCATAGACATCTCTAAGGTCATGCCAAAGAGCCGGCATTGTCCATAGACACTTCCAGTATGACTGTATGGAGTGTTGTTACCTTTCCACAGAAGTGGTACCTATTGAACGACTCACATTTTGCATGATTTTGAACTGCTAGAGTGGGAGCTCACCCTGCTCCCTAGATTCGAACTGCCAACCTTTCAGTCAGCAAATTCAGCAGCTCAATGGTTTAACCCACTGCACCACCAAGGGTCATTCAGATTTTCAAGTCACTTCTGACACACACACACACAGCAAAAAAAACCAGGTAGCCTACATATACACATATATCTTTAGACACAATCCTTTTCTCATGAAGGTTGCAACCTAACTAATGAAGGCTGCAACCTAACTGGGATCTTGTGGATGTTCAAACTTTTCTGCACTTTGGGACCCAGGTAAAATATACCCTGGTGAAGTAGAGTACCTCTGCATGCGCGCGCACACACACACACACAAAATCAAAGGCTGGTGAATTTAGTAGTCCCACTGTGTTCAACAGAGCTTTCTTCCAGGTAATAATCACACAGGATCACACTTATACCACTCATTTCCCCACTCTTGCTTGAGATTACAAACTCATGCATGAATACACGATCAACAAAATGGTATTTGTTAAAGTTATACATAGCTATTTACATATTCATTCAGAGTAAAGCAAATGCATATAGGATTGACAACTTTATCAAATAAAGCATTCTGTTTGCTGGGAGAGTATAAACAGCTTCTACTGCCACAACAATGTAATAAAAGGGAACACGGTTAGGTGCTGTCAGATGAATGCACAAGACATTTCCTTCTAAATTGTTTATAATCTTTCCAAGAGATTTAAAATTTAACAGAGTATGGAGCTATAAAATGCAACTCTATGGAACAATGCTGGGAAAGCCACTGAAAGCTGTGCTACATTCTATATGTACCAAAAGTGTTGCAGCAGAAAATCTTAATGCGTTCTTTCCCTTTCTGTTTGTAATATCTAGAAATTTTCCAGATATTACACATTGTCATTTTAATCTCTGCTCTGTTTTACAGTCAAAAGAGGTGAAACTCATTATGATGTTCTAGCAATTACAAGCAGAAAGTGTGAAATTTCACCGTTTCCATGTCCAAACTTCCCTCAATATGCAGTGATATATTCCTGGCTAGAGATCTTTATTACCTTCCTAAGAAATTTACTATGTTTTGCATTATACCACCTTTTTCTTTCTTTCTTGGAAGTTTCACCAAGGCAAGAACATGCTTACAGGAAGAAGGAACATATGAGGGTTGAATGAAAAATAATGCCTTCACCTTCGTAACTCCTCAACAGATGGCAGTACTGGTATCCCAGAATATCAAGGCAGAAAATCCCACAAAATCTGCTTTGAACTGGGTTATCTGAGTCCACACTCTGATAATATGGGATTTTTTGCCTTGATATTCTGGGTTATAGTGCTGTGTGGAAAGGCCCTAGGAAGAACTTTCTGATCGTAAGAGCTGTACAACAGTGATATATACTGCCCCCTCAGAGTCCAGTGGGATCTCTTTCTCTGGAGGTTTTAAAGGAGAGGCTGGGTGACCATCTGTTGGAAGTGCTTGGATTGTGTGTTCCTGCATGACAGAATGGGGTCTCGGTCTCTTCCAGCTCTATGATGGTATCTTTCCTCCAACCTTCAGAGAAAAACATAGATTATCAGCTTTCATTAAGACAGATAGCAATACCGCTTACCTGTAGCATCAGGATGGAAAATTGCAGGAACACTAGTTATTGGTCCCTGTGGGTGGATGCAGCCAGTTGAAGACCGTTGACTTGCAATTAAAATCCTGCTTTTTGCTGATGGTAACCTGGAAACGGCACCAAGTCCTAACTGAGGCTTCAGTATCATTGCTGAGCGATAAAAGCTCGGAGGCATTTCATAGTGAGCATACGGTGGAGGACAAAATTCTTCTTTAATGGGCCTTTCTCCAACCTATGTAAATTTAAATATAACAGTTAGAAAAAGTGAGTTTGAAGATTATTTATGTTTATTTGGTTTATTTATTTATTTATTTAGGCTTCAACAAGTTACAAGCGGTTTGACATATCTTATCTGTTCTTTTTTCTCATATATGTTGCTGAAAAAAATATTTGATGATTTTGTTGTTTGTGCTAGGTAACAGGATTGGTCTAATTCACAGTATATCTAAGTATCAGTTAGGGTTGTCAAAGTGAAAGTTGGGAGAGGACTCCTGGATCCTGTAATAGTTTCGCAAAAGTTTGTCTGGTCAAGCAACCAGATTACAAGCAGCACCTGCCAAAATCCCCTCTTCTAGACAACCCTTAAAGGTATAGAATATCTTTCCAGTTCTTGCTCTGGGTACCCAAGTAGTGGTGTAAATTCATTTTTGTTTTGAATTCAAATGTGACTTTTTCAGCCACTTTATGAGAGCATAAGATCTTATTCTGCGATCAAAAGTCAAAGGCTTCTCCAAATAAAATGGTTTTAACCTGCTAGTGGAAACTGTAAGTGGGAGCACTAACCAAACCTCCCATTAAATAATTTCTAAATATTCTTTATATTTTTGCAAACCTCAAGTTTTCATTAAGCCCACAGATGCATTCCTCATGTGCATGGTGTAGTGCCATTTTGACTACACAAGCACTTGGTCATCAAAAAGATGTGCAATGATATATCTATCACTGCATAGTTGTTGCATTTTAGTGTATTTGATTGTATTTGTTAGATCAAAGAATGTGGTTTTTTTTTTAATATCATGGAGGTGACCTTGTGTGAGTAATAAACTCTCAACCCCAGAAAACCCTGTGATAGCTTTGCCTTAGGATCACTATAAGTCAGAAACAAGACACACAACAATAATTTGATGCTAAATTACAGAATTTATTGTGTCACTGCATTTGAAGTAATTTATAGAAATTTAGACAATACAACTTAATAAAAGATTTGAACTTCTTGATCCTTATGGCTACAAAGTTCCAAGATTGGTTTTGTGCTTTTCTGGTTGAAAATCATCTGATTGAGTTTTGTTTGGTTTGGTTTTTAATTGTTCTTCTGGTAACACATTTTTCTTCCAAATGTGTTACAGAAAGAAAAAGTAGCATTGTCTGCAGAGCTGGGGAAAGGCAGACACAGTGGGAACAGCAGATCACATAATTAAATGAATGGGCCAATGGTGCAAAATATATCCTTGTGTAGTTTTGGACCATGCCCAGAGAAATAAAAAATTGCACTTCCCCATCTCTGAGACACTTCTATCTTCTCTCCATAGCAGTGAATTATTACTGCGTCAATGCTGCCATGTTAGTACCATATGGAGACAGCAAGAGAGAGCTGAAAGAACATGCTGCTTTGACTTTCATATAATCCCACCAAATGTTTACAATCTGGAGGCATCCTGCAGACAGCTGCTGGAAGACAGGAGAACCTGCTTATTTTGTTGCATGCCACCTTTTCCACCTTTGTGAAAAGGCAAGACAAGCATTTCAGAGAAACAACAGGCAAAAGAAAGCAAAACTTGCCATTTAGATTGATATATATGAAGACAGCAATGACCTCCTTGTAAATCTTCAGTTTAAGGTTTACTAATGTACAATTTATCACCAAAAGACTACTATGAAAAAGGGCCCAGTTGATTCTGAATTCTATTTTAACTGTAAATTAGCATTCAGTCATTACCTCGTGTGTCAATGTTGAGATGTTGTCGGCTTTTTAACAACTTGGAAGACAGAGCCAATTTTGTTTTAAAAATTAATCACAACAGTCGCCAGGAGCTAAACACGAAAACTACCTAGGCTGCTTAATTAACTTTGCTGCTAAATTACAGAATGTATTGTGTTGTGTCACTGCATTTAAAGCAATTTATATAAATTTAGACAATACAACTTAATAGCAGATCTGAACTCCTTGATCCTTATGGCTACCAAGTTCCAATACTCGGTTTGTGCTTTTCTGGTTGAAAATCATCTGATGGGGTTTTGTTCTGTTTTTAATTGTTCTTCCTGTAATCTCACTATAAAATATGCAAGACAGCATGTGGAGCATTGCATCAAGATTTTACATCTGTGTTATCTTTGCTCTATGCTTAGATCTTTCACCAATTAATTTCAGCTTTTAAAATTTTAATTATATGCAACTAAAATTAACTTTCTAAATTAGGAATGTAACAATCTGGCAGCCTTGTTTTCTGTGTTTCTCCAAATCCCACTGCTCTTGCCATACCATTCCACCTCTATATCAGATATCAACACCTCTCCCCACAAACACACTTTCTATATGGAAATGAGTTTTTACAAAATGTAAATATTTTTGCATACATTTTTTTCATTTAAAAAGTATGTCTGTACACATTTCACAGATGCATATTGTAGTTGTACACACTTCTTCCATGTGTGTACATTTCCTCTTGAGCCTTACAAATGTGCATAGTTTCAAGGAAAATGTGGTCTATCCTATGCTTGTTTTGAAAGCTACAAAATGGATAAGTTTTGCATAGAAATGCAAGAAATCTCTCTTTTTCCGTCCTTATTAGACACTATCTGAAATGTTCATGTGCTACTATCACAACACATTTCAAAATATTACTTACTCACAGCTCTTTTTTCCTTAAAGGTTTAGAAGAAGCTATACACTTTATTATTTCTTTCAGTGCTTAGAAAAGATATCTTGGGGTGTTACAACTTCAAGAATCCCACAGTCAACTAGTCACCAGTGCTCCAAATTATTCTACTGCTCAAGGACATGGTTTGCATCTGCTCAAACGCACACAAAATATTTATGATTAAGAATTCTTCCCCTTTGTTTCACTAGCTGATCTATGTAGATATTTATGGCTGTACAGTACATTGCAATCAAGGATTTTTCAGAATTATTTACCTAAAAGAAACAGATTTACAATATACAAAAATCTGTATATGTTAGAGGCATTCTACTTTCCAGCATCAATATGCATCCCTTATCCTCTATCCCATGCCCCTGAAATGCTGCATTTTATCAAAACACTTGTTATCCAAACTTTATGAGCTATCCACTCCATCCTTTCACTCACTGAGAAACAGAGAGTGCATACAAAATTCATGCAGATATGTACTAGCAGTCAGCTACTACAGATGGCAGCTGCCCAGCTTTTGTTAAATATGTTTCCATATCAGCATCTAACACCTTTGCTGAAAACCCTATTGGCTATTATATAGGGGAGTAATTCTTCACTAAGTTTTTCTCAAAGGTAACAACAAATAATTTCAGCAATCTTTTTTCCATTGCATGAAACTCTTTGAAAATCTGTGGTTGCAACCAGTATATTGTACACAAACAACAGCATTTCCTTGTGGGAAATATTTCAATGCCAACATTTTTTCCAATGCAAATGAACCATGTGTGAATTCTACACAAAATAAATCTTCAACTATATAAATGTCTACACAGGAATGAATGTTTCTTCCTCAGAATATTATTTCCACGCAAAAAGTGCTGTTTTATGTGCAAAGGAACCATATACAAAATTTTGCACAGAATCACTAATGAAGTGCAAAGCTTCTTGTTACCCCAATATTTGTCTCATTAGTGTTTCTCAACACATGGTTTTGTTTTTGTTTACAATTTTTCAAATAATTTTGTACTCAATACCAAAAACATGAATAACTTCAGGTTTTGGTAGTAGATATAATGCACTAAACAACGTAGGACCAAGATAACTGAAAATATTTCTGGGTTGTTGTACGTTTTTTCAGGCTATATGGCCATGTTCTAGAGGCATTCTCTCCTGACATTTCACCTGCATCTATGGCAAGCATACTCAGAGGTAGGGAGGTCAAATATAATATTATTTCTGCTCATTCATCTTCCTGAATTACTGAGGTCTTCTGAAAAGGCACTGCTGATAGTTTCTCAAGTTCTACTGGAATCCACTTGGAGTCCACAAATACTATGGTTATTAATGTATCGACTCTTCCAGCTGAGAGTAGGTGAGTATTGACATACTTTGAGTTTACTAGCAGAAACCTATCCTACTAGACAAGCATTTCTTGACAGATAAATTCCAGTCATAGATGTTTCAATGTCTTTGTTTTCACTGTAACTTTTCATCAATTCATTTTGATCTATTTTACAGCATTCAAAGATTTTCAATATGGAGTAATTTGTACATTCTATTGAATAAATAATGTTACATCTTCAATACCGAGCAGTTCATAAATTCTGTTAAATAATAATTTGCCTTTGCTGTAACACCCTATCACTGGCACTATAGTAAGTGATACAACATCTTGTAAATTCTATATCCCAAACATAGTAAAATACATCAGAGTGACATATCAACTTCATTAAACAAAGATCTTACCTCCTGGAGAAACTTGTCATTCATCTGACCAAAATGATGGCTTGAAGCTTTAATGCCAGATACCACAAGTCCTGGACTGTAAATCCGAGGCTTCTGCAAATCAGGTTTAAACTTGTCATATATGACGTTGCCAGGTTTAATGTCTCCATCATTTGAACATTTTTGCTCCATGGTTGCTACTGGCATGGTGCAAGTAGGAGGAGCATAGGGTAACCCAGCTGGAACAAATGTATGGTCAAGCTGGCTTATTGCCTGGGGGTTCCTTCGAATATAAGTTATTATTTTCGGTCTCACATGCTTGGGCTTGGGGATCTCTGCTTTTGCCTCAATCTGCTCTTCAGCCTTCTCAATACAATAGCTCTCTCCATCTTCCTTAGCTGGGTGGGAACTCTTGGAATGTATAAGGATAGGCTTAGGGATGCCACTGTTAGAAGCAGTCATGTCAGGCACTTTGGGGGATAGGCTTAACAACTCTGTATCATCAAGAGAAGATAGGACTGCAGCAGATGGTAGTTTGCCAACATGAAGCGCACATAGGTCCTTCAGACTGCCATTTGAAACTGTAGTGTGATTGTTAACATTTACATTCACCACAGGCCGTATAGGAGTAGGGGCACATAGAAAGGTGCCATTTGTTTCTGATATTTTGTAGCCCCCTGACATGCCATTTGAAACATGTCTCTTGGCGGTTATTCCTGTGCTTTTGCTCTCCACCGTGGTCTCTAACTCAATGTCCTGAGTGGGAGAATGGCCATCTAATCTATCTTCTTCACTAAATTCTTTTGGGTGCTTCAGCTCAGATGTGAGCACTGCAGCATTTTCATTGTGTGCTTTGATAAGCATCTGCTTACCTTCATTATTGCTCAGACATTTGCTGTCTGGTATGCTTATGCTATGCATCATAGATGGATGCCCACCAGTTGTTTGATTACAACTTGCATCAGCCTCATGTAGGTTTGTGTTTCTTGTAGGTGTCAATGTGTCACTGAGTTTGTCATCATCAACACCAGACAATCCAGAATCCGATTCTTTTCCCACTATACATTCCTCACTTCCTCGGTTCATTGCCGTGCTGTCACTATGACTGCTTCCCCTCCTTAAACCTATTGAGTTATTGCTTCTTACCAGTTTGTCACTGGCATGGTAAAGCCCTTTGTTTAAGTGTGGATCATCTCCTTTGCCACCAGAGTCTTGTAACCAAAGTGGTTTTGCTTTGTGTTCTTCAGTCCCATAATCCTTTTTATTCTGCACTACCACATTTGTTCCCTCTGTCTGACATCTGAGAAATTCAGTCAGCATAATCCTGTCAATTTTTTGCTGACATACGCTCTTAGACTGTGGGCTCCTCAAGTCTGCTTTCCCTCTCTTTTCACCCTGGTGATCTAATTGTGCTTTTGATTTCCAAATTTCATTGGATTTAACCGTTAATTGTAGGTCAACATGAGCAGGACGAGAAGAGCTCTGTTTGTTGAAATTTGATACATCGTCCTTACTTGGTTGTGTTGCTCGGACATTTGATGTATTTATTCCTGAGGTAGGTGAAGGTTTTGAATAACGCATGATGTTTCCCTCTGAGACACTATCAGTTGGACGAAACACCATGCCTAAAAAGTGGTCTGCTGACGTTTTCCGAGATTTCTCAGTCTCCCCAGCCAAATGATGTGAAGTGTCAATAGAGTCCAAGGATGCAGAAAGCAAGCGTTTTCCGGATACCCGACCAACGAATTCTTTCCCCAAAACTTCGGTTTTTGCCATAAGTTTTCTTGATCTCCCCAAAGAAAGCCGTTTTATTCCTTCTGGCTCAATCCTTCTAGGTGATTTGTCCTCTGAAACATGTTGAATGAGATCAGCATCACTTTTAGAAAGAACTACTGAAAAGGTATCATTTGTATTAATCCTCAGATTGGACAAACTATGTCCTCGGCTAATAGGGACTAGCTTTGAAGTGTCCTTAACCCCATCAGTCCTATAATCTCTATACAATTCCCTGCTGGTGGGAGAAGGCAGCCTGGACTCTAGGTGGACAGTTGTACCTTGAAGCCTGTTCTTCTCCAAATCTAATTTTGTGATATTTTCTGGCTCTCCTTTGTTCAAACATCTTGTCTCTCCCAACAAATCATTTGTCCTTAGTTCTCCTCTAGAGCTTCTGACTTCAGAAGTGATTTGGTTGGCATTTGTATCCCCCACGGTCACCATGCGTTCATTGTTATTTTTAATCTCATTCCTGTTGGCCTGCAACAAATTGTAACATGAGTTGTTGGGAACCAGTGGGGTACTCATTTTTAAGTTCCACTTCTCCTATAGCTCTGCTGAAAGACAAATCTTCTCTAACTGTATTAGCCACTAAGCATGCTTCTCTAAGGGGATTCAAACTGATCTGGCAGGAAACATTTCTTTGCAAACCACTTGAGCCTCTTGTCAGTTACATCCTTCTGATGAGTCAGTCATTATTTGGGCAGAGAAAGAAGCCATGAAATCTCCAGAGTAAGAAGCCCAGAAGGAGAGATGGGATTTAATAAATGCAAAAGATGTCCATTAGAGTTCCACTGAAGGACAGATAGTCCATCGAGTCTGCAAGAGAAGAAACAGAGGATAATGTCAGTTTAAATAACAGAAAATTGCATTCAGAGTGACATAGTCAAACTGACATGGAGTCAGAGATCCATGCAGAGAACTATTATTTTCAACAGACCTAAAGCATAATGTACCATCCCACCAACAAATACCTGGATTTTTTTTTCTTTAGCCTTAGAAAACAATGGGATGTTAAGCGGGCAGCTAACCATGATGGATCCACCCACAACAGTACTGGCTAACAGCATATGCTGTAAGATAACAAAAGCCCAATTCAAACCTCACCTCAATCAGACATCAAGCATGAATTGTCAAGAATGAGCAACCAATAGCTTTTGTTAAACAATTGTTTCCATTTTGTGAAAAACAGCCAAATTTACTGGTGCATAGCACAAAAAGACCTGGGTTACCTGTTTGAAATCTGGCTGGATTAATTCAGTTTTTAAGGCCTTATCTCCAAATTCTGCATATATGTGGTGGACATCAAAACAGTTACAGCCACTGTTACAATGCGCTGGTTAAATTGTAAAATAATGTTTGAATGTGTGCTTGAATTGGGAAGTTCTCCTGATATTATACATATTTCTGGAAATCATAGATGTGCTGTTTGAAAGTGTACATACAGGGAATGTGAGCATTCAGCCTATTTTAGAACCATACAAAAGCCTAGTTTCTGGGTCCATCACTCTCAAGTTGGCATGTTTTGCAGGATAGCATGAGACACAATGATAACGCATGGAGAATCCAGTTGACATTTCTGAGACCCATTCACACTGCAGAATTATGGCACAATTATTCCACTTTAAGTGCCATGGCCGAATCCTATGGAATCCAGGGCTTTGTAGCACTTTATCTTAAAACTCTTCATGCCTTTTCCTCAACTGCCAGTCCTGTATTCCATAGAACTGAACCATGATAGTTAAAGTGGAATAACAGCACTAACTTTCTGTAGTGTGAATGGGCCCCATGTGGTTTTGTTTTGGAGATACATTAACCTTCCGTTACTTGAGATATCAGATTTGGCCATAGTGGCACATGCCTTAGATACGTTCCGTTTGGATTACTGTAATGTGGGACTGTCTTTGAAGAGTGTTTTGAAACTGGCTGGTCCAAAGAGCCAGTAACTGGGACTAACTACAGAAATGCACAATTCTGCTATTGCAACCAGTCCATTGGCTGCCATTTTGTTTCTGAGCACAATTCAAATGGTAGGTTATGGCCTCCAAAGTCCTATATGAAGCAGGTCCAGGCAATTTGGCAGATTGTAGATCCTGGTACAAGCCTGTCTGGTCCCTGAGATCCTCAGGAGAGGTCCTTCTCTCAGTTCCACTGCCATCATAAGCTTGTTTGGTGGGAATGAGAGAGCAGGCTTCTTGGTTGCTGCCCCTCGCCTCAGGAACTCCTTGCCTAGAGATGCCAGAACAGCCGTATCCCTGTAGTTTTTCTACCAATAATATAACCATTTCATTCAATCAGGCATCTACAGATGAATGTTCTTAAGAGAAAGCTGTGTTGTGTAGTATTTTATGAATTTTATATAGGTGTGGTTTCAATGGTTTTAAGCATTTATTTTTAATAGTCTTGGTTTAACTCTATCTTAGTGTTTATATCAGGTATGGGTAAACCCTGACCCGGGGATCAGATGTGGCTCCTTGGGCTCTTTTCTCAGGCCCTCTTCTCTTGCACCATCCTATCCTTCCTTTCTTCTCTCTTTCCTTTCTCCTTCCCTCCCTTTCTTTCTTACCTCCCTCTTTCTCCTTCCTTGCCTTTTGTCTTTCCTTCCTTCTTTCTTTCCTCCCTCCCTCCCTCCCTCCCTCTCTCTCTCCCCCATTCCCTTCCATCCTTCCTTCCATCTTAGTCTTCCTCCCTCCCTCCCTTTTCTTTTTCCTTCCTCCTTTTCTCCTGGGGGGTGTTTAACTGGGAGAAGAGAAAATGGAGAGGAAACATGAGAATCATGTTTCAAGCTTTAAAAGGGTGTTCCATTGAGGAGAAGGGAGCTGTAGAGACCAGGGCACAGGAGAGCAATGGGTTCAAATAGCAGGGAAAAATATTCAGCTGAAAAGATTCAGAACTTCCTGGAGAGTGGCATAGGCTGCCTTGGAATGTTGTGGAGTCTCTCTGGAGGCTTTTCCACAGAGGCTGTCTATCAGTAGTGCTTTGATTGTGCCTTCCTGCATGGGAGGGGGTTGGACTGGATGCCCTTTGAGCTTGTTCCAGGAGTATGCAATATGGGGTCTAATGGATACACTTTTGCTCTCCTGTCCACCATCTCATCCTGACCAAGACCAACTCTTTTGGGATCAAAACGTTTCCTGTCTTTCCTTCACTTTCTGCCTCCAAAAGAGAAGAGGGAGGGGAGGAAAGGGCAGGGAGGGGACTTGGGGTGAACCCCCTCCCTCCCAGCCCACCCACCTTGCTCCGGCCTGTCATGCATCCCTCAAGTTAGAAAGTTTGTCCATGCTTGGTTTATATGTATTAGGTTTTAAATTGTACAATGCATAGTTTTTAGCACCACTTCACGTCTCTTTTAAGAGACTAAAACAGGCAACAGCAATGACATTTTCTAAACTACAATCATCCTTAGCTGGCAACTATCACCCAGAGGAGCTTTTCATTGGCTGCCCCAAGACTGTGGAAAAACCTACCAGAAGATCTTCAACAGCTAAATGTCAGAATTTTTAAAAGCATTAAAGACCTATCTCTTCCAGCAGGCCTAACTATGAATTTTAAATTGTCATTTTATAGATACAAATTATTTTAATCTCCATGTTTTTAAAATGGTTTTATGTGTGTTACCCTGCTTTGAGCCTTGCTAGGAGGTTGGGAAGAAATAAAACGTCTGATCATTATTGTTAGTTTTATTATTCCTTTAGTCCTAGAGCAACTCTAATGAAAAAGAACTTAGGTTGATAGCAAGATAGAAGTAACAGCAGAGACTAGGGAGGCTACAAAATAACAACAGATAAAGCAATTGTCTTTTGCTCAGGCAGCAGCTCTTTCGTTTTCTTATTTTCAATCACTTAGTTCTCACGTTTCATGAGTCTGAGGTGCCATTATCTACCCGAGCCCATTTAGAGGAAAACAAATTAGGTGAGATCAAAATAATAATAAACTGCAACTATTGCTTACATTTTCTCTCATTATATCATACAACATCTCTATTGCTATATTTCCAAACAATGTAACTCTTAAAAGAAAATGAATCTCCCAAGAATTACATCTAAAAAACATATTTTCTGTTTTCATCAGAAAGATAAATGTTAGAATGCCTTTTCAAATGCCAAGATAGCAGAAAGCAAAGTGGAGGAGCCCTTCTAATAATATACGTGTCAAAATATATTTTAGTCATGGGAGGTACATAAATGCCTTTTACCACTCTTAGCTGGTATAACAACTGGAATGGACAGAGCTTGGGAAAGTCCCTTCCTGGACTATATCTCTCAGAATTTTTTTAAAAAATGATCTAAAACCTAGTCCTTGCACATTACAGTGTTTCCTAACCAGAGACATAGTGCTCTTTTTCACTGCCTTCTATAACAGACTGCCACCAATTATCACAAACAATGGAGGGAGGGTAGGCAGAATCTGCAACAGGAACACCACACACAAGATGGAAGACAAGATGACAAGATCTAGCCCAAGTTAAGGCTGTGAGGGAATCAGTGCACATATACCCTCGCTCACACAAGGCCAGTCAGTGGGAAGCTACCACTGTATTTTTATATTTTGCCTTTGCTGCTTCTTATTATTTATTAATTAATATATCTTTTGCTTCCACCAATTTATTATTTCATTAGGCCACTTCCTTCACTGGAACATTTAAAGAGCCACACGAAGACTTCAGATGGAATAAAACAGGAATATGTTGTTTATTTTGAACAGTCAATATGCGTAATGGTTTCAGATAACTTGTCAGGCTTTACTTCTTACAGAGGATGGTACTTTTATCTTGAGTTTCTTAATTAACAAAGTTCCACAACACAAATCCAAACAGGATCTTTTAAACCTTTGAAATCTCCCTTCCTCCCACAGCACTCTAATCACTATAGAGGCCTGTTGACTATTGTCTTCAAAGAGGAATCCTTCCTTCTCCCTTCCAAGCTTCTGTCTTCTTCCCCACCAAACTCCTAACTGCCTTAAAATAGCCGCCTTGCTCTTTCTCTTTGCCTCTGGCACCGCCCATCTCCAGTTACTGAGTTTTTCCCTCCAATTTCATTAGCCAATCAGACTGCACTTGTATGAGGCTGCCTGTTTGCTCCATCCACCTTTTTTTCTTAGCTTTTGCAAGCTGGGCCTGACCTGATTTCTACCTTTTTACACCAACTGTTTAAGGTAGGCAAATCTGTTACTCCCTCTATTCCCTAACTTGTGATCTGACTCCAGCACTTTATCCATCAGCCCTGTCCTTGTAAATGACTTGCACCAGTCCACACCCCCCCCCCCCCAAGCTCAGAAACTGTTTACAACTCAGGCCATTGGTAGTTTGCATAATGGTTGTTTTATATTGTGTTATGTGTGGTACTGTTTATGGAGTTGCTTTTATGAACTTTGTTGTGTTATATTTTAACCATATTGAGTTAAGCAGCCTGAGTCCCTTTGAAGAGATGAAGTCAGGGTACAAAAAGAAAGTTATTATTATATTGTATTCTTCCTGGTTGAAGCTTTTTTCTTCATCTCTCCCCCCCCCCCCACATTTCATAGGGGTCATGTGCTCCCCAATATTAGGACACAGTACAGTACAGATTCAAATCATACAAGAACATCAGCAAACACTAGTGAAGTTAAACAACATTTACTGTTAATTAATGTAAATTACTTTAACTGGAGAATATACATTATTTTGACAAAACAACACAGCCATTCAATTAGCCTGCACGTAAGGTTTAAAAAAAAAACTCAGGGAGTAGTCTGAATCCTGCTCCAGGATTTGGATTTTCCCCTGTACTGGGCAATGGAGAAACCAATCACGCATCCATATGTGCCATCCTAGGTTATGTTCCCACAATGATTGTGCACTCCGCAGGCTCAAAGAGCCTGTCCAATTCTTGGAAGTAAAACTTTCTGCAAAGGTTGCCAGACAGCCAAAGACAGAAGTCTTCTTTCCCTAAACCCAAAGCTCTGGTAAGTGGCAGTTTTCTTTCTTTTGGGGGAGAATTTGGGGTGTTGGTGGGGAAGATTCCTACCTCTTTTCCAGCTATGCTGCCCTACTTTGAAAGTAATTGCCAGCATGCCCGTGTGGCCATAATGTAGCCCCAAACCAGTATGTTTCTTACCAGTTGGATTTGTATTATGTTCCTGTGGAGAACTGCTGTCAATGTTAAATCATTGCCAGAGATCCCTTTACAGAGTGAGGGCCCTTCAAGACAGGTCCTTTATCTCAGGATCTGATCCCAGGTTTTCTGTTTATCCGAGGTTATCTGGCAGTGCAGACTCATATAATCCAGTTTAAAGCGGAAAATCTGGGATCTGTCCTGGGATAAAGGAGCTGTCTTGAAGGGCTATCATTAATTACTATTGAAAAGACCTTTCTTCTGGTATACCAGTTGTAGAATGCCTGATATCTTTTCCAAAAAAAATGTTATAGGCTTTTATAAAACGTGTTGCAATCATTTAATTCCACTTTAATGAAGAAAGCATATGCTTTGCTCTTTTAGCTGTTTATTTGGTTTTCAAGTCTGATCTAATGCAACAGCATACATTATTAGGTTCTTGTGGGTTTTTTCGGGCTATAGAGCCATGTTCTAGAGGCATTTCTCCTGACGTTTCGCCTGCATCTATGGCAAGCATCCTCAGAGGTTGAGAAGGTCTGAGCATACATTATTTTTTTCATATTACATTTCCTCTGTTTACTACTTTTGTTTTGCTCTGCTTTCTACTGTAAAGACTACCCTGAGAATTTTCAGTTTACAGATATAATAAAGAAATACATTCCATAAAGGAAGTAATAAGCACATGATCTGGCTTCCTGTTCATCCAAGGTCCCCTGACATTTTGATTAAAGGCTATGATTATTGAAAGGGAATAAGATAGCCTTCTAGTAATATACAGCACAATGTTTACATGAGAAATATGTTAAAATAATGTCATTTCTGCAGTCCATATGCTTGTTAAATGTTTCAATGACTTATACAATATTGCTGATGGATATTATGACATGATATAATAAAATGAACAACATTAATAAGGCTCAAAATACTCCTCCAATCTCATCTCTCACTGAGCTAAAGCAGCATAAATTAACTATACCATTGTGTCACTGAGATGTGAGAATGCGTCTTGTCTTTCAACAACTGCATTATTCAGCCAAATGTTTACATTTCCAAAACAGAATACATCTTTTGACAAACTCACCGTTTATTATCACAATCCCATATATGCCCCCCCCCCCCCGGTGGTGCAGCGGGTTAAATTGCTGAGCTGCGGGACTTGCTGACGGAAAGGTTGGAAGCTCGAATCTGGGGAGCGGGGTGAGCTCCCGCTGTTTGTCCCAACTTCTGCCAAACTAGCAGGTCAAAAGCATGCAAAAGGAGAAAGCCTCCAGGAAGAAGCCCAGAAGTAGCCATGTATAAATATGTGAAAGGAAGCCACAGGGAATTCTAAAAAATCATTTTAAAAATAAACTCTTTCATGACTTTATAGTTACATTGCTCCTGGGGTTTTTTAATTATGTCAGAAGTGAATTAAGAATATACTGCAAATCGCCTCTGGTGTGAGACGTTGCCCAGGGGACGCCCAGATGTGTTACCATCCTGTGGGAGGTTTCTCTCATGTCCCCACATGGGAAGCTGGGGCTGAGAGATGGAAGCTCACCCTGTCTCGCAGATTTGAACTGCCAACCTTCAGGTCTTCAGATCAGCAGTTCAGCCAGCACAAGGGTTTAACCCATTGCACCACCATTGCTCCTGGTGTGATCCAGGGTATGTGAGCAAGAACATGAACATGCCTTCTAGTAAAAAGAGATATGCCACTCATGTCTCTTTTTACATTATAAGAAGTAAACATATGAAACATATGGAAATATGCAATTGGTCAAACAGGGAGTCCCTTCCCGTTTGACCAATTGTACTCCATGACAAATTGTTAGACTGAATGCATGCCGATTCTCCCAGATTCATGGCACATGTTTGTTTGCAGGAGGAACCCTGCTGTTGTCATAATAACAAAGCCAATCTGTTTTACCAAAAGAATTGTCCAGCTTAGGAAGTATATTCAACATAGAGAAACTTTGAACTAAGAGGATAAATAGGTCTGATATAGTACTTGGATCTTCTTAGTATCTTAATTATTGGTTGATGTGAACAAATATTATATCTTGTTGAGCTATTTTGTGCAAATCCAGTATTTTTATCTGATTTACAAAGCTATTGAAGTCTCAGCTGTAAATATGTAGTCAGGGAATTATGAAAATGTGGAATCTATTATCTGTTGTACAAACATGTAGACTCTGAATAGAACATGCCGCAACACCTGTTCTGGAGTTATCTAGTTGACTCAGATATGATTCATATTTTAGGAGGTGGACACATTTTCAGAGGCTTGTCTCCGAAGAAATGTGTGTAATCTTTGCTGCCCTCAGTCTTGCATTTGTTTTGCTTCTTGTGGAAGCATTCCCAAAGCTGTGTGGGATGCAACTTACAAAGGTGACCAAACACGAATTAGTAACATTTGATGTTTTGACTTTGACCCACAAATGACTTCATAATATTGGAGACCATTCCTATTAATTATGCACCATATAATTAATTCTAAGATGAAGACCAATCACAGCCTAAACTGCTGGTAGATATACTATATTATCCAGCTATTTCATACGAATGCTAACTGGCACAACCTGGGGATCACAACCAGATACAGTGAAGAAATCCACCCTTACACTTTGCTACTCCGCTGCTGAGTATGCATGCCCAGTGTGGAACACATCTCACCATGCTAAAACAGTGGATGTGGCTCTT
Organism: Anolis sagrei; assembly: GCF_037176765.1. NCBI lineage: Eukaryota > Metazoa > Chordata > Lepidosauria > Squamata > Anolidae > Anolis > Anolis sagrei. The sequence goes on along the minus strand of NC_090023.1, from coordinate 31,968,150 downwards.
AATGAGACATGCCACATTATCACAGGATGTCTACATCCTACACCACTGGAAAACTTGTACTGTTTAACCAGTATTGCACCACCTGATATCCACTGGGAAGTGGAAGCCAATAATGAAAGGACCAAGGCAGTGACATCTCTGGCCTATCCTCTACTCACAGGAACACCTCAGCAAGCAAGAGTCCAAAAGTAGCAGACGAAAACCCGGAACCACAACCAGTGGCTGATATTTATTTATTTATTTATTTATTTATTTACTGTATTTATAGGTTCTTGTGGGTTTTTTCGGACTATAGAGCCATGTTCTAGAGGCATTTCTCCTGACGTTTCGCCTGCATCTATGGCAAGCATCCTCAGAGGTAGTGAGGTCTGTTGGAATTAGGACAATAGGTTTATATATCTGTGTATTTATATACTGTATTTATATTCTCAGTCCGTGGGCGACTCAAGGAGGTTTACAGAGGCAACCATTCAATGCTCAACAACACCATAAAATGCATTTAAAAACAGTAACATATAATATAAAACCATAACAAGATCAATAAAAACACCAATCATTAGCGTCTCCTAGTTAAAACATTATCCAGTCTCATCATCCAGTTGTTCCATTTTCCTGTGTCTGTTACACTGCATTTGTAAACACTTGCTCAAAAAGCCAAGTATTGACTTTTTTCTGGAATGTTAAAAGGGAGGGGGGCAATCTAATGTTCCTAGGAAGGGTGTTCCATAGTTGAGGGGCCACCACTGAGAAGGCCCTGTCTCTCATGTGACAAAGTCGGGATTGAGAGCAGGGCCTCCTCTGATGATCTTAAGGTCCTAGATGGTTCATAAGGGGAGATGCGCTCAGACAGGTAAGTTGGGACTCCCTCTGGGCACACAGAAGCCTGGGCAACTCGGAAGGCACTGAACAGACTGCGTTCTGGCACCACGAGATGCAGAGCCTACCTTGAGAAATGAAGTAAATCATAGACCACCTATTGGAGAAGAGCAAATCACAGACCACCAATTACAGTGCAACCAGAACCCTGCCACAAGCACGATGGAGGACCTCCTTATAGCAACACCAGAGACTCTCCAAGTTGCCAGCTACTGTTAAAGGACATTTAATATAATGCCAAGTTTTAAAACTTCATATTTTTAAAATACATTGCAACAGTACTCTTGGTTCGCTTCTGATACCATTAAAAAATTAGCTATTTCCTTAAACTTATCTCTGATTCCTAACTTTTTGCTCTCATCCACAGGGCTCAGTGGTCTCAGCTCCTGCTCTAAACATCTCATAATGGTGTTGATTTTTCCCTTCTCCTCCTGCTCTTCCTCTTGTCACTATTGTCTTTATTTTTATGCTCTTATTTTTTCCCAAAACTGATACTCAGACATTTCCATGTTGCAAATGGCAATTTGCATATTTAGCATATTTCATCTAGCAGTCCCTGCATGGGGGCATAGTTGATCATCTCTACCCCTCTTTCTCAGCATAGAACAGATGGTGCCTTAGATGGTGGACATTCCTTACAGTCAGGAAAACAGACAGGCAGCATGTGAATGTCAGTTTTTCTATTAGCTCTGCAGAATTATCCCAATTTTGTCGCATCTGAATTTTTTCGCTTGCTCTTTGCAAAGTTTGTAGAACACCTCTTATTGTAATATTTCAATAATCTCTTTTGAGGTTTGAAATACCTCATTCTTGCATGTGAGGACAAAACAAGCAAAGGCGGGAGTCAGATTTATCATAAGAGTGGTGTTTCACCAAAATTGAAGTTTATATGACCACCAGGGAATTCTTTTGATTCTTTTGCTGACCATCTTTGAGCAAAAGTGTAATAAATCCTCATTGAGCACTAAGAGCTTGAGTATGGATGTATACCATAAATATACAGACTAACTGTCAGGCAAAAAACCAATAGATTTCAAGAAACTGCTCTTCCAACAACAACAACATTTGCTTTTGAAGCATAAAACATAGCAGGATATAAATATTTTAAATATATGTACATAAGTATGCAATATTATAACATAGTTGGTATGTTTTGAGGAGTGACATCCATTTTTACGTGTGTTTACATTGTATAAAATCTAGCTAGAGTTCTAATTGCTTCCTCTACAGTACATGTTTATCTAATCATGTCTGAGCTTTCATCTCCTTCCTTTCCTGCCTTTTGCTGTTCTGTTCTCCAAGACAAGTACAACTGAAATCTTTCATCTTATCAAATGTGAAAAGTACAGAGCCTTAACTGAAGGTAACATAAACCTTTTTCTAGCTTCTATTGTCTTTATTAACTGGTATCTAAGCTTAAATTTCAAAAAAGGAGAGAAATTCAATTGGTAACTAGGTCATTAATTGATAAATATCTTGCAGCTCGGAGTTGGTGTGTGGCGTAGAGGCATTTCGGATGGGGAGAAATTGATATGCATTTTTAGGGTTTTTTTGTAATGCAATAAAAAGTAACATAAAATTTATTTGCACTTTCTTTGCTGAAATGCAGAAAGCAGTTCTAGCATGCTCTGATCCTTCCTCAGAATTTGGCAGTGCAGTTTTCCACTCAAAATAAAAAATGTGTACACTGTGAAAAATGGGCAAAAAAGTGCATAGTTGGATAAATCACATGCAAAAATGAATACAGTAGAGTCTCGCTTATCCAACCTTCGCTCATCCAACATTCTGTATTATCCAACACAGTCTGCCTCCCACCTGGAATAATGTCTTCAGGAACATTCTCATCAGCAAAGACACTTTGAACAGGAATCCCATTGTCATTCTCTGCATCTAAAGCACCCTCATCATTAGAAACAGCATTGTCACTGCCACTCCCAACATTATTAAAAACAGCATTGTCATTCCGAACATTCAGAGTGTCCTGGTCATTAGACACAATCACAGGCTGAACTCCAATAGCATCAGACCATAAATATATGGTCTGGTATGAAGATTCAGAACAGTGTGTTGATAGGTATAACGATAAGAGGCTGATAGCCATGCAGTAGATGGCTTTCACAGTGTTCGACCTTATTTCTCTTGCAATTGGCAGCAACTTACCATCACACATCAGGAGGACAATGCCAGCTAGCTTATAGAGTCTATCAACACATCCTGTGATTATTCTGCATGTTTCATTCTGTGCTGTATTCACCTGCTTCGCATTGGTAGACTTGTGCCAGAAGGGGGAAGGAATACTCAGCAGTTGAGTAAGATAAGGCTACGGCTGATGTTCTTACTAGTTTTGGATTTCCACCCCATGTGCCACCAGTTTCCCAAAGATGCTTAACAAAATAGTTTTGTATACAAACAGGTTTTTCTTGAAAAAATGAATTTTTAGCAGAAAAAGTAATGAAGTGTGAAAAATAGGTGGAAAATGCTAGGAAAAATATTCTCATAATCTCGGCCATCAAGAAGAAAACTTTTGAGATGACTGATTTTTGCATGCAAGGTTTAATTACTAAAGGTTTACATTGCAAGAGTTCATTCATGTTTTGCTTAGAGCAGTGGAAAGCCAATGCCACAGGAATGTCATTTCCCTTAGAAGTGGTCCAAGATTGTCTGGACAAAGCATCAGAATCAATGTTACTGCCTACCACATTAAATCAGTGAGTTGTTCACATTTATAATGTTTTTCGAAACAGTTTTACTCCTGGAGCTTGTGGCATCTCACAATACCTTTAGAACTAACAATGAAATAATTAGTCAGTTAAAATCCCATCGATCAAAGCAGCAAACATAAAATCCTCTCAAATCACAAATGAATTATATAAATGTCATCAATGGGTAATAGTGTAATATTATACCTCCTCTGGATCAATCTTTATTAAAAATACATTCTGTGCACATTGTTATTTTATGCATCATTTAAATGTCTGACAATTACTCATGTTTCTAAATCTGTTAAAAATGGACAACAAAGCAGAAATCTTTCAGCTCCAATTATAGAAGAAAATGAACATGTTTTCTTCATAGTCCATGGACATGTACTCATAAGTTTCTTTTTTGCGAGTGAATACATAATTATGTTAGGTTTACAGAACACTATGAAACAAAATCCAGAAAAGAATGACAGCTTCACTGACTAACAAAATGCTTTTTAAAGGCATTTTATGCAAGCTTTTGCAGCTCCTCTAGTTTCTTCATTGGAAAAAAATATTTTAAAAACCAAGCAGAACAAAAGAAAAATGATAGTAGTTTAGTTATAGGCCTACATTTTGTAACTGATGTTGCTTCTGTTCTTGCTTCTAGAATATTATGTTATTTATTGTACAATTCATCATACTTCATGAGAAATATAATTTGGGCATTTTTGAAAGCAAAGGTGGGCATTGTACAACACATTGCTTACTTGGAAGAATATTAGTATCCTAAAGGAGTGTTTCGTATATTCAAATATGGAATTCATAATGTTTTCTGATTTGTCTTGTCTTTGCTCACCCTATACAATGCAGATAAGGTACACTGAAGAAGGAAAAGTATGTAGTAGAGTTTACCACTGTTGTTTGCCATCCAGTCAGCTTCAACTTCTGAGAGATCTCCAAGAGCCCTGGTTGTCAATAGCCCTCCTCAAGTATCACAGAGTCAGGAATGTGGCTTCTTTGATTGATTTAATATCCATAATACGTTCTTTTCTTTACCTTCAGCATTAGTGTATTTTTAATGAGTCGTGTCATTGTATGATCTCATGTGAATCCATCTTGGAGTTTAAGATCATCGGGGGAGGCCCTGCTCTCTATCCCTCCTCCTTTGTAGGCGTGATTGGCAGGGATGAGAGACAGGACCTTCTCAGTGGTGGCCCCTTGGCTGTGGAATTCCCTCTCCAGGGATAGTAGATCAGCCCCCTCCCACCCGACCTTCCGTAAGAGAGTGAAAATGTGGCTCTGTGACCAAACCTTTGGAGAACACGCAATAGCTATGGAATGATGTACAATGACTATTGGAATGGCTAGGATTACACTTGAGGATTACGGGATCCATTGTAATGATATTGCCTTAGATGTTTTAAAATGTTTTAATGTATTTTATAATTCTATTTAAATGTTTATTTAATTGTTCATTGTTTTATGGCATCGAATAGTTGTAAGCCACCTTGAGTCCCCTCTGGGGTGATGAAAGGTGAGGTAGAAATGTCATAAATGAATAAATAAATCGCTTAAGTTCAATCATTTTGCCTCCTAATGACAGTTTTGGCTTGATTTGTTCTAAGGTCAATATATTTGTCTTTTTGGTACTACATGGTATACATAAAATAATGCCCCTTTGGGGCTAATTATATATTATATATTCATGTGCACATATGTGCAAAAACACATACAAACCAAGGTTCAGTGTTGCTGTTACGTGCCTTAAATTGGCTTTGGTATGCTGTGACACTATAGCTAGGAGACTCCCAAGACCTTGGACAAATGAAAAACCATGGCTTATGAATACTTATTAAGGAAATAACTATAGCCAAAAATCCATAAGGTACAAGTGTAGTGATAGATTGGATCCAGTTTTATGGAGAGCAAATCACATAGTAACAGTGACTTATTCACAAATGTGGTCAATTTGAGTAGAAACCTGTTGGTTAGTCCTAACTAGATTGGACTCATTTAATCACTTGTTGAATTGTAGGTCAAAATATGGTTTAATCCAATTACTTCCATCATTCTACTCTGATTAGGGCTAACCAAAAAATCATGCAAAGGAAAAAACATTTTGTGTCACCATTCAGGCTGCATCAGAAAAAGTGAGCTTAACACACGAAAGCTTTGTTGAAATAAGCTGATTAGAATTAAATATGTCACAAGGCTACTTTTTCCTCCCCTCCTAATAATGAATGGCTATATCTTTGAAAAATACAAATTACTGTTACACTGTTATTTTTTTAACTATCCTAATTTACAGCTTGTAAGAGGAAATCAACTTGGAAATTTGATTAAATGCAAATTGGATACAGTCTAACTCGCCAGTACATTGGATTTACAATAGAATGCTACAATATGTATTGTCTGATATTGTTTTCCATCCATCATTTTGCAGTGTTAGGAATTATTTAGGTATCTCATTGAACAAAGTAAAGCTTATTAACAAATACACAATATATTTTCCATAGCCCTGCAATTGGCACCATATCCAGTAATGAGGACACAAAAGGCTTTTAATGAATTATAGAACAATCAATTACAGAGGCATAGATGGGACAATGACCTTTCTAACTCAAGCAGAACTTCAACCTCTCTTCTTCAGCCCATAGCAACAAAGTAAGTGTGAATAGACAGTTAATGTGATCCAAGGTTCAAGACTTCAAAAGTGGGGTGGGATGGGAGTAAAAGGAAGTGGGAGACAAGGAATAGAAGTGACTGATGGAGTAGCATTATGTTCATCCATGTTCAGTTGAAATCTGGGCAAATCAAGACCACTGGGCCATGACCCCAAAATAAGTATTATTATTATTATTATTATTATTATTATTATTATTTGTTGTTGTTGTTGTTGTTGTTGTTTATTCATTCAGTCGCTTCCGACTCTTCATGACCTCATGAACCAGCCCACACCAGAGCTCCCCGTTGGCCGTCACCACCCCCAGCTCATTCAAGGTCAAGCCAATCACTTCAAGGATACCATCCATTCATCTTGCCCTTGGTCTGCCCCTCATCCTTTTTCCTTTTGCCAAACACAAGAGTTGTAATGGGAAAGCAGCCCTTTAGAAGACCCTGTTTAGTCCCCCAATATAATAATAATAATAATGATAATAATAATAATAATAATAATAATAGCTGTTTTATTGGGTCTTGCACGCTGCTTTTTATACTTCTTTCAAACTCTAAAGTTGACCAAAAACTAATTTGTAACCCTTTTGGTACTAATGTTGGAGAGTGGTCCCTGATCAAAGTGGTCCCTGGTCAAAAAAAAAAAAAAAGGTTGAGAACCACTGATATAGACTGAACTGACTACTGTGTTGAACAGAATACAAACTTTTTTTAAAAAAAAAGAAAACTTATTGCCACATTTCAATTATTTTCAGTGCTTTCACCAGATAATTGAATCATAAATATCTACATTATTGCCAATCACTACTCACAAGCATCTTGAGATTTCTCTCCCTCTCCCCTCTATATATATTGGCAGTTGTGTATCCATCTTAATCTATTGTAGCAAATGAGCAGGGAGTTTTATTTAGCATGTGTTTTTATGGTATATAGCAGCCTACTTCACTTAAAGCATTTTGAATGAGAGTTTCTTTAACCACATATGGCATAAACTGTGTCAACACAGCAAAAATGAATAGCTAATCCTCCAGGTAAGAATTAAGGTGATAGACTCCCTCAAGCTCATTTTCCTCGTATGATTTTCTTAAATCTCAAATTGGTAATTGCTGAACACATGCACAAAAAGAAAACTCTCAATCATATGAACTTCCCAAATTAAATTAGTACAGCTATTACCAGTATGGACAACACTGTAGTATAAACACTAGAAATAGATCCACTGAATCTATGGGAACTTGGTATGTCAACAGCAACACAATGTTTTGGTAGAGACAGAATTCACTTTTTTGTTTTCTTTACCTGCTTTGCCCTTTTTAATGATAGCTGAGCTAGCATAGATTTTTAAGTGATGGGGGCTCTAATTTAATAACATGGTTATGTACACAGGGATTCACTGCTGACTCTTGAATAGTAAGAACTCAAAACTTTAGATGAAACCAATTTCTCCATGTTTTCCCTCTCAATATTTGTTTTGTTTTTTTTTAAAAAAAAACCTCAGATTTTATTTCTATGCAAATTATGGGAAAATGCAGATTTTTGAAAGTTCTGAGTTTTCTTAATAGGAATTGGGTAAGAAGAATCCTGATGATAAAATGTATAAGTATGACATCCACTATTTCAATGTACTTCAGATATGATCTTAGCATTCCTTGCAATGCCATTTTTAAGGGTGAGTAGAATCATTTCCCCAGTGATTGCAGATGAGAGACATTTTCAAGGTTCACCTTATGAAGCTACAGCTTCAAAGAGGTCTGCCCAGTTCATGGTCTTGTCCATCAAACTATCCCAGCTCTGCGCCAGGTACTGTTCCATTTCTTGCTAGGCCAACTTTCCATTTCTTAATTAATTCTTCCCAGAGCTGTTGTCACTAGTCATTGACATGCCACCAGGCCAAACCGATGGCAAAAGAGACTCTGAACCCATCAATGAACAAAGCTACCTTTGTTATATTGTGGTGGTAAACATTTGTGCTGACGTGCACCAGTGCTTCCGAAGATGCATGTGTCCTCTGCCTGACCTCACTGGCTTCAGGAACTTTCAAGAAGTGACAACTTCTACTTTGCCAAAATAATTTTTATATAACGTGTCAGATGTGTTTAATCATTAGAGATTAATGGCATAATTATTTGACTTACTCTCGCCAGTATTCTGATAGGCTTGTCAATTATAACACCTCTAAGCCAGTATTTACGATTCAGGTGAGTCAAAGAAAACCATCCCTCCTCAGCCGGTCTTTATCTCTTAAAACCAGAAAGCTTTATCTTAATGTCAAAAAACATTACCCAGGAAAAAAGGGTGGAAGAAAAAGAAAGTCAACACTTTTTTTACAAATTGAATTCATTATTATATGATAATTTTTTTCTTCCAGAACAAAGCAGAGAGATGCAAATGAATAGAACAGTCAGTGTGGAATGGAGGTGATCTGAAGCAAAAATTCACCAGTTCCCAAAGCAACAGTTCTGAAAATGCTTTCATTATCTAGCAATGGGATACAAGTTTGAGATAACATCTTTCCAGCTCAGCAGTGGAATTAGCAGAAAGCACTTTTGTGCTCCCAAGACTACAGTTCTCTCCTGCCCTGATCATGTGACTGTCGGAAACTGTTGTGGGCGAGTCATCAAGACTGTGGGTTCAATGATTTTGAGTGGATGGATCCACACAGGTAGATGGCAATGGGCTTCTCATTTCCTATTGTGGTCCAGACAGGGGCCCTAGTTAAGAGTGTCTTCCTGGAAAGCAATATACTGGATTGACTCTGGCCACTAAGCCTGTTCACTTATCCTCATCACCAGAGGAGATCCTAATAGCCTCCTCTACATTCTAGGTTCTTGCCTTGACAATAATCTCAACATGGTTTGGTTCTTTTGGTTTGTTTTTGACTTCTGGTTTCCCAGCTTCCTGTTTTGTGGATGGGGAAGAGGAGGGAGTGAGGTGGCAACCGTAGCAGCAAGTTAGTTCTGACAGTAACATCTTGCTTTCCTTTTTCAATAATTTAATATCCTTCTAAAGCAGTGGTTCCCAACCTTTGGTCCTCTAGTTGTTTTGGATTTTGACTCCCAGAAATCCCAGCCAGCTTACCAGCTGTTAAGAATTGTGGGGGCTGAAGGCCAAAACACTTGGAAGAGCATGGGCTGGGAACCACTGTTCTGGAAGGATAGGTGAATGCATAACACTCCAGATGTTGTAGAACCATATACACCATTATTCTTCATCATGGGCTATATTGGACTGGGCTAATGAAAGAAGCCATCCAGCAAGAACTGGAAGATGCTCACGATTTGTTCCTGGCCTGCTACAACTGCCAAGTATAAAGGAAGTGTTTGGAAAAGTTACTTCTTTGGGCCACAGCTCCCTGAATCACAAGCCAGCATATGCCCAGAGTCTCCAGTGGAATACTTATGGGGTGGAAATTGCCACTTTTATTGCTTACACAACAGAAAGGCACACAATCCTGGTTTTTTCTCCCTACCCTGCTCCAATGGCATCACTTCAACAAAAAAAAAGGATTGTTTTGCCTATGCACAATATAGAAGATAATACATCAGGCAATGTTCCCAAAATTGGCATGGTTAGGAAAAGTATAAACCCGCATGAAAGCAGTACTTCTTTGGGATTTTGTGGATCAACAAATGGAGAATTTATAGTACAGTACAATCCAGGCAACTATTGATTGGACTTAGGTTCAAGGTTTTTCCAAGGCTAGAGACCCAATCAGAAGCAAAGGCTTCAATTCTATTGTTAGTTGCAACTAATATAGACCCATTGATCAGTGGATATATTCTCACGTTGATTCACCATTCATCAGTCATAATTAATAGGATTTAGGCCTTAATGTCTCTTTTCTCCCAATTTATCATATTCCAATCTTTGCCATCTTCTGCAGAGGTGGTTTTACTTTTGTGAAATGAATAAAGGTCACTTACAGCCTAACCATACGTGATGTCCCTCTGTGCAAATGTTCCATTTTATACTAAATAAAGCAGGCATCTGTTTTAACAACAGAGGGACAAGCAGGGGTTTGTTATACCTGGCTGCATTTCATTCACCTCAGGTGTGAAAAGACCTTGAAGTAACAACAACTAACCAAGGTCAAACACATTGCCAGTGTTTTTAAAGTAAGATGGCATTCTTAGGCACAGATAGTAATAACATGTTAATTCACTGAATTATGTGAATGAATGTATTTAGGTTAAGATTGTATAGCACCTTAATGAAGACCTACAAAATATAAATACTGAAAAATTCACTGAAAGTTGCTGATTTGTTGGGGTTTTTTTATAGCTGTGTTAGTCTGGCCCAGTATAAGAAAAGAAAGGTCTTTTGTGGCTCTAACTCCACAACCGTGTATATACTGGGCATAGGCACATGGACTTGAGCATGGTACTATGTGTATGTATGTTCCTTCAAGTTGCCTGTCGATTTATGATGACCCTATGAATTTCATAGGGTTCTCTTAGTCAAGGAACACTCACAGGTAGTTTGACTAGTTCCTTCCTCTGAAATATAGCCTACAGCACCTCGTATTCTTGGTGGTCTGCCATCCAAGTATTAATGCAGGCTGATCATTCTCAGCTTCCAAAAATATACTTTGTGCATCTGGTGAAAGGGACTACTCAAGGACATATTTTAAGGAGGTCAGCATCATAGTGACCAATGAGCATGTGGCCAAGCACTTAAATGCCTGCCCAAATCTTGTATGGGCACTGTGAGAATTGAAATCATGTTCTAAACTAAATCTGATACTCTTAATGATGGCACAGGCCTCTCTATTTTTTGTTATTACATACAATATTTATACAATAGAGATGCTGTGTTCTGCAATAAAAAAATACAAAGTCAGACCAATAGGAAGGATGCTCACATAGGAAACCTCTGTAAATATAATGGTTTGAAGGTTGGACTAGGACTTGACAGACACATGTTTGAATCTCCAAAGGACAGTGGACTTACCCCCAACCCCGCATGGAGGGTAAGAAAGTCGCACCAGGCCTAGAATGGAAGTGTTGCTGTGGCACCCATTGTGAGGCTGCCATGATTTCAATTCTCACAATGCCCATACAAGATTTGGGCAGGCATATAAATGCTTGGCCACATGCTCATTGGTCATTATGATGCTGACCTAATTAAAAGATGTCCTTGAGCAGTCCCTTTCCCCCAGGTTTTGACTTACCTTTAAGGATTGTTAGGTAAAGGTAAAGGTTTCCCCTGACATTAAGTCTAGTCATGTCTGACTCTGGGGGGTGGTGCTCATCTCCATTTCTAAGCCAAAGAGCTGGCATTGTCCATAGACACCTCCAAAGTCATGTGGCCTACATGATTGCATAGACTGCTAGGTTGGCTGAAGCTGGGGCTAACTGTGGGAGCTAACCCTGCTCACAGTATTTGAACTGCTGACCTTTTGGTCAGCAAGTTCAGCAGTTCAGTAGTTTAAGCTGCTGCAGCACTGGGGGCTCCTCGGGGATTGTTATCATGATAAAATGTGGTAGACAACCATGCATGACTACACCATCTTGAACTTATTAGAGGAAATGTGAGATGTAAATAAAACTAATCCATAACTTACAGTCTTCAAGTTGGGGCTTTCCCCTCATCCCACCAGCCTCCCAGATTTGGATAGTGTGGACTCGGGGAAAAGCCTTATGAGTGGCTTCACTTAGGCTCTAGACTGGCTTTGCAAGAGGGTTTGATCTGCCCCCTTAATATTAGCTTTTCACAAGAAGGCAATGACTTTCTTGTTTAAATAGGTCTTCAGTTAGCTGACCAGGGTGAAGTTAAGTGTAACAGGCTGTGCTAGTTTAACATGCATCGATAAATGTATGTTACTGTTTTAATGTTTTTAGAAATAATTTTCATTGAATTAATTATTTAATGCTTTTTAAACCTGTATTGTTTATTGTTTTACCTGCTCTGTTTTACTGTATAGTGTAAGGTGTTTTGAATCCCATTTGGGAGAAAGGCAGGACAGAAATTAATTAAATAAATGTTTGGTTTTTTTACTTCAACCAAATGAAAATAGCTGATGACATACACCATTTTAAGATTATACAATACCAGTAATATCAGCCCCAAACATTACAACTACAAAAACACAGTAAGCTAAGTATAAGTACAGGTATTTCAAAAAGATTGACCTGTTTTGAAACTGCTATATCTCTGCAGCCATGACTCACGCATGCATGAAACCCTTACCACCTGAAAGGGTGGGGTTTCAAATAATTACCACTAGATGCCTCTCCCAGCACACAAACAGCCCCATCGCAAATCATTCACAAGATGGTGATCTCGCAATGTAGTCCTAGGGCCTCATCATACTAGAGAATGAATCCACTTTAAATCCAGTTTCTGTCTCCTGCAGAATTCTGGGGTTTGTAGTTTTGGGAGGAACAAAGCCAAGAATTCTGCAGAGGCAGCAACTGGATTTAAAGTGGATCCGTTCTCTAGTGTGAAAGTAGTACATAAGATATTCTCCAGCTGCTGAATTATTTTTAGATTTATTCCTCGCTCAAAGTGATTAGTAAAACTTGCTAACTCTCTAAACTGCTTGTAATGTTGTAATTGTAACATGTTAGGTAAAGGTAAAGATTTTCCCCTGTCATTAAGTCCAGTCACGTCCAACTCTGGAGGATGGTGCTCATCTTAATTTCCAAGCGGAAGAGCCAGCACTGTCCGCAGACACCTCCAAGGTCATATGGCCAGCATGACTGCACTGTTACCTTCCCACCAGAGCGGTACCTATTGATCTACTCATATTTGCATTTTTTGAACTGCTAGGTTGGCAGTAGCTGGGGCTGACAGCGGAAGCTCACACCACTCCCCAGATTCGAACCTGCAACCTTTCGGTCAACAAGTTTAGCAGCTCAGTGGTTTTACCCACTGTGCACCGGGGGCTCCTGTAACATGTTACCATAGTGAAATATTATTATTTATTATTATTTATTTAAAAGTTTTATATACTGACCTTCTCACCTCTCTTGAGGGACCCAGATCGGTTTCCAACCATAAAATCACATACAGTCAATAAAACATCATAATTCATATTACAATAAAACATTAAAACAGCAATTACATTCAATAACTACAATGGTCAGTCGTCCTACTAAAAGCATTGTTCATCATCCCCCATCCATATCTCAGGGTGTTGGCTCACTCGTCTAATGCCTGTCTCCATAACCACGTCTTCACCTGTTTCCTGAATGTCAGGATAGAAGGGGCGGTTCTGATCTCCAGTGGGAGAGAGTTCCAGAGTCGCGGGGCCACCACCGAGAAGGCCCTGTCCTTCGTCCCCACCAGACGTGCTCGCGAGGTCGGTGGGACCGAGAGCAGGGCCTCTCCAGATGATCTTAATAATCTTGATGGTTCATAGGGGAGAATATGTTCGGAGAGGTAAACAGGGCCGCAGTCGTTTAGGGCTTTATAGGTTAACACCAGCAATTTGATTTGTGCTCGGAAGCTAATTGGCAGCCAGTGCAGCTTTGAAATTATATTGCTTTGAATTCAGTCCATTATTTTGAAACACTCTGTATATTAATTAACATACTGAAAGGAAAAAGTAAGGAAAATGAGAAATTCAGTACAAATCTATAGTATAATTTAGTACTAATTTACTCAAAAGGTCTGCCTATAGAGCTCAGTGAATTAAGGATTACAACCATAGTGAAGAGGGAGTAAGTGAATTCCATACATATGGCACCACTAATGAAAAAGTCATTTAACAGCAGGCAATTCCACCATGTTCAATTCCTCCTAGATCAGTGCTTCTGAAACTATCTGATGAAGTAGACTTGGATTTCTTTCCATCTGCTATGGACCAGTAGCATATTTCTGCCATATTGTTATCCTAGCTGTATAGTTTCCTGGAAACTTGCCATGGAGCAGAAGCTAGTGGCTCATGAACAGGCATCAGTCTGCAGATCACTACTTTGAGTAGTACAACCTTGGCTCAGTTTTTCAGATCTAGTGTCCTCAAGATATAATAGTCTACAAGTCTTTTCTGGTTTTACAGCTAGCGGGAATTACCAACATATCTGAAGGGCGGTCCTTTGGAGAAGACTGCTGTAGATCAGTGAGAATGGAAGAGCTCATGCCAACTTAAGATAAACCAATTTATCAACTTAAGATAAACCAATTGTTTTAATAGTCTGCAAAATGGCATCTCAGATTGCTATCTCCAGATAAGCAAAAGCAACATCCTCAGAGACTTGAGCCAAGTGTGTCCTGTGATCTAGAAATGTTGTACACAGATGGGGATGTCGTGGCTGCATGCCAAGATGTGGCAAATAACCCATCTCAGGCATCACAATTAATGGTTTCTCTAATCGCGTAACACCTCACAAATACACTATGCTACAGAGAACCTGTCAACGGTATTAATCTAGGAAATAATTAGCTCCTGAAATAAAGTCCTTTCATGCCACTTTTACCAGATGGCTAGGAAAGTCTGTCAGCTAAAATCATGCTGTTTCAGCACCTAAGCAAATGTTGAATAGTTCTGCCTTGCATAAGATAGGTAATATGAAGGTTTAAAAAGAATGGGTGGCTCTTGGGTAACAGAAATCCCTTATCACATTGGTTTCATTTTTCAGAATAGTTATTCATTTTTCGTTTTATGAAATACGATTTCTTTTACACATCATCATGCTGTGGGGTTCAGATGTACTGGTATGTCTCCACATTTCAAAGCTCTTGAAGAAAGAGACCTTGCTTAGATTGTATGATAGCAACCTTGAGGCTTAAATCCCAGTGTTTCGTGGTGTCATTCAAACTGAAGTAGCAGGCACTTGAAGCATAACAAGAATGGAAGTTCAAGAAGGGATGGATCTGTTTGTTTTATTTCCACCATCTGTTATGAAGGACAACTTTGATAGTTACTTTTAGAATGTAATTAGTAACAGTTGCAGTTTGAGACACCATCTCCAACTCAAAACAGTAAGTTGATAGTATCATTAATAATGCTTAAAAGAAACTACAGTATGACTCCCATATCCACAGGATCACAGTTTAATTTATCCACGTCTCACAAGATCTGGCCTCTACAGGCATTATCTAGGTCTTGCAGCATGACTCTATGGTACTTTGGGGCCAGACATCCTTCATGTCAATAGGATCCACTATTATCTACAGTTTTACATATCGACACTGTGGATAAGGGGATTTATTTTTTCAAAAGCATCACTGAAATTGTTACTTTTAATGGACTGCTGAACTGTCATAAATGTGTAAGATACACATTTGTAATTGTTTGGTATTCCTGCTTATCATCATAGTATTAGTGCTATACTTACAAATGTCTCCACATTTCAAAGCTCTTGAAGAAAGAGACCTTGCTTGGATTGTATGATAGCAACCTTGAGGCTTAAATCCCAGCATTCAGTGGCATTTTGCTTTGTTTTGTTTTGTATACATCACCTGTTATGAAAATCTATCTTAACACCCAGCAGCCACACTAAGCTACGGAGATCTGTATTCTTGGTGATTTCCAGATCTTTCCCATCAAAACCTTTTGTGTTACAATCAAAAACAGAATCTAGTCTCAACTCCTTTTCCCACAGGTAGGTGGGATCTGGGAATATCATCCTACAGTGCCTCAGTTACCACCAGAACAGACTTTTGCTTAATGTGGGTCCTGGCTGTTAAGGTAAATTTGGAGAGCCAGCTCAGGAGACAATAAGCAGTTCATAAGTCATACATCTTTGGTGTAGGGCTGTGGCCATAACCTTTAAACTATGAGTGGGATGTGACAAAGTAGGAAATAGACTTTTCTAACATCCAACATTATTGCTTCTCCAACTCTCACAACAGAGCTTGATATAAGGCACAACACAGGAACAATTTGAACCATGTGGTTTTCCTCCATCTCCATTTTATGAGCCCACATCCTTGTAACTATGTTGACAAGTAGCACTGCAAAAATATATTTACCATTAAATTACAAGTGCAATATAATCACATCTTCAAAAGTTACTTTAAAGAAAAAAGTCAATTCTATTGTTGGAAATAGCAACCGTCTTCAAGCCTCCACTAATAATTTGTTTGTATATGATTCTGTTTGCTTACTGTATTGTATATTTATGTTTTGGTAGGCAGCTTTCCCTTTACTCTGTGTTTCATGAGGTTGTGCGAGGGGCTGCAGATGATCAGATCTAAGACTGCTCAGAACTCAGATAGCAAATCCGCTAGGGTGTCCTCAACTATTGATAGGAAAAACAAAATGATAATCAGGAGCAAAAGCCTAAACTCAAGCTGTGACATTCTTTCTATTTCAAACTCACACTCTTCCAGTGAGCATTACAGTATAATTTGCTATAATATGGCATCACATTTCAAATAGGTATATTACTGTTGATTTAACAAGATCTCAATTTTTTTTATATTTGTACAGTCTTTTTTAGTACTCTGTTCAGTGAAGAAGGTTACAATTATAATGAAATATGTACGTTTCAACCACAGGGAATGAGCTATAACTGAGTTATATCAAAACAACCAGTTCTAGATAAAAATCAAATCCATTCAAAATACCATTATTGGATATGTCACTGCCTATGTTGATGGAACCAAAAAATAGTTGGATGAGGAAATGACCGAGGGACCATGTTCATGACTGGACTCATTTTTAAATGTGCATATATTTGAGGGTATCCAATCAGTTTAAATTTTTGGACCTGCCACTCACTGAAACTAATTTGGAGAGGGAGAAAACATAGCAGACTTGGACTCTGCATTGTGTATACTATGAACCCCTGCCAAGATATTAATAGAATCTATCTACTAGACCACAGCATTCAGAATGAGCCCAGGGTTGTGGCCAGCTGTTGGGGTATCACAATAACCAACCTGTTTCTTGTTGATTTTGTATCCGTACACCTAGGCACAGTGGCATAAAAAGGTCTCATAGAAATAAATGGAACAATGCTCCACTCCGGTTTTTGGATGCCAGACTTGCAAGCTGGTGTCATTAGTTGCCAACAAAGGCAACTAATGACACCGGCATTGCTGATATTATCAACCCCCTTGCTTGGAGGTGCAGAGATAAGATGGGATTCAATGCTGGTCTGCTGCCTCTGATCTAATGATGCCTAACCATGGCAACCTGAGGCTGTGCTCAAGCTCTTTACTACGCTGTTATGAATAAAA
Organism: Anolis sagrei; assembly: GCF_037176765.1. Lineage (NCBI taxonomy): Eukaryota > Metazoa > Chordata > Lepidosauria > Squamata > Anolidae > Anolis > Anolis sagrei. The sequence goes on along the minus strand of NC_090023.1, from coordinate 31,950,787 downwards.
TGTTTCTCACTTAACACCAGGTGCTCAAGCTGACCCAGGACATTTTGCCACTTGAGACAGGTTTGCCAATTGAAGCTTACTTTAATAGTAGCTATTGAAGATCATCCTGTATCACACGTGAAAGCTGATTAAGGAGAACACACACAGCTTTGTATTCCAATAACAGCACAAAACAAACTGCAGCCCTCCTGCATTTTCTACTTAAGTAGCTTGCCTTAATTTATCTAAAGTTGGGGCTGGCTCTGCTGGCTGCAGTTTGTCTGGATCCACATACAGTGAAATGTTTGATGTCTTCTCTGCCCAAGATTCAATATTTCCACTTTCAAAATCCAGTTTCAATATTTATTTATTTGAAACATCTATATTCTGCCCTTTTCACCCCGCAGAGGACTCAAGGTGGAGCACAACATATAAACGGCAAACATTCAATGCCAGGACATAAAACCATGAGTATACACAAACATTAAAATCACTTATATCCACTTTAAAATCAGTTGCTTAAAAACCATCTCAGGACAACATTCTATTTTTGCCTCATTGCACTGCCCCAAAGGCTTGGTACCACAGTCAGTGTTCACCATCCTTCTGAAGGACAGGAGGGAGGGGACTGATCTAATATTGCCATTAAGGGAGTTCTATAGCCTGGGGGCAATCACTGAGAAGGCCCTGTCCCTCGTCCCCACCAAATGCATCTGTGATGATGGCGGGACCGGTCTCCCTGGAAGATCTTAGTCTTCATGGTTTGTAAAGGGAGATGCATTCTGACAGGTAAACTGGGACAGGGCCATTTAGGGCTTTATAGGCCAAAGCCAGAACTTTGAATTGTGCCCGGTAGCAAACAGGCAGCCAGGAGCTGATGTAACATGGGAGTTGTAAGCTCCCTGCATGCTGACCAGTTATTAACCTGGCTGCCTCTCGTTGGACTATTTGAAGCTTCTGAACAGTCTTCACTCCAGCAAAGGATCACCGCCTTGTCGGGGCGCTGGAGCTTGAGCACCTCAATGATGTCATGAGCGAAACCGTGAAGGGCCACCCAAGACGGGACGGTTGTGGCAGAGAGGTCAGACCAAGCGTGATCCCTGGGGAAGGCAATGGCAAACCACTCCAGTATCCTTGCCAAGAAAACTAAATGGACCAGTACAACCAGAGATATGTAGGTATGCCATTGGAAGATGGGACTCCCAGGTCGGAAGATGGCCAAAATGCTACTGGGGAGGAGCAGAGGATAAGTTCAACTAGCCCCAGATGTGATGACGCAGCTAGCTCAAAGCCGAAAGGAAGGCTAGCGGCCGACGGTACTGGAGGCGAACGACGAATCCGATGCTCTAAAGATCAACACACCATAGGAACCTGGAATGTAAGATCTATGAGCCAGGGCAAATTGGATGTTGTTATTGGTGAGATGTCAAGACTAAAGATAGACATTCTGGGGGTCAGCGAACTGAAATGGACTGGAATGGGCCACTTCACATCAGATGACCACCAGATCTACTACTGCGGACAAGAGGAACATCGAAGAAATGGAGTAGCCTTCATAATTAATAAGAAATTCGCTAAAGCGGTGCTTGGATACAACCCAAAAAATGACAGAATGATCTCAATTCGAGTGCAAGGAAAGCCTTTCAACATCACAGTGATCCAAATATACGCCCCAACCACAGCTGCTGAAGAAGCAGAAGTAGATCAGTTCTATGAGGATCTGCAGGACCTACTGGATAATACACCAAAAAGAGACATTATTTTCATTACAGGAGACTGGAATGCCAAGGTGGGAAGTCAAATGACAACTGGGATCACAGGCAAGCATGGTCTGGGAGAACAAAATGAAGCGGGACGCAGGCTGATAGAATTTTGCCAGGAAAACTCGCTGTGTATAACGAATACTCTCTTCCAACAACCTAAAAGACGGCTTTATACATGGACCTCACCAGATGGTCAACACCGAAATCAGATTGACTACATCCTTTGCAGCCAAAGGTGGCGGACATCCATCCAGTCGGTGAAAACAAGACCCGGGGCTGACTGTAGCTCAGATCACGAACTTCTTATTGCCCAATTTAGAATAAAACTAAAGAGATCAGGGAAAATACACAGACCAGTTAGATATGATCTCACTAACATTCCTAGCGAATATACAGTGGAAGTGAAGAACAGATTTGAAGGACTAGATTTAGTAAACAGAGTCCCAGAAGAACTATGGACAGAAGTCCGCGACATTGTTCAGGAGGCGGCAACAAAGTACGTTCCAAAGAAAAAGAAAACCAAGAAGGCAAAATGGTTGTCTGCTGAGACACTGGAAGTAGCCCAAGAAAGGAGGAAAGCAAAAGGAAACAGGGATAATAAGGGGAGATATGCCCAGTTAAATGCGCAATTCCAGAGGTTAGCCAGAAGAGATAAGGAACTATTTTTAAATAAGCAATGCATGGAAGTGGAAGAAGACAACAGAATAGGAAGGACAAGAGACCTCTTCCAGAAAATTAGAAACATTGGAGGTAAATTTCAGGCAAAAATTGGTATGATAAGAAACAAAGATGGCAGGGACCTAACAGAAGCTGAAGAGATCAAGAGAAGGTGGCGAGACTATACAGAAGATCTGTATAGGAAGGATAACAATATCGAGGATAGCTTTGACGGTGTGGTGAATGAATTAGAACCAGACATCCTGAGGAGTGAGGTTGAATGGGCCTTAAGAAGCATTGCTAACAACAAGGCAGCAGGAGATGATGGGATCCCAGCTGAACTGTTTAAAATCTTAAAAGATGATGCTGTCAAGGTGATGCATGCCATTTGCCAGCAAATATGGAAAACACAAGAATGGCCATCAGACTGGAAAAAATCAACTTATATCCCCATACCAAAAAAGGGAAATGCGAAAGACTGCTCAAACTTCCGTACAGTGGCCCTTATTTCTCATGCCAGTAAGGTAATGCTCAAGATCCTGCAAGGAAGACTCCAGCAATACATGGAGCGAGAGTTGCCAGATGTTCAAGCTGGGTTTAGAAAAGGCAGAGGAACGAGAGACCAGATTGCCAATATCCGCTGGATAATGGAGAAAGGCAGGGAGTTTCAGAAAAACATCTACTTCTGCTTCATTGACTACTCTAAAGCCTTTGACTGTGTGGATCATAATAAATTGTGGCAAGTTCTTGGTGGGATGGGCATACCAAGCCACCTTGTCTCTCTCCTGAGGAATCTGTACAAGGACCAAGTAGCAACAGTCAGAACTGACCACGGAACAACAGACTGGTTCAAGATTGGGAAAGGCGTACGGCAAGGCTGCATCCTCTCACCCAACCTTTTTAACTTGTATGCAGAACACATCATGCGATGTGCGGGGCTGGATGAATGCAAAGCTGGGGTGAAAATTGCTGGAAGAAACATTAACAACCTCAGATATGCAGATGACACCACTATGATGGCCGAAAGCGAGGAGGAGCTGAGGAGCCTTCTAATCAAGGTGAAAGAAGAAAGCGCAAAAGCCGGGTTGCAGCTAAACGTCAAAAAAACCAAGATTATGGCAACAAGAATGATTGACAACTGGAAAATAGAGGGAGAAACCGTGGAGGCCGTGACAGACTTTGTATTTCTAGGTGCAAAGATTACTGCAGATGCAGACTGTGGCCAGGAAATCAGAAGACGCTTACTTCTTGGGAGGAGAGCAATGTCCAGTCTCGATAAAATAGTGAAGAGTAGAGACATCAGACTGGCAACAAAGATCCGCCTAGTCAAAGCCATGGTATTCCCTGTAGTCACCTACGGATGTGAGAGCTGGACCTTAGGGAAGGCTGAGCGAAGGAAGATCGATGCTTTTGAGCTGTGGTGTTGGAGGAAAGTGCTGAGAGTGCCTTGGACTGCGAGAAGATCCAACCAGTCCATCCTCCAGGAAATAAAGCCCGACTGCTCACTGGAGGGAAAGATACTAGAGACAAAGTTGAAGTACTTTGGCCACATCATGAGGAGACAGGAAAGCCTAGAGAAGACAATAATGCTGGGGAAAGTGGAAGGCAAAAGGAAGAGGGGCCGACCAAGGGCAAGATGGATGGATGGCATCCTTGAAGTGACTGGACTGACCTTGAGGGAGCTGGGGGTGGTAACGGCCGACAGGGAGCTCTGGCGTAGGCTGGTCCATGAGGTCACGAAGAGTCGGAGACGACTGAACGAATGAACAACAACGAACAGTCTTCAAACTAACTATCTATATGTAACTTCAAACTAACTATCTGTAATGCACCACCTTTAACTGGCATGGCTCAGTGCTATGGAATTATGAGAGTTTTACAAAGTCTTTAGCCAAAGAGTGTGGAAAACTGAATTAATTCTACCTTAGATTTTATTCCAGACTTTAAGGGGAGGAACCCAACACCCCAATCAGATTCAGCCTCTTGGATCACTCCTTTAAAGACTGAGATAAAATCCACAGCAAATTTACTGCATTTGGTCCCAGGTTTGGGGTCATAAAACATTTGTCACCAACCTATTTAAATACACCTGTTTATCTTTAAACCTATGACTGCTGATCAAAAGGTCAGCGGTTCGAACCTGGGGAGTGGGGTGAGCTCCCGTCTGTCAACTCCAGCTTCTCGTGTGGGGACATGAGAGAAGCCTCCCACAGGATAGTAAAACATCTGGGTGTCCCCGGGGTAACATCCTTGCAGATGGACAATTCTCTCACACCAGAAACGACTTGCAGTTTTTCAAGTTGCTCCTGACACGAGAAAAAAAAAAGACTGTTCACTCACGTGATTGCTTATTCACTAAAAAATACATTAGTAGGGGCTGTGGATATGCCTGTACATATGACTCAAACTGGATTAAACAGCGTATAGAAGTGTTGAGATGGTACAAAATAAAACTTGATATAAAAAGTTCTTTTTTAACATGACTATGCTTCTTGCAGTCAAAGAAATGTAAAAGCAATAGCACTTAAAACTTGCAAGAGTTGATGCAAGGAGTTGTCTTACTGTAACCAATAATCCCAGGTTTGCAAACACTGTACAGTTGTAGATATTGGTTTGGGGCTTATTTTACTGCATTCAAAAAACCTTATGATTGTAAATAAGTAAAATCAATGCAGCTTATTTTTTAGCAACTGTGTTTGGAGAGATAAGTGCTGCCTGTCCCTGATTTCATCAGTAGTGCATCTCCCTTCTTATTTTACAGACTACAGTAGTTGATTCTATCAGACATAACGAGTAAGATTGGGTTAAGTACAGAAAAGGACTTACTTGTACAGAGTTACTATACCACATCTCGCAAACCTCATTAGACGCACTTTAAACTAGGTCCACCGGGGGAGGGGGACAACAGCCTTGCGAACACTACTTTACCCACAATATCTGGGAATCGCCAGAAGGCTAAACGGAGGGCTGCACAAACACAACAAGGACCAAGTACCCAAAGCACAATAATCCCAATTAAACAGCTCAGGGGAAGATCTCAGGGGCTCACATGTCTTTACACTAATGCACAGAGCATGGGAAATAAACAAGACGAACTCCAACTTTTAGCACAACACCACAAATATGATATCATAGGGATCACTGAAACCTGGTGGGATGACTCCTATCACTGGAATGTAGATATCGAGGGGTATAACCTCTTTCACAGAAACCGAACAAAGGGGAGAGGAGGCGGAGTAGCCTTATATGTCAAAAACTCTTATGCTGCAGAAGAAATTCAAGACAGCAATCTGGGAAACCAGCTTGAAATCATCTGGATAAGAATCAAGGGAACTGGGACTCAAAAAGATGTCGTTGTAGGCGTCTACTACAGACCCCCAAGCCAGGAGGAAGAACTTGATGAAGTCTTCTGCCAACAGTTGACCAAACAGGCACAGAGAAGAGATGTAGTAGTCATGGGCGATTTCAACTATCCCGATATTTGCTAGAAAACAAACTCGGCCAAGAGTACAAAGTCCAACAAATTTCTCGCTTGCCTTGCAGACAATTTCATGGTCCAGAAGGTAGAAGAAGCAACAAGGGGATTGACTACTCTTGATCTCATCTTAACAAATGCGGAGGACCTGATCGATGCGGTCGAAGTGGTAGGATCCTTAGGGGCAAGTGACCATGTGCTCCTGCAATTTGAGGTACAAAGGAAGGCTGAAACTAAGACAAGTCAAACCCGCATTTTGGACTTTAGGAGAGCTGATTTCCAAAAAATGAAGGAAACGCTGAGCAGCATTCCGTGGACACAGATACTAAAAGACAAGGGAGTTACGGATGGATGGGAATTTCTCAAGAGTGAAATACTCAAGGCGCAATTGCAAACTGTGCCAACAAAGAGAAAAAATAGGACAAGTGCAAAGAAGCCAGAATGGATGTCCAAAGAACTTCTAACTGTGCTAAGACACAAAAGAGACATGCACAAGAAGTGGAAAAAGGGAGAAATCACCAAAGAAGAATTCAAACAAATAGCCAACACCTGTAGGGAAAAGGTCCGCAAGGCTAAAGCAAAAAACGAGCTCAGACTTGCCAGGGACATTAAAAACAATAAAAAGGGCTTCTATTCTTATGTCAGTAGAAAAAGGAAAAACAAGGAGGCGATAGGACCTCTTCGAGGAGAAGATGGGGCAATGATGACAGGGGATAGGGAAAAGGCAGAACTACTTAATGCCTTCTTTGCCTCGGTCTTCTCACAAAAAGAGAGTCTTCAACCTCAGCAAGATGGAGTGGATGAGGGTTTGGAGGACATCCAACCCCAAATTGGGAAAGAAGTCGTTCAGGAATACCTGGCCGCTCTTAATGAGTTCAAGTCCCCAGGGCCAGATCAACTACACCCCAGAGTATTGAAGGAACTAGCGGAAGTCATTTCGGAACCATTGGCAACCATCTTCGAGAGTTCTTGGAGAACGGGAGAAGTTCCAGCAGATTGGAGGAGGGCCAATGTGGTCCCAATCTTCAAGAAGGGAAAAAAGGATGACCCAAACAACTACCGTCCGGTCAGCCTCACGTCGATACCGGGCAAGATTCTGGAAAAGATTGTTAAGGAAGTGGTCTGCAAACACTTAGAAACAAAAGCAGTCATCGCTAATAGTCAACATGGATTTATCAAAAACAAGTCATGTCAGACTAATCTGATCTCTTTCTTCGATAGAGCTACAAGCTGGGTAGATGCAGGGAATGCCGTGGATGTAGCGTACCTGGATTTCAGTAAGGCCTTCGACAAGGTCCCCCATGACCTTCTGGCAAGGAAACTAGTCCAATGTGGGCTAGGCAAAACTACGGTGAGGTGGATCTGTAATTGGTTAAGTGGACGAACACAGAGAGTGCTCACTAATGCTTCCTATTCATCTTGGAAAGAAGTGACAAGTGGAGTGCCGCAGGGTTCCGTCCTGGGCCCGGTCCTGTTCAACATCTTTATTAATGACTTAGATGAAGGGCTAGAAGGCATGATCATCAAGTTTGCAGACGACACCAAATTGGGAGGGATAGCCAATAGTCCAGAGGACAGGAGCAGAATTCAAAACGATCTTGACAGATTAGAGAGATGGGCCAAAACTAACAAAATGAAGTTCAACAGTGACAAATGCAAGATACTCCACTTTGGCAGAAAAAATGAGATGCAAAGATACAGAATGGGTGACGCCTGGCTCGAGAGCAGTACGTGTGAAAAAGATCTTGGAGTCCTCGTGGACAACAAGTTAAACATGAGCCAACAATGTGACGTGGCGGCAAAAAAAGCCAATGGGATTTTGGCCTGCATCAATAGGAGCATAGTGTCTAGATCTAAGGAAGTAATGCTACCCCTCTATTCTGCTCTGGTTAGACCACACCTGGAATATTGTGTCCAATTCTGGGCGCCACAATTCAAGAGAGATATTGACAAGCTGGAATGTGTCCAGAGGAGGGCGACTAAAATGATCAAGGGTCTGGAGAACAAGCCCTATGAGGAGCGGCTTAGGGAACTGGGCATGTTTAGCCTGAAGAAGAGAAGGCTGAGAGGAGATATGATAGCCATGTATAAATATGTGAGAGGAAGCCACAGGGAGGAGGGAGCAAGCTTGTTTTCTGCTTCCTTGGAGACTAGGACGCGGAACAATGGCTTCAAACTACAAGAGAGGAGATTCCATCTGAACATGAGGAAGAACTTCCTGACTGTGAGAGCCGTTCAGCAGTGGAACTCTCTGCCCCGGAATGTGGTGGAGGCTCCTTCTTTGGAAGCTTTTAAACAGAGGCTGGATGGCCATTTGTCAGGGGTGATTTGAATGCAATATTCCTGCTTCTTGGCAGGGGGTTGGACTGGATGGCCCATGAGGTCTCTTCCAACTCTTTGATTCTATGATTCTATGAATCCTCTGACCTGCCACTGTTCAAGTCATATCTAGCAACTCTGCAGTGGTGAGATCAACACACATGAGGAAATATTGCAAGACTTGGTGGTTAAACCTCGCACATTTTTGTTCAATGTTATGACACCAATTTAGTTGTGCAAACAAACTGTCAAAAGGAGAATTATGACATTATTTTGGCAGGATTCAGACAAGGTTAAGTGAGGTTAAGCGCTTGTAAAACCCACTGACTTCAAAGCCACGAAATCCTATTCATTTCTATTGGCGTAACTAAGCACTTTCTCAATGCTCAGCAAAAATCAAAAGGATTTTTAAAGATCTGCAAAGATTGATTTACTTTGCCTGGATTTTTTTTTAAAAAAATTGCTGTTTTTGACTGATTGCACATTTTGGTTGTTGTGGCTCAGGACTGTCTTCTCACCTGGCAACAAATTGCATATTGCACAATACTATATCTATAATATTTTTCTATTCCATTAATATGAAAAGAATTCCCGTGCATTTATTAAAGTGAAGATGTCTAATATATCAAAATAATGTAAGATATGACACCAAACACAAATATATTTCTCTGCAACTCTTGCAAAACCCCTCTATTTCTCTGTTAGCCCTAGCTCCTGCCAACCTAGCAATTTGAAAACATGTAATGTGAGTAGATCAGTGGTTCCCAACCTTTGGGACCACTTTGACCAGGGATGACTCTCCAACATTAGTACCAAAAGGGTTATGAATCGGTTTTTGGTCAACTTTAGATTTGGTTTGGTTATTTTGAGTGCTGATTCAGAAAATTGCATTGGAAAGACCACATCAGCTCTAGTTTCTGATACAAAACATATGCCATCTAGTAGTCACCACCTGCTCACCCACAGAAAACCATATTTAATAATCTAGAGCTGATGTGGTAATAGTAATCCTCCTTGGGTAGTCAGTAGGCATGGTTAGGTTCAGTAGGAATCTTCATAATTTGGAATAAATTTGGAAAGATTTGCTCTTTTAAGCAAATTTGAAGTTTTTAAGGAAACCAGAAGTCCCTTTGCCCTTCTGAAGCTTTTTACACCATTTCTGTTATGAAGCAGAAAGCGAGTCAGAAATTATTCAGCGTTTCCCTGCTTCTGGTCCCTGGCCTCAGCTCAAGCTTGGGAAGCCATTTTAAAGGAGAGTGGATGAATTTCCTCCCTCTCCTCTCCTCTCCTCTCCTCTCCTCTCCTCTCCTCTCCTCTCCATTCACTTCTGTCTGGAGCTTGGAAAGCGTTTTAAAGCAGAGTGGATGAATTTTCTCCCTCTCCTCTCCCCTCGCTTCTGTCGAGAGCCTGGGAAGTGTTTTAAAGCAGAGTGGATGAATTTCCTCCCTTTGCTCCCCCCGCCCCCCCCGTTTCTGGAATAAAACTACTACATTCAAAGTAAAGACTACTCAATGAAACAGGAAATAACACTTTCAAACCATTAAGGAAGGATTCAGAAGTCTCAGAAGTTTTGAAAAGTTTTGAACATTTTTTTCTGTGAAAATCGGAATTGACTTTAGAATCGAACCACCAGCACCCTCTACATCCGAAACAAGTTTTGAACCATTTTTTTTAAATCAAACAAGCCTAGTAGGCAGCCTCTCCCCTCCCGACATCCCTGTTGCCTTGGCACTATAAGAGAGTTTTGCAAGACCAGTCACTCTTGTTGCTGCATTGTTTCAAGGCATCGATGTAGTAATGGTGAGGATGCAAACCATATTTTCATTTTTGCAGACCACTGTTAGTTCATGGACAACAGATTGGAAACCACTGGAATAGATCAATAGGTACTGCCTCAGCGTGAAGGTAAGAGGCGCCCTGCAGCTATTCCTGCAAACACGATCAGGAGGGTCTAAGGACAACAGGCTCCTCAACATGAAAAATAGAACAAGAGCACCTCCCCATGGCTGGAGTTGAGCATCACCTCCAGATGCTGGAGATGGAAAGAGAAACCTTTGCCATTGTTTGTGTATTGTATGTCATTGTTCACTGTATAAAAGGCTTCGAATGTTTGCCTATATATGTGTATATTCTAATCTGCTCTGTGTCCCTTTGGGACGTGTATTATTATTATTATTGTTGTTATTGTTATTATTATTATTATTATTATTATTATTATTTCCTCTATTATTACAATTCCTTGCCATGCAATTTTTGCATTCCCTACAGCAATAATTGTTCTCACAACTGACAAAGCCTGGGGAGTCTATTAATTGTCTCCAACTACTTAGAGCATTTAATCAGTCCAGTCAACCAGGACCAACATGTTGGTGTCGTTTGCCAGTTTCACTGTAAAGATGCTGAGTATCGGAAATAGGGGCAGAGAGCAATAAGCAATTGTCTGCATTGACCTGTAAGAATGAGCTGCAATTATTGTGGAAAGTAGCTCTGATTGCTCTATTGCTGGATATGAGTCTAAATAAAAAGCCCCAGGACAGATGGATAGTCTGAAGAAACATTTGTATTCCATCCTAAGAATACACTGATAATTGCAAAATGAATTTTAGACTCTCATGAACTTGCAGGGGTTGCAGTTTTCAAACACTGCCCTAGATTAAATGTAATGCTAACATATCGCTTACTTAAAAGAAATGGGGAAAATGCCCAGGCTACCAAATTACAACTTGAACCTGGCTTCTTTTAATTAACAATAGAACAAACCACAATTCCCTGAGTTGCGAAAGCATTTCTTCTTAATCTCCTCTTTTCCAGCATGTAGAAGGTTTCCTTTTTCAACTACAATTCACAGAATCTTTCACCAACATGCAGGCATGTAGCCAGGGCTTCACCCCCCCCCCCCGAAATTCTCATGGTGGTTCGCGAAAAGGCCTTACTGGTGCATTATTTAAACTGTTATGTTTATTCATATCATGATCTGATCACCATATTCAATATATCCCATATGCATGGGGGTATTGGGGTAATGATACAAAGAGTTTGCTAGGCTAGACCCTCTTTCACTCAGACTCAGCCCCCCCCCAAAACCCCCCTGAAAAAAATTCAGCCCCCCCCCCCCCCGAAATGAAATCCTGGCTACGGGCCTGCCAACATGGGTACATCTACAATGCAGAATGACTGCAATTTGAAACCATTTTAACTACCATGTTCAATGCAAACAGTGTCGCAAAACAATGCATCAGGAGGTATGGAATTTTATACCTCTCTTGCCATTGAGAACACTGAAAGTTATATTTTTACTCCTACCTACCTACCTACCTAGTACCTACAGCTGGGTCTGTGGCATTTCTGAGACTTATGAGATATCCTGCTAGGAAGGTGAGAGAACAAAGAAAAAAATTACATGATCCATTTTCTCACTACTGGACAGAAACTGTAATACTTATTATCAGATGACACCTCATTCAGTTCTCATCACAACGTTTCAAGCTAAAGAAACTCCAGGGGAACATCCATCAGGGAAAATTAGCCTCTAAATTGAAAACGGCAGCTTAAAAATAAGTGATTTTTTTTTCAGGTTCAATTACTGAGAGCAATGGATATTTTATTTCTCTAAGACTCATTATTTTATTACAGAAAAAAATATCCTTTTTTAAAAAAAGGGATGTCAACATCAATAATTCCCTGAGAAATGGAACCCCCAGTGGCACAATGGGTTAAACCCTTGTGCTGGCAAGACTGCTGACTGACAGGTCAGCGGTTCAAATATGGAGAGAGAGGATTGAGCTCCCTCTGTCAGCTCCAACTTCCCATGTGGGGACATGAGAGAAGCCTCCCACAAGGATGGTAAAACATCAAAACATCCAGGCACCTTTTGGACAATGTCTCACACCAGAAGCAACTTGCAAGTTACTTTTGACACACACACAAACCCAAAACAAAACAGAGAAATATCAGCAGAAAATGGAAAGTCCCATTACAATGGTGTTCATTATTTCTGAAAGTTATTCATTCTGACTTGGCTTATCACACAGTTATTACTGTAAGAAATAAATAGTTCGAGAAGACTTTTTATAAGATTGCGGCAGAAATTGAATTAATATTCAGGACAACATATATTCATATGCAGCCAAGGGTCATATTTGTACAAAAATGAACTTCTGGAAACACATCCCAAGCCAAATGGGGAATCATACACAGAAAAAGATGCTTCATGTATTTCCCCAGCTTTAGTTCAGCAACCGAGATGACATAAATGCTAGAGGTGTATTAAATGGCTGAAATCCATTCTGTTTTCGTTTTGAATTTTGGGTGCCCCCTGTTCTGTTTTTGGGAAGATTCCAGGAGATTAGAAAGGGGCTGAATCCATATACACCAATCAGCATGTGCAACCTTTTTGAAAGTTTTGTCCTCTTCATTTTTTTGGAAATGTGTAAGTCAAAGTTTCGCAAACTGTGCTCCTCCAGATGTTTTGGACTTCAGTTCCCACATTTCCTAACAGCTGTTAAGCTGGCTGGGATTTCTGGGAGCTGAAGTCCAAAACATCTGGAGGAGCACAGTTTGAGAAAAATGGGTGTAAGTGATCACCACAAAATAATAGTTGGTTATTTTACAGGATGTCCATGTATATATGGCTTCTATCCGTGGGCCCAAAAGTCTTGGTTTACAACTCTGTAGAATAGGAAGAATCAAGACACTTTCTGACACTGAACCGCAGCTCCAGCACTCTTCCCCATTGACTACACTGGAAACTGCCGTATATGAACAGGACAATATGACTTTCACCACTACTATTTTTCTATTGCTCTTACCTACCATCAAAGCAGGATTATACAGATCTTATCTTGTGGTTTTCTTGCTAGGTTTTGTTCAGAGGTGGTTTGCCTTTGCTTTCCTTTGAGACTCGTAGAGTGTGATTTGTCCAAGGTCACCCAGTGAGTTTCCATGGCTGAGGAGGGATTTGAACCCTCAAATCCCTGCTCAGTCGTGGAAACCCACTGGGTGACCTTGTCCAATACTCAAACCATTGCACCATGCTGGCTTGTGCCCTGATATTACCCCACTGCAGTTTTCATCACCATTCACTGTTGTCTATGAAGATAGTTTCAATCATTTAGGTGTTTCCAGGCACAACTAAGAATCAGTTACAAAGTTCAGAATGTCTTTTGAAACAAACAAACCAAAAATAGCCTTGAGAATGAGAGATCAAGGGTGAAAGCAAGTTCTACAAAGAGTGCAGCAGCAATAAGAAGCCCTACTCCAAATAGGTCAAACAAAAAAAATATCAGGAAACGCAGCTGGGCTACAAATTGCTACTGTGCAAACACTGTCGCTGTGTGGGTCAATGCACAGGGTAAGCGTTTTTTAAATGCGATGCTGGCTGTGTGGAACACCTACATGGATAAGTGCTTTCTGTGTGGTAGTGTTAAGTTTAAATCAAAATACTGAGCACCAGAAGCTGGGTGTTAAAATTTTATCCCTGAATATTCCTGCAAGTCCAATGTTACAAAAACTTTAATGAGCACTCATTGGTCTCAAAATCAAGGCACAATGCGAAGATCTGGTTATCTCAAAGACTACATTTGCCATAGAATTCTGCCTTGGGTTTTGTTGAAGAGGTGGCAACATAGGAATAGATTGATGCTTTACTGATGAAATCTGCAATTGATTTGCTCCAACAGCAGCTGAGACTATAACTGGTCTGGTTAGTGCATTTGGCACAGATTCTTTTTCTTCCAATCTCTGATCATGACAATTTCCTTTTAAATTTTAAATTTTCTGTCCCTGTTGTTAACAGCATGCACATAACCTAAAGTCAAAGGCATCCATGCCTTTTTTTTCTGGTATTGTAGGAGAATATATTTCAAGAGCTGGAGTGCACTGACACAATGTTTTATGGACTGGAGCAAAAGGAACAAAAAAAAAGCCCAGGCAGCAGGAAACTTGAACTGCTCTTCTTCAGGTAGGGAAAATGCCCTTGTCATCCAGCAAGCTACTGGAACTCCAGGAAGACAAGCTCAGTTTTATTCCCCAGCTGCAAAATGCAGCTGGATGCTGCCTAGTCACCCCCACCTCTTTCTCCCAAGTGGCAAATGACATTGGAAATGTGCTTTGGTATTGATATTACATTCCTTTTTGTCTTTGATTTTGCCAACCTGTGAGATTGCCACATCTATACTCTTAGCTTTCCTTTTCTCTCTCAACCACAGTAATGTCTGACACATTATGTCTAATTGTTTCTCAGTTTGAGTCAAAAAGTCCCACTAGATTTTTATATCACTATTTTTGACAACATTTTCAGACTTCTATTCCCATCAGTCCTTCACAGGTGGTAAACATATTGGTTTTGTTTTGTGTGTTGGTGCTTTTCTTTTGCTTAGACTGCAATGTATCATTGCAGCCTCTTTATTGACAAGTTTCTTATGTTCAATCTATGCAATCTTGCTGTACCATTTTTTTTTTCATGTCAGGAGCTACTCAAGAAACTGCAAGTCACTTCTGGTGTGAGAGAATTGGCCATCTGCAAGGACTTTGCCCAAGTGACCCCCGGATGTTTTACCATCTTTGTGGGAGGCTTCTCTCATGTCCCCACATGGGGAGCTGGAGCTGATAGAGGGAGCTCATCCACGCTCTCCCCGGATTCGAACCTCTGACCTGTAGGTCTTTAGTCCTGTTGGCACAAGGGTTTAACCCATTGCGCCACCAGGGGCTCCTGCTGTACCAACTAATAAGGTCATCAACAATTTCATCTTTTCCTTTTCAATGTGACATTTGCCATCTGTAGTAGTTAACAATTTATATATATCTAACACTACCAATGCACTTTTAAGAAGAGACTCATCCAGTCAAAATAAAGACTTATCTTCCATAACATTCTTTTTCCTTCATTAACTAGTCAGACATCCATAGAAACAGTGGTGGTTGATTACTCTTATTTTGATGGTATGATAAATCCACTCTGAAGTTGAATGAACTTTAAAGACGCTATCTGAGGTGCTGAACTTTTTTGGGAGATAGGATTTGACACTGAATGTTGTCTTTGAAGATCAGGCTAAAGTCAGCATGCATTCTCCACTCCAATGACATGTAAGCCACCAACTGCTGGTTCTCCAGCGGCAAGAATTCAGAAGCATGCTGCTTTTAACTGCAGAGGTAGCAAGTGATATAATCCAATCTATAATAGACGTGTACTATATTCCTAACACTTGCAACCTTTGCTTTCTAAAATTAATTCCTTTGGCACAAAGGTTGAAAAGAAGCAGCTTCTGGATCTGTAGATGGGAAGGCAATACATGAGGGACAAAGAAGTAAAAAAGTGATGGAGTTAGGTAGAGCGTTTTGACAGCAGCCGTACTGCATATGCGTTTCAAACTTTCTTTTTTGATGTATTTTGATTATATTGTAAATTAGGAGCAGTAAAAACAGCGAGGCAGGGTCAAAGGACAACTGAGAAAAGAGCTCGTCTTGTCTTTTTTCTGTGGATCAAAGATAAACTCTGTTGCAGAAATGTATCAAGTAAAGCTTTAGATGTATAATGCTAGAGGAAAAAAAGCAATCTGTCTGAAACAATGAAAAGAGTTGCTTTATCTATCACTGTTTTAAAGAATAAATCTACAAAGAAAGGGGAAATAAACTCTGCATCTCTCCTACACTTTGGTAGCACCCTGGCTTAGTTGGGGAAGGCAGCACTACAGATGGTGAACTCTACCTTTGATGTTGGGCTCCTGTGGGGACAACAGCAGGAGCCAAGAGGACTGGAAGAAGAATAGATGCTGTCGTCTAAGACCTCATCACATGGAGGTCCACAACTCTGGGGACACTGTGGGAAACTATGGGGCGGCACCCAGCTTCATCCCCTTACTGTTGTGTGTTGTGGGCTGCCATTCCACAATGTTTCCCAGCTGCCCTTGGCTTCTTCAATTAGTCATCCATCTCCTCAGGGTTCCCTCTTAGCGCACTTCCAGCACACTGCTGAGATGGAGCCAAACAGAGCCCCACCAGAAGTAGCCTTGCGTGATTACGTTGTCTCCATCGGACCCCATTCTGGCAACATGCCGGAAGTGTGGAAAGTACACAGAGAAGCAGTTAGAAAACATGCAAATGTGAGTAGAAGTACCATTTCTGCGGGAAGATAACAGTACTCCATCCAGATATGCTGGCCACATGACCTTGGAAGTGTCTATGGACAACGCTGGCTCTTCAGCTTAGAAATGGAGATGAGCACCACACCCCCGAGTCGGACATGACTAGACTTAGCATCAGGGGAAACCTTTACCTTTACTACACAAATAAAATGCAACATTTGGGAATGTTTCTTAACTACCATTGCCAAAATCCTCTCCTGTATGCCTACTGGTCATGCTGGTGTCAGGTTCTAGGAGCCGTCATCTACCATACCAGAAATAGATTTTGCAAATTGTAGTCCAAATAAGTAATTTTCCCCAAGAATTACAAAAATATGTTTGTTGGAAAGATACCAAAACAGAAACATTTATCTTAAATCAACATAAAATATACAGAAAGATTGTCATTAGGACATATGTGCCTGAAAATGTTCACAATTTTCCCATCTGCCTCTCTGGTTTAACTCTTTAAGAGCTACGTGGTTTTCTTCTTCTTTTTGTCTTTATCCAGAGATTTAAATATACATAAAAAGGAAAAAAAATCCAGAGATTTAAATATACATATAAAGGGAAAAAAGAAAGAGCAAAAGAAAAGAAATGGGGGAAAACAAACTTCAGGTCTTGCTTTTGAAGGTTATATGTGTATACAGTGGTTCATACCTCCCTTTCTAAATACTATGAGAATTTTTTTTTATTTCAATAACCTGTCCACTCTAAACATCAGAATCCAAAATAACCAATTCACTGCCTTTTTCCCTGCAAAAAATCAAGACTTTCAGATATTTAAAACTGTTTTTAGCAATCTTTCACTAATCAAATCAAACAATTTCTCCCTTTACATTTTCTATGAAATGTATCAGCTTCAACTATCATTCTTTCAGTTAGGTAGTGTGGAATTATTCCAACTTTACTCAGAAAATAATCCCTCTTTAATCTCTTCCTCAATTGTATGCTCATCATTCCAAAGAGGAAAAGATCCAGTTCTAACTTGTTAATCTTTAAAATCAATAAAACATCCATATTATTCACATTTCCAATATATACGTATTAAAAGAATGTATTCCATTGCCATTGTTGAAACAATACAGCAGTCATCAAAATATATACTGTCTAAATACAGACTTCCCGCAAAACAAAACATTATTTTTCATCACAGAAATTCTCTCCAGCTTTCTCCCATCCTAACAGAATTCCACTCCATGTCTTAATAGTATAGGAGTCACTGTGGTGCAGCGGGTTAAACCGCTGATCAGAAGGTTGGTGGTTTGAATTCATGGAGTGGGATGAGCTCCTGTTGTTAGCTCCAGCTTCTGTCAAACTAGCAGTTTGAGAACATGCAAATGTGAGTAGATCAATAGGTACCGCTTTGGCAGGAAGGTAATGGCGCTCCATGCAGTCATGCTGGCCACATGACCTAGGAGATGTCTACAGACAATGCTGGCTCTTTGGCTTAGGAATGGAGTGAGCACCACCCCTCAGAGTTGGACTTGACTGGTCATAATGTCAAAGGGAAACTTTTACCTTTACCTAAAGCAAAGAGGCTAAAAATTCTCCCAACCATTTATCTATGTCAAAATAGTGCACCAACACGGTTCTGGCCTGATACTACAACTTTCAGAATCCCTCAACCAATATCAGTGTCGCACCTCAGAGTAGAATCACCTTGCTTCAGACACCAAACAGCACACAAGCAATAGTCTTTATGGTTTACTAAAGTAAAAGATAAAACGTTCAAAAAAGGCAAAAGTATAGTCCAAAGATAAGGTAACACTGGAAAACAGGATCCACGAAGACACAAGCAAGGCAAAGTCCCATGAGAACATGACAAAGTACTGAAACCATGAACATGAAAACTGCAAAGTAAATCCTAAATCTCTTGGCTGAAGCGAGAAGTTGCTCTGACACTGGGGCATTTTCAAACAGCCTGTTTAATACCCTTTGGAAAACATGAAGGCGTTTCTCTGGCCCTTGGCCTCCCTCTCTCTCTTGCTAGCGATTCTCACACTTCTTCAAACCTTAAATTCCAAGCGATCAGCTCGATCTAAAGCTCTAGCCTCATCAAGGTCAATCTGTTCATTAGTGCTTTCTTGCTGATTATCGCTGAGAACAACTGTCCTCCCTTCCTGAATCAGAATGCACCTGTCTCTCAGTAGTTTCATTATCAACAGCATCATCCCTTGCTGTGGGAAACAACTGAACTTCTGTACCCTGTTCTTCCTCATCTATCACAGGAACATCGCTTTGGACCTGACTGTGAACCTGAATCCCATCATCCTCATCAGAATCATTGACACTATCACTCTGTGATTCCAGCTGAGTCACAATACTGTATCACTGTCTACGAACCCACACGCTCACTCCGGTCATCTGGAGAGGCCCTGCTCGTGATCCCGCCCACGTCGCAAGCACGCTTGGTGGGGACGTGAGACAGGGCCTTTTCTGTGGTGGCCCCCCGACTCTGGAACGCCCTCCTGAAAGATCTCAGACAAGCCCCTACATTGGCAGTCTTCAGAAAGAATCTGAAAACTTGGCTGTTCCGATGTGCCTTTTCAGATTAGGAACCTCCAGCACCAAATCCTAGAAGCACTTTAGTAGAACCAAGATCACTGCACACTGCACACCACACTTATATTATAATCCTACATTCCTCCCGCCACATCAGCACTTTTAATCCTGTACCCCTACTCTGGCCGGCCCAGTTTTAATAGTGTCTTGTTGTATTGTTACTGTTATTGTTTTTCCTGCTTAACTGTTTTTAATTTGCTTTAGGTATTGTATTGTTGTACTGTGTTTTGGGGCTTCGGCCTGTGTAAGCCGCATCGAATCCCTTGGGAGATGCTAGCGGGGTACAAATAAAGTTATAAAGTTATATATAACAGTCAGCTGTGATTAGCATATAGGATCGAGGGGAAAAATTAATGAGTTATATTGTTTGTCTTTATTCAGATCTTATACAGAACTATCTAAGTGAATATGTACAGACATGGATATATATGATTATCCTCATTTCTACTACCCCTTCCACAAATGACCACAAGCCAGTCTTGAATTAAATGGCATAAAAACCCTTTAGTATTTCATTTGGTCAATGTAAGCAACTATTCAGCAGAACTATATTATCACACTCTAAGAACTTCTGCAATTTTGAAATGCAATTGATACCCTGCAGCACAGTAGAGTTAAAGAGATTATAAAGGCTCACCAGGGAAATATTAAACTTGATTAGAAACAGTCTGTTCAGACTGGGATCTCGCTTATGCCAGTGAACACCAAGAGTAATTGAATGGATACCGCTAGATCCACATTTACAGCTGAGAATCTAAGTGCAGACTTGTAATGCTCCCCATAATTCTGAAGGTTTTGAAAACCATTAGAAATGTATTGTACTCATTCTATAATTTATAGTGTCCTCCTCACTGTAAGCATTATATTTTTATATTATTTATATTTATTTATATAGGACGTGCATGATTTATAGCACCAGTCCTATGCATGTTTACTCAGTCATAAGTTCCACTGAGTAAAGGTCAATGAAAGCTACTCCCAAGTAAACTGCACATAAAAGACTGTCTGTTTCTTTTATTTATTGCTCTGTAAGCCTAGGATTCAGTGACAACATTTTAACCAGAGTCTAACTCTAGCCCTGATTCAATCTGTGGGCCCTTCCACACAGCGATATAACCCAGAATATCAAGGCAGATAATCCACAATATCTACTTTGAACTGAATTATCCGAGTCCATACTGCCATATAATCCA
The DNA here is from genome assembly GCF_037176765.1 of Anolis sagrei. NCBI lineage: Eukaryota > Metazoa > Chordata > Lepidosauria > Squamata > Anolidae > Anolis > Anolis sagrei. Next base: position 31,930,716 of record NC_090023.1, on the reverse strand, counting down.
GATCAATGTGGATTTTATATAGCTGTGTGGAGGGGACTGTATTGACTCCAAGCTGTAATGATCTGGACACCAAACTGAAACTGATATTCAAAGATCCAGATCACCAGTTTGCCCTCACTGGCCTGTACTAGAAAGTCTGATATGTCTATAACATCTGCATAAAATTTGAAGACATGATGGATCCTCACAAGAGAAAATATCCAACCCAATTTTACACAGACAACTTGAGAAGTTTTTGAGTTAGGCTCCTCTAAAAGTCCTGTTCTTTTTAAGCCATTGTAAACAAAGGATAGAATCATGCAACCCCTCCCCATAAGCATTGAAACTGGAAGATGCTGGTGAAATTTCCTGTTTTGTGTCTTCAAGTCAACCAGGGGTTTGAACGCTTCTCTCTAGAGCTGCAATGCAATGTTCAAACCACTACGGCATACTGATTCTCATTCACTTTGTCTTGAAATTCCATTATTATATTATTAAGCATGCCAGTGTGGCATAGTGATTTGAGTGTTGAACTATCACTTTGGAGACTAGGGAGACCAGGGTTGAAATCACTAGGTGACTCCAGGCAAGTCATACACTCTCAGCTTCAGAAAACCCTGTGATAGGTTCACTTTAGGGTCATCATGACAACAAGAACTTGAAGGCACACAACAACAATGATCAATCTGTAGAACTTATAAGTTCTATGTCTTTTTACTACTTGTTTTAAAGTTCAGATCTCCAAATCAGTACAAATTACTTTCAATGTATTGCCAAAGGCTTTCATGGCCAGAATCACTGGGTTCTTCTATAGGTTTTTTAGGCTATATGGCCATGTTCTAGAAGCATTCTCTCCTGAAGTTTCACCTGCATCTCTGGCAGGCATCCTCAGAGGTTGTGGGGTTTGTTGGAAACTAGGCAAGTGAGTTTTATATATCTGTGGAATGTCATAGGATTGGTGCTATAAATCATGCATGTTCTATATAATAATAATAATAATAATAATAATAATAATAATAATAACAACAATAATAATAATAATAATAATAATAATGGCAGAGTACTTTACTTTTACAAGAAAAACAAGCAATAGAAAAAGAAAACACGCCCTGGCAGAATATGTAAAGGAAAGCCAAGGACCTGCTTTAATTGAAGTAAAAAATCAGAAACTTCTGAAAGCACAGCAGACAAAGAATCAGTACAAGAAAACTACACTAGAAACCAGAGCTGACAGCTGGCACAACAAAGCATTGCATGGACAGTTCCTTGACAAAACTGAAGAAAAAGTTGATAAGGAGAAAACCTGGTTATTGCTCACGAATGGAACACTGAAGAAGGAGACAAAAGGCCTGATTCTTGCAGCCCAAGAGCAAGCCATCAGAACAAATGCAATTAAGGCTAGGATTGAAAAGCAGCTGATGACACAAAATGCAGACTGTGCAAGGAAGCTGATGAAACCATTGATCATATTCTCAACTGTTGCAAGAAAATCACACAGACGGACTACAAACAGAGGCACAACTCTGTGGCCCAAATGATTTACTGGAACTTATATCACAAGTACCACCTACAAGCAGTAAAGAATTGGCGGGATCATAAACCTGCAAAGGTAGTGGAAAATGAACATGCAAAAATATTGTGGGACTTTCGAATCCAGACTGGCAAAGTTTTGGGATACAATACACCAGACATCACAATTGTGGAAAAGAAAAAAGTTTGGATTATTGATGTCACCATACCGGGTGACAGTCGCATTGAGGAAAAACAACAGGGAAAAACTCAGCCATTATCAGGACCTCAAAATCAAATTGCAAAGGCTCTGGCATAAACCAGTACAGGTGGTCCCAGTAGTCATTGGCACACTGGGTGCCATGCCAAAAGATCTCAGCCGGCATTTGAAAACAATAAACATTGACAAAATCACAATTTGTCAACTGCAAAAGGCAACCTTACTTGGATCTGCATGAATCATTCGAAAATACATCACACAGTCCTAGACGCTTGGGAAGTGTTCGACTTGTGATTTTGTGATATGAAATCCAGCTGTGAAATACAGTGTTTTTGTGTCAGTAAAATAAATTGTTGTTGTTGTTGTTATTATTATTATTATTATTTATTGCAGGCAAAACATCTGTTTCTACAACATGGCCATATAGCCCGAAAAACCTACAACAACCTACTTTCAGATTGTGGCAGGCTGCCCCAGAGGTAAATTGACAAATTCTAATCCAATCTGTTCAAACTGGTCCACTCCACTTTGTTTCTTGGATTAATACCATATTGGTCGCACAGTCCTAGTTTGGTATGTCTTTAAGAAGTATCATACCAGTGGTATACTGAGAGTGAGAAGACCTAGGAAGTTAATGCCATATTGCTCAGCACTTTCAGAACAGGAATTGGAAAACCATTTTTTTCAACAACAGCCAAATTACTCCAGGTGGGAGTTGTGTACTCAAGAGAATCCTGAAACATTCCCTTTGATTCTCTCATAAGCTTATTCTCAGAACACTGCACTCTCACAACAGATGCTCCCTGCAGGAAATAATAACTATCCAACACAAGTAAGACAGCAGGTTCTTTCTTCTCAGCCAATAACCCATCCTTCCTTCAGCTTTTTTTCTGCATTGTGAATAACATACCTGGCAATCTACCCCTTTTGTTACTTTTCCTTCAACTCACTCTTCTTTGTTCTTTGAAATATTTCTACTTCAGAACAAATACAACCTGCTAAGAAATTTTAAGCACAGGATAACGCTAAAGGCTTCCTTTTTTATTATTTGATGCTCTTATCTCTTTCTCTATAAAAGAAAGTATCACAGCATTCCATCACTTGTCTAGTATTATTTATTTATTTATTTCACATATTTGTATCCTGCCCTTCTCACCCTAAAAGGGGACTCAGGGTGGCCTTACAGCAGGCAGCGATTCAATGCCAATACATATAAACAAATACCATCAAAACCATATAGTTAAACATTAATGACTAAAACATCAATTAAAATCACATAATCCAGATCATAGTCCAAGACCACTCCATTAGTTTGTTATCATTATTGCAATATTTACTGGTTGAATGCTTGGTCCCACAGCCACATCTTAAGCTTCTTCCTGAAAGACAGGAGGAAGGGAGCTGACCTGATTACATTGGGGGAGGGAGTTCCATAGATGAGGGGCCACCACTGAGAAGGCCCTGTCTCTCATTCCAACCAATCATGCTTGCAAATGTGGTGGAACCAAGAGCAAGGCCTCCCCAGATGATCTTAACTTCCGAGGTGGGTCATAGAGGGAGATACATTTGGACAGGTAAGCTGGGCCAAAACTGTTTAGGCCTTTATAGGCTAAAGCCAGCACTTTGAATTGTGCTCGGGAGCAGACTGGCAGCCAGTGGAGCTGGTTGTAACAGGGGAGATGTGTGCTCCCTGTATGCCGCTCCAGTGAGCAATTTGACTACTGCCCATTGGACCATTTGAAGCAAAGAGTCTTCAAAGGCAACTCCATGTAGAGAATGTTACAGTAATCTATTCAGGATGTAACAAAAGCATGGACCACCATGGCCCAGTCTGTCTGTATGAAAACATTGTTTGTTTATTTATACCCCGCTTTATCTCCCTTAAAGGGGATCCAAAGCAACATGTAGGATTGCTTAATGTCCTTTAGCATTTCTGGATTTCTTTGTCCAAACACCTTACATTTTGGATAGCTGACTTGAATTCACAGCCAGACTTGGCAATATATCAGTGCTGGGAAATTTCTCATCCTCCAGATATTGTTGATCTGCAATTCAAATCAGTTGTAGCTACCCAATAGATAACAATGATGGGTGATGCAGCTCCACAACATTTGGAAGGAGATATGTTTCTGCAGGTGGCTCTTATTACCTCTTAGACATTGCACCTGAGATCTAAAAAGAGTTCTTGTGTTAGTCCTAAATGCCAGAGACATTGACTCACACAGGCTCTAGAGGCTGTACATCTTACTGGTATTTCTGGTTCCCACTGTTCTTGGCATCTCAGTGTTCTAGATTATGTTAGTGCTTGCTTCTCATTCTGTAGCTAGTCTGCTGTGGTTTCTCCTGCCTGTTCATAAGCAATTGCAAGACAAACTAAAAATCTCTGTAATTTGGGGCAGTATGACTCCAGAGAAAGAAGCAACATGTGTGTGACAAATCAGGCTGTATGTGCCACCCTAACCATTGAAACTCTTGGCTTTCCCATTCTGAATGGTCAGCCTGTAGGAGGTTCTATTCAAAAGTGGAACATTTGTGCACCTAGGAACTGATAAACCTCTGATATTTCAATAGGTTCACAGTGGACTAGTATTAGTCTACATCAGGGATGGGAATAATGGGAACCATAAAAGCCAGCTTCATGTAGTGGTTTGAACATTGTATAATAATAATAATAATAATAATAATAATAATAATAATAATACACTTTATTTATATTCTGCCCTTCTCACTCCAAAGGGGACTCAGGGCAGATCACAGTACACATACATGGCAAATATCTGTATAGATAATACAGAGACAGACAGAACAGAAGGGGGTGTGTTGTTTTGACTCAATGTCCAGCTTTTTGATGCCACTTAAGGTTGGGCTCAAATCCAGCCATAGGGGGTGCTGTTGCTCCATCCTCTATGCCAAAGAGCCCTCAGGACTTCCTCCTTCTTTTTGGTCACCCAGCATTTTCTGATCTTCTTTCTTTATGGTGTCATAAAACACCTCCCCCGCTTTTAACGGAACCTAATTTGTCTAATTACAACTAAAGCTGTTTTCGAACTGCTTAGATCAACAGTAAGATGGGCTGACAATCAGCAGCTCATGCTGACCCGGTGTTTCGAACTTGTAATCTTTTGGTTGATAGATCTTATAATTGCTGACGATTTACCAGCTGTGCTAAACCACCGGCTCTGGAAAGCAGAGTCTGACTCTGGAAAGCAAAGTTTGGCCATGAAAACCCATTGAATGATACCATGCAAGCCACATACACTCAGTCCCAGAAAACCTTGTGATAAGGTTGCCATGAGTCAGAAACAACTTAAAACACTAGGGTGTTGTGTGATTTTGGGACTGTATGGCCATGTTCTAGCAGCATTTGTGACTGGCATCTTCAGATGATCCTCTGAAAATGTCAGATATAAGTATAACATCTGGAGAAAATGCTGCTAGAACATGGCCATATTGCCTGGAAACCACACAACACTCTAGTGATTCTGCCTGTAAAAGACTTCAACACTATATTAAACTTAAAAGCACACAACAACAGCTAGATGTTGTTGAATGTTACATTGCAGTTTTCTCAACCATTAGTTAAGGATGATAGGAGTTGTTGACCAATGATATGCAGAGCGATATATTATGTGATAAGCATTTGTATTACCCTACCCATTGTTTCCCTGTAGCTTGCCTTCTCTTGCTATCTCTCTCTTGCTCTCTCCCTCTTGCTCTCTCATGGCAATGCAAATTTTCTGATATAACACCAGAAACACTTCAACTAATAATAGGAATGGAACATGACAGAACCATGTACTTCTCATATGATCTGGGATTTCAGAATTCAAAACTATTTCCCACTTCTCATTTTTCACAGAACAGAAGCTAATTAAATGGCACATCCAGGTCACTGATAAGTTCCAGTATATTGCAATGTACTTCTTTTAAAGAAATACTTACTGCTTAGCCGGTCATCATAGATACACAAAAAACAAACACGATTCATTGATATAATCTGGAAACTATAATTACCTCTTTGGTTAAAATAATACCCTGCCAAGTTGTGGGAAGATGTGTAGTGTTAGTATATTGTGTTTGTATGGAGTTTGTTTAGGTTGTCATTGAGAAGTCAAATTAATAATAAATCATAATAATCATACTGAAAAAAATAATCAGTTCATTAAAATGTATTTATAAATTACTTTTCTGACCATCATGGCTCCCAAAGTGATATGCAAAAATTCTGCTGCATAAAAAGAAGAACAAAGTAAAACATTACTTAAAAGAGAGCTGAATTTTTTTAAAATCAAACACTACACAGAATAATACAGTTCTGACTGCCTGTAGAAGCTCAATAAGCCATATTTCCCTTCTATAATTGAAATGCTCCTACAGAAAAAGACCTCATGTAGTTACCAACTTAATCTCTCAGACTGGTGGCACACACAAAAGAGCCTTTTGCTAAAGAACCTAAACTCTGGGCAGGCTCAGATAGGAGGAGGGGGTCCTTCAGATATCTTGGTCCAAAAACTACTTTTGGGAGTATGACCAGGCAGAGGGCAATATGAATAGGGTTACTGTGTGCCTTCAAGACATTGCTGACTTATGAAACCCCCCAAGTGAACATGTCATGGTTTCCCCTGTCAGTACTTGTTTAGAGGGGTTTTTGTCTTTGCTAAGTTGGCAGAACTGCTACGTTGGCAGAAGCTGGGCCTAGCAGAAAGAGCTCACTCTGCTCACCAGACTGAAAACCACCAACCATTCAGTCAGCAAGTTCAGCAGCTCAGCAGTTTAATCTGCTGCACTACCAGGGTCTCTCTCTCTCTCTCCATATATATACATACATACATACATACATACACACACACACACACATACACACACATACACACACACACGTGGATATTTACCCAGCTTTGCCTGGGTGTTGCTGGGGTTCCTGCTTTCATCCCTTCTTTTTCTTTCCCTTCCCTCCTACCTTCTCCACTTTCCTTTCTCTTCCTCCACTCATTCCTTCTTTCCTTTTGCTTACTTCTCCTTTCCTTTCTTTCCCATCTTCTTGTCTTTCTTTCTTTCGTTCCTCCCTTCTCCTTCCCTTTCTCCCTTCTCCAGTCCTGAGAAGGCCTATCTCACAATGCCACCATGACAACATGGCTCTCTTTGCAGCTTATTTCTTTCCTTTCCCCATTCCCCTCAAACACGTGCCACTTTTCTTTTCTAGTGGCATCACAGAGGGTTACTTCACCTAGCAAAGCCAGTCCTGTGTGTGTGTGTGTGTGTGTGTGTGTGTGTACCACAATGGCTGTTACTAGATGAAGAGGTCCTTTGTTATATCACTAAATGGACTATTGCTAGGTGAAGGTGGCCTTCTGGTCTGCATAGGACAGATATTGACCATAGAGCTATGCTAGAAGACCTAGAGATTCCTTGAGAGAACTTATAATTCAAATCTTTAAATAACCAAATCAGCAGAAGTTAAACTTACAAATGTGGAGGGCTGGCTGTAATCATAATTCAAAATCTACAGAGCTAAATGGATTAAAGTAGAACAAATCAAACTCAGTTAATCTGGATAAACACAAGCTAAGATAAAAGGCAGCCTGTAATATCTGTGACTGAGATCACTTGATGCTAAAGAAAGTTACAATCCTTAGGAGAAATAGGACATATGTGGAATTTAACATCACTTTCTCACTGGAGATTATAACAGCAGAGCTGTCATTGAAGTTGTTGATATGGAAACATTTTGCCTGTGTTCTAATGCTAATCCATGCCAATCCTTACCAATGATTCAAAGCATCATGAACTTATAAGTATTTTAACTTCACTAAATTATTTTAATTGTCTTCGGTAAAAACTTCTAAATACTACAGTAAGATAATTTTATTTAAGATGGTCTTAAATGAATACTACGGCATTGTAATACTGACCCAAATTGGCTTGGAAACAAAGACAAACTGGGTTTTGATTAGCTTTTAGTAACTGGCCTTTGCAATTACTTTTAAGTTTTAAAAACCCTTTAAAAATAAAATAAAATTTGAAACGCAGCAACAAAACAATATTTTTACTGACCCCTATTACACTGCATTGCTATATTGCTCTGTCACTTTTCAACCAAGGTGATCAACACAGCATATATGTTAGGTTGTGCTGAAAGGAAGTAATTAACCCAAGGTGAGTTTGATGATTGATACGGGGTTTGAACTTTGGACTTCATGATCCTAGTTTGACAGTCTTCCAGCATGGCTCTCTGCTCTACTGAAAGTCAGCAGAAGGGAGAAGGAGAAATTATAGGAAAGGTAAACAAGCAGAGAAGGATAATACCAGTCATCCTTTGTTAAATCTTTGCAAATATATTCTAAACACATATTTTCCAAGCCAAGCACATAACAACATGTCTATTGTTGTTATTATGTGCTTTCTGTGCCAGCAGGCATTTGGGGGAGGATGAGGGGTGTACCGCTGGGTTGGTTTTGGATGGGATTCTGGGGGGATTGCGAGTTTTAGATGTAATTGTAATTGCATTTATTATGTCTTCGTTGTATTTTAACTTATATTCATGACAAAATACTGTTTTAAATTTATTTAATTTTTATATTTGCTGTTTTTAAATTGATTAGGTTGTGCCATGTAATTGAGAGCCATCCTGAGTCCCCATAGGCAAGGTAAAAATAAAGCAAATAATTAAATACTGTAATAAATAAAGGTTCCTCAATAGTTTTCATGGCTGAGTAGGGATTCAAACCCTAGTCTCCAGAATGATAACCCAATATTCAAATCACGATATCATGCTATATAATATATATTTAAAATGATAAGTCATCAAGATAAGGTGAGGTTTTTTTAAAAGGAAAATGTTCCTCTTTGCACCTTAGGTGTTTCAACTACTCGCAACATCCCTCTGTTCTTTGAATTTCTCACCTTGGATGATAGATGACATATACAAGGCTACTCACTTCATAACAAATAGTGTTTTCCTTTCAAAATCATTTTCAGCGCACACACAAAGGCTCAGGAAGCATTGGGCCTGCTTATTGCTGTCCATGGTGCTGAAGTTTCTGGCTCTGCTAACTATTGCTGGTTCCCACCCAGCTGCTATACTACTTTTATGGATCCCATCTACTGCAGTTGCTTCAAGCACATCTATTGTAACCCAGATTAAACAAATTAAAAAAACATGAAGCAGACCCTTGACCTCCAGCCCTCCAGCTGTTTGGACCTGCAACTCCCAGAAGCCCTAGCCAGTTTGTTCAATGGTAAGGATTTCTGGGAGTTGGAGACCAAAACAGTTGGAGGGCCAGAGTTTGAAGATGCCTGCCCTAGACTATGAAATCCAGCTTGTTTTCAGGACTGTGAGTACCATTATTTGGCAGATTTGAACACATCCATAAAAGCAAATATAGTGTGGTATGCTATGATAATCTAAAGATGAGAAGAAGGTGGTTATTTGGGTATTTGTGGCTACTCAGGATTAGTAAGAATCCCTGCTCAGCCATGGAAACTCACAGGGTGACCTTGAGCAAGAGAAATGTCTCAGCCTCAGAGGAAGGCCACAGGTTCTGCCAACAAAAGTTGGGATCAACCTGAAAGCACATAACAACAACAATAGACTCACAGAATTTCAAAGTAGGAAGATACCTTGGACAACACACTACTCACTACAGAAATCCCAGAAGAACAGAATCACTCATGTAAGATGGCACTAAATCATAGTAAGATGGTTGTCTAGTCTCTGCTTAAATACTTCCAATGTAAGAAAACATCCCACCTCCTATTGCTCTCCAAAAATACTGTTATTAACAGTATTTATTGGTGCTCTTTATGCTTTTCTTTTCTTCCTCCCCTTCCCTCCTTTCTTTTTGCTTTCCTTCACCACCATGATAAAATCTCTGAAACAGTGCATATTTCAAAGTCCTGCACTGCTTAATGCAACTATCATGTTCTTTTAGTGCAGCATTCTGTCCAGAGTCATGGATTTACCTATTGACTGTGAACGAATAGTCTATTCAAAGGAATTAAAGGTGAGTTACCTTAGAATACACCATGGGCACAATAGTGGATTAATTTAGAATCCTTAATGTTTCCAAATCAGATAGACACCTATCCTTTTCTGCCTAAAATATCTCCCTGTTTCAACCATGTCACATTTCATTTGGCAAGATTCACTCTCCATTGTACTATCATCAAAGTGGATAAGAAAGGGATTTGTTTAATTGTTGGAGAAGTACCACAGAATAGCCTGGAATGAACAGTTGTATTGTTAGTCAGAATTTTCTTTCCACCTCATCCTAAACAACAAATCACTGGGATAAAAGAGGCCTAAAATAAAAGAGCTGTTTCATATCATTGACCTACAGAATCCTTTATATATAGTGTGATATCAAGGAAAATAGTTAAAAAGAGATTATATTTGCCACAGGCCATGGCTTTCTGCTTTTATTCAACCTGATAATAAATAAATTGCATTTACTATAAAGAACTAAAATGAAAGAGAATGAAGATCATAGTCTATATTCTAACATCTGTCAATGAATATCAGTCTCAAACTTTTCAGCTGGTCAATGACTATCCCATTTCTCTTATCTTTCAAAGCAGATGGACATACTAATCCCTTTAACAAGACAAAGTTAACACAGGCTCATTTGGCTTCCCTGTCATTTTTAATCTTTAATAGATCCTGAACAATCCCATAAACCTTATATGCTTCCAGAAACTCACCTCACCCACTACACATACTATGCAAAAGAAAAGGGGAAAAAAACATTCACAGTTCCTTGTGTTGTGGTAACCCCCAAACATAAAATTATTTTGGTTGCTACTTCATAATTGTGCTACTGTTATGAATCGTAATGTAAATATCTGATATGCAGGATGTGTTTTCATTCACTGGACCAAATTTGGCACAAATACCCAATATGCTCAAATTTGAATAATGGGGGGTTGGGAGGGGGATTGATTTTGCCATTTCAGAGTTGTAGTTGCTGGGATTTATAGTTCGCCTACAATCAAAGAGCATTCTGAACTCCACCAATGATGGAATTGAATCGATCTTGGCACGCAGAACTCCCATGACCAAGAGAAAATACTGAAAGGGTTTGGTGGACCTTGTGTTTTGGAGTTGTAGTTCACCTATATGCAGAAAGCACTGTGGAGTCAAACAATGATGGATCTGGACCAAACGTAGCATAAATACTCAATATGTCCAGATGTGAACACTGGTGGAGTTTGGGGGGAAATAGACCTTGACATTTGGGAGTTGTAATTGCTGAGATTTATAGCTAACCTACAATCAAAGAGCACTCTGAACCCAACCCACAATGGATCTCCACTAAACTTGGCAAACTACCTACATAGCCAACACTGAATACTGGTTAGGTTGGGGTCTGTTTTTGAATTCTGGGAGTTGTAGTTCACCAACACCAAAAAGGACAGGTGGAGAGATCTTCAGCCTTCTCTACCAAAGGGGTTTCTAAGACTATCAGAATTATGTGGGTTTTTTTGTTGGTCTGGGGTGACCCCCCACCAGGGTTCCGACCCCCAGGTTGAAAAACACTGCTCTTATGACCATACAAAATTGGACCACCAAGACTCCTGTTGAATCCAACATAAGCTTCATGGTCAAACACAAAGAAATCTCCCAGGAATAATAAAGGCTGTCTGAAATCTATCCTATGCACACCTACTTGGAAGCAAGTTGCATTAAACACATGGTGCTTACATGTCATCATACCTAAGGATATTTCAGTAATAAGGTCTGGCAAAAGTAAGTTACTCTCCCCTGCGAGTAGGCAAAATGAGTAACGATATTGCCACCCCACCCCAAATAATCAGTTCTGGAGTCACTGGAGTAAAATGTACCACCTTCCATAAAATCCATATTGTATTACAAGGTCTTCCTGTAGTCTTCAAAACAAGGCACCCTGGGACTCTAAAATGCCTTCCAACTTCAGTTTGATGGCTTTCCTAATCAATATAGCCATTTTGAAACTTGGGACAAGCAGATTTCATCTGTTCTGACAATTATCTTTTTCATAGATTTGTTGTGTTTCTCAGTGAATTCCTCCTGAGCCGAATGGGATAATTTTGAAAATATAGCAGTCTTGACTTTGTCTCCCACTTCCTTTGTTTTTCTTGTACTTTCCCTCACACCCACTTTCAATGGATAGCAGGCATTCATAAGTATCTGGCAGGAGAAAGTGTCTTTGGAATCTGTATATTCTTGTGTGTGGGCACATAAGTACTTTAATTATGTTTGTTTGACTGTATTCCCAAGATTACTGTAATCACAAGAGTAACCAAACAGAGCTGATGATAAGTAATGGAGCAGGACAAATTTTCTTTTTGCCATGTATGTAAACAAGTTATATAAAGTGATGACATCTCACCAGCCTCTTAATCACTAGAACAGATTTGCTCCAAACCTTTCCACATGGGTGGCTGAGAGAGTGACATTTTGGCTTTTCTGTAGTTTCAATGTATACAGACTTTGTTTCACGCACAAAATTATTTTTAAATCATATAAAAATTATCTTTATGCTATGTGTAAGGTGTATATGAAACATAAATAACTACCTAGTCTCCAAAATATCTCGTTATGTATGTGTAAGTATTAAAAAACCTAGGCGGGGGGGGGGGGGGGGAGAGAGACCAAAAACAGAATGCTTCTGATCCCAAGCCCTTTGCATAAGAGAAAGATCTCCTGTATAAGCCATCTTCTTCTGTTTTCACTCAAGTTGTTTCCCAGAGAGTCCTCTAAGGCTTCACAGAACTGTTTGTTAGCAATTTGTCATATTATATTTGAAGGCATTACTGACGTTTTTCAATGAAGCTAAGAACCCCTTTGTTTGTTGTAGGAAAGTACCTGCTGTTTGTTGTTTTGAATACCAGGTGTCCAAAATGTTATTGGGTTAGAACCCAAGGGAAAGAAAGGCAGAAGCTTGACTTCCAGGATGGGGAGGTACAGCTATGAATAAAAGATAAAAGTAAAGGTAATGGTTTCCCCTTGACATTAAGTCTGGGTAGTGGTGCTCATCTCCATTTCTAAGATGAAGAGCTGCCATTATCCGTAGATGCCTCCAAGGTTATGTAGCCGGCATGACTGCACGGAGCACCATTAACTTCCTGCCAAAGCAGTACCTATTGATCTACTCACATTTGCATGTTTTTGAACTGCTGGGTTGGCAGAAGCTGGGGCTAACAGTGGGAGCTCAGCCCGCTCCCCAGATTTGAACTGCCAACTTTTTGGTCAGCAAGTTCAGCAGCTCTGTGGTTTAACCCACTGTGCCACTGGGGACTCCACAGCTATAAATATAGATAGATTAAAAAGCATAGTGCATGATAAAAAAATCAATTCCCTCTTCTCTGGGAAAAGGAATACTTCAGAAAATTAGGCAGAGGCATGAAGCATTAAGCATCTCAAACATCTTCCCTTGAAAATGTTTCATGAAGGATCCGGCAATGAAGACGAGGAGACTAAGAGAGAAGGAATACTGCAAAAAATTAGACAGAGGCACATGAAGCATTAAACACCTCAAGGACACATTAAATGACTAGAATGGGACAAATTGGCTTCTTCCCATCCTCCTCCATGGGCAGATCTCTGGATTTGATCCATATTGCGTAAAAAACACTTGGTTTTGACAGTACCATTCCAACAGAAAAACTAACAGGGAACACATTAATCTTAGTTAATGGCAGGCAGTTTTTTCTCCATAAGAGAAGCCAAGAATCTATGTCCCAGTGTAGCACAGGTGGGCACTACACCAAATGAGTCTTTCCAAGGCACCTGCTTTTCCGAGGAACAGTTTGGCTTCTGGTCTCCTCCTTGATGTTTCCTCTACTGTGCAAAAAGAGAGGCTTGTCAGGTGCGTATATTAATCTTCACTAGTCAGACAAGTTAATTACAGTAAGTAGATGAGCTCTCAAGGAGGTAAGCCCTCCCCCATAGAGAACAAACATGGTGTTCATCCCATTTGTCATTTCATTCAACCAAGAAGATGGAACAGTTTTCACAACACATTTTAAGTTTGTAGAGTATAAAAACTGTAAGGCACTGTGTATTCAATATGCCTATGAAATTAATGTACAGTTAATTTCACTTGAAAACACTGACTTTGGGATGAAATGATAGGAGAGTTCTATTTAATGACATTGACCAGGAAAAACACTTTTTGGACACAGACACAGACACAGACACAGACAGAGAATTAATGCAATTTGACCACTTTAACTGCCATAGATTTTGAGGTCTGTTGGAAACTAGACAAATGAGGTTTATATATCTATGGAATGTCAAGGGTGGGAGAAAGCAGACATAAGTTCTTTCTCCCATCCTGGACATTCCACAGACATTCCTCACTTGCCTAGTTTCCAAGAGACCCCTCAATTTCTGAGGATGTTTGCCACAAATGTGGGCAAAACATCAGGAAAGAATGCTTCTGGAACATGGCCACATAGCCTGGAAAGCTCACAGCAACCCATTAAACTCACTACTTGATTTTGGTCCACTCAAACTCTCTCAGAGTGACCTATTGCAAAAGATCATTGTGATGATGAAATGGAACAAACAAAACTGGTGATAATTTTTAAAAAGATTGTGTTCTAAATTTTGTTTAGTTCTAACTAAACTTGACCCGACCTATTTAACTTCTTTGTAGAACACATCATGCGACACGCAGGGTTTGACAAATCCAAGGCTGGAGTTAAAATTGCTGGAAGAAACATTAACAACCTTAGATATGCAGATGATACCACTTGGATGGCCAAAAGTGAGGAGGAGCTGAGGAGCCTTCTAACCAAGGTGAAAGAAGAAAGTGCAAAAGCTGGGTTGCAGGTAAACATTAAAAAAAGATTGTGGCAACCAGACTGATTGATAACTGGCAAATAGAGGGAGAAAACGTGGAGGCAGTAACAGACTTCATATTTCTAGGTGCAAAGATTACTGCAGACACAGATTGCAGCCAGGAAATCAGAAGTCGTTTACTTCTTGGGTTGAGAGTAATTACCAATCTCAATAAAATAGTGAAGAGTAGAGACATCACACTGGCAATGAAGATCCGTATAGTTAAAGCAATGGTATTCCCCATAGTAACCTATGGGTGTGAGAGCTGGACCATAAGGAAGGCTCAGTGAAGAGCGCTTTTGAGCTGTGGTGTTGGAGGAGAATTCTGAGAGTGCCTTGGACTGCAAGAAGATCCAACCAGTCCATCCTCCAGGAAATAAAGCCTGACTGCTAACTGGAAGGATATTATAAGGCCAAGGTGAAGTACTTTGGCCACATAATGAGAAAGCAGGAAAGCTTAGAGAAGACAATGATGCTGGGGGAAATGGAAGGAAAGAGGGAGAGGGGCCTACCAAGGGTATCTTTGAAATGACTGGCTTGACTTTGAAGGGGCTGGGGGTGGCCATGGCTGACAGGGAGTGCTAGCATGGGCTGGTCCATGAGGTCATGAAGAGTCATAAGCAACTGAACAAATAAACAACAACAGACTTGACCCATTGAAACAATTGTTGAATGGTGTATCAAGACATGCGCAACTCTTCTGGGGTCAATGAATCTACCCTAGTTAAGACTAAGAATATGATCCAAGCCAAGAATTTGTTTTCTTCATTCTGATTTGTAATGCAATGTTGTTGATCATTCCAATCTAGTGAAAAAAATGATTTATTGTCCAATAGGTTTCATTTTCTAATTAAAGAGCCAAGTCAAGCAGCAAGAGAAGCTTTGGAGGCTATGACAAGCAAATTATCTTAGGTGCCCTGCTGTAAATCCACTAAATGCATTTTTCATCATAGTAGAAGCAGCTGAATGTTATGCCCACATGCTATATGTTTTTGTGTTTCTTGGCAATAGAATGAAACCATTTATTTGAGCTCTTGATATGCATTACAAACCAGAATGAAGAAAACATTTCATATTTTTATGGAATGAGCGATAAATTTTTTTTTACAATCCATTCAGTTTAAGGCTTTTTATGCACACATTTGCTGGTTTTGTATCTTCAGAATTCATTAGCAACAAAAGTTGCTCCATTGATGCTATTCTATGAGTGCTCCATATACTACAATCATGCTGTATTTGGTGTCTTCTCTTTCTTTTTTGAATATGAACCTTTAAGGTACTAATAATGGATATACAGTAAGAGCTCTGCATCTGTGAGGGATACATTCCTGGCCAGACTGTGCAACCATGGATATGACTAAACACCATTATGTTACCTCACTTCAGTCTCAACATACCTTAGTGTTCCATTGGAAGAACTAGAAACTTCCCGAGAGGTATCTTCTTACAAGAATTTGCTAGGTCTTCCAACACAACTCTGCATTCTGGATGGATGGACTCAATCAAGGAAGCCATGACCATGAGTCCATAAGACCTGAGTAGAGCTGTTAAGGATACAGTGACTTGGAGGTCTCTCATTCATAGTGTCACCATAACTTGAAGCCAACTTGATGGCACTTAACAACAACAAAGTATATCTGGTTAAAGCAGTTATTTTTAAAGACTGTTTTTTTCAAAATGAAAAGAAACTGTAAAGACAAACTTAGCTAGGCACATTGTGAGCAGCTTTAATCACAAGCATATAGTCTACCTGAGAATTCAGTCATCATAATCATCACCACCACAGTCACTGGTTAGAAAAATCACTCCAAGTGGCCTTGTTTGTTGTGAAATCTCAGGAGCTGAAGTACAAAAAGCATATTTTTCAAGCAAGAAGGAGGAAGAGGAAAAGCTAGAAAACTGGAAAGCACTGCATTTCAACTGCTACTGTCTGAGGAGGGAAGCCCTCCCGACAAAGCCAGGTTCTATTTCATCATCGTACAATTGGGTGAGGATAAAAAATGAGCTTTGTTGAATAGGGGAGCCCAATAAATGTGCCAAAATTAGAAAGAGACTTTTACTCCCATGCACACACAATCTCAGTGTTCTGCTACTGAAGTGATAAGGTTGCTATGGAAATAACCTTAATTACTGCACAGTGAGTAACAAGTTCTCTGCTGAAGAATCTCTGCAAGGCACCTTCACTTCTAAACTTTCAAGGGTTTCTTCCCCACTCATTATACACTGTGGACAACTGTATGGATGATCCTTGAAACAACCCCCTCTCAATCCCTCTCACACAAGCACAGAATCACACACACACACCATGTAATCTTAACTGCAGGACAAGAAATACACTCTAAACTATAGATTCTACCATGTATCACAGGTACGTATGAGCAAACCCAGACCCAAGGGCCGGACGCGGCCCCTTGGGCTCTTTTCTCAGGTCCTTCTCTCTCACACCATCCTACCTTCCTTCTCTCTTTCCTTCCTCCTTCCCTCCCTCCCTTCCCTTCTTCTTTCTCCCTCCCTCCTTCCTTCCCTCCCACCCTTTTGTCCCTCCTTCCCTTTCTCCTTCCTTCTCTTTTGTATTTCCTTCCTTCTCTTTTCCTCCTTCCCTCCATTTCCTTCCACCCTTCCTTCATTCCATTACTCTCTTCCTCCATATCTTCCTCCATTCCCCTTTTCCTCCTTCCTTTCCCTCCATCCATTTCCTTCCACCCTTCCATCTTTCCCTTTTTCCTTCCATCCTTCTCTTCCTCTCTTCCTTCTCTTTTTCCTTCCCCCTTTCCTCCTGGGAGATGTTTAGCTGGGAGAAGAGAAGGTAGAGAGGGAACACAAGAACAATGTTTCAAGATTTAAAAGGGTGTCCCATTGAGAAGGAGGAGGCAGAAAACTGACTTTTTGCTGCTCTAGAGACCAGGGCACAAGGGAGCAATGGTTTCAAATGGCAGGGAAAGAGATTCAACTGAAAAGATTAGAAAGAACTTCCTGAGAGTTGGATGCTGTTGGAGAGTGGCATAGTCTGCCTCAGAGTGGGGTGGAGTCTTCTTCTCTGGAGGCTTATCCACAGAGGCTGTCTATCGAGAGTACTTTGATTGTGCCTTCCTGCATGGCAGGGGGGTTAGACTGGATGACCCTTAGGGTATCTTCCAACTCTAGGATTCTATATCAGGAGTAGGCAAGATGGATATACACTTTTTCTCTCCCATTCACCATCTCATCCTGACCAAGGCCACCCTTTTGGGATCCAAATGTTTCATGTTTTCCTTCACTTTTTGCCTCCGAAAGAGAAGAGGAAGGGAAGTGCAGGGCAGGGAAGGGGCTTAGGGGGAACCCGCTTCCTCTTAGCCTGCCCACCCCGCTCTGGTCCACCATCCGTCCCCCAAGTTAGAAAGTTTGCCAATGCCTGATGTATCAGAATATGAATTTGTTATTTCCCCCCACATAATTCAAGCTGTCAAGTCTGAAAGCCAGTGCAGTTTTTTAAAAGTGCATGCAACCAAAAATTGGAGTTAGTGCCCAAAGTGATTTTGACAAATTAAAATAGTGTTTGCTGAATGAAAAAAAATCATGCCCAAGATATTACACCCCACCCCAACTCTATTCTCCCAACCCTAACACCTCTTACCCCAACCTCGATACCTCTACCCCACCACTTCCCACATCCCTTTGTCATTTGTATATACACAAAACTCAATAAAAAATATTTAAAAAAATATTACACACATCATTGGGAGAACATTTCAAAAGTAAGCTGTTAAAGGCTGGTGTAAGGTAAAATCCAACAATGTGTTTTGATGTTAATTTCTTTCAGAAGCGACAGAAAGAAATATATCCATTTCATAGCTAGGCAGATCATACACAGAAATACACTCGTCTGAAGAAAATTAATGGTTTCAGCAATATGAACAACTTGGGATTCTTAAAGGAAAAAAAATAGGCTTCATCTAAGGATACTCGTTCATACTTTTATTTATTTGCGAAGTGCAGTACAAAGGAGCACATGTAGCATCAAAGACAATTAAGTTCTAAGTGACTGATGTGAAGACATTTGAATATTACCACAATCTACATTTTACACTTCACCAATTTCAAGCAGTACAACAGACTGCTCTTCCAGCAGGATCAGATGTTTTGCCTGCAAGGGCTCATGCTGGAATATTGCTCGATGAATTGGTTCTGCTCTCAATGAAGAAATGATTTCATTTAATTCCTAACTGCCTGCTTTCAGTTTAATCACAACCCTTATACAAGCAGAGAGAAGGATCAGACACATGACATCTGAGGTTTCTTTACACTGGTCCCTTATTTCCATATGAAAATTGCCTTTTCTTTAGCTGGAATTTGCCTGAAAATGGGACAATAACCTTGACAGAGCAGCACAGGGTCCCACTTTAACATTTCTATACTGATATCCTTTTATTCTTGTCTCTGTATAGATGCCCCTTTTCTCCTGCTGCTTTATCTCTCAATATAACCTGTGTAGTTTGATACGCACGCACACACCGCCATCTCACCTTTTTAATTACCCCCCACTCACATACCTATAGTGCATAGTTCTGTCATTTATTTGTTTTTTTACACCTTCTATATATCAGGAAATGGAAGGGAACTGTGTTGCTCTGCTGCATACACTGTGACATAAATATTATACAAACACAACCCCTTTCTCCTTTACTTGAATTTGTCTGTATGTGTGTTTTCATTGTGCATGTACAACCATAAAAAGTGTCCATGAAGGCGGGTAGACTGGAATATGGTGCTGTAGTGTGCCGCAATTGTTACAAGATAGCCTACCTATGGAAGTAGAAAAGAAAAGAGAAGGGGTGGGGGAT